>NC_134687.1:446644675-446951493 GCF_050947455.1 Rhinoderma darwinii
TGATGATGATTTTCATGTGCGCGCACTGGTCCTTTAAGAGCGGGAAGGAGCGCGCGTACCCTCCGGGAGACAGGCTCGATACCCGGAAGTGAGTGCCGGCACCTCACAGGGGGACGACGCAGCATAGCAGCAGGACGTCAATGGCCGCGGTTGTCGAGGGGTAAGTGAGAACGACAGACCGTGGCCATAGACGTTACAGTATCCCCCCTCTTACGCCCCTCTTCTTGAGGCCAGAACGGGAGAGAAACTTCCTTATGAGGACAGGGGCATCTATGTTCTCTTCTGGCTCCCAAGACCTCTCTTCTGGACCGAATCCCCTCCAATCCACCAAATAAAATGTCCTTCCTCCAACGTTCTTGGTGGCTAGAATCTCCTTTACCTCGAAAGTCCCTGATGAACCACCAGGAGCTACTGTGGAACTAGGAGCCACTGCGGAACAAGAAGTCCTAGAGTAGCGGGACCACGGGCTTCAGCAAGGAGACATGGAAGGAGTTAGGGATCTTGAGGGTAGGAGGCAGCCGCAGATTGTAAGACACAGGGTTAATTTGTAGCAGTGTCACAAAGGGTCTGTGGACCCACTGGGCCGTACCGCCTTGACGGTATGGCAGCTGGCCAACAGGGCGCAGGTCAATGTCTATAGTTTGTATAGGGTACCTGTGGCAGCTCGGACATTAGCAAGGCAGGCTCGACTGGAACTAGGCAGCAGGCAGATGTCAGGCGTAGTAAAGCATGTCAGGCGTGGTATAAAGCACGGCACGACTTTGGCTCAGCACAGTACTCGACCAGGATAGTATGGAATGCAGGGTACAGGAACAGGAACACACTAGGAGGCCATCACATAGACAAACTTAGGAAACAACAACAACGCTCAGGCATCGAAGCAGGGGGCTGGACCCCTCTTATAGTCCAGGGTACTCACGGCCTGATGTTCATCAAAGTCCGGTGCACGCGCTGCCCCTTTAAGAGCGGGCACGAGCACCCTACGAGATCCGGCTGAGGTGAGTGGAAGCTTGCCATTTTGTGGCTGCGGCTTTCAGGAGGAGATTAGAGCTGACGGCCCGCAGCCACGGACACGACAGTATGCCCCCTCTTACGCTCCCTCTTCTTGGGACCAGAGCGAGAGAGAAACTTTTTCAGAAGAGTAGGAGCATTGAGATTCTCCTCTGGCTCCCAGGACCTTTCTTTGGAACCAAACCCCCTCCAATCCACCAAATAAAAAGTCTTTCCTCTTACTTTTTTGGTGTCCAAGATCTCAACCTCAAAGGTGTCTGAAGGACTGCTGGAGGCAACTGCAGGGCTAGGAGTCTTGGTATAGCGGTTCAGAACCATCGGCTTCAGGAGGGAGACATAGAAGGAGTTGGGGATCTTGAGTGTAGGAGGCAGCCAAAGCTTGTAGGCGACAGGGTTGATCTGCTGTAGCATCTCAAAGGGTCCAAGGAACCTGGAAGCAAATTTGCATGACGGCACCCTAAGTCGGATATCCCTAGAAGACAGCCAGACCTTGGTGCCAGGGAGAAATTGAGGAGGTTCTCTTCTCCTTGTGTCAGCCTTCCGTTTCATGTGGTCGACCGCGATTAGGATGGAGGATCGATTCTGCTGCCAGATCTGCAGGAAGTCTCTAAAAGTGGAGTCAGCCGCTGGTACCTCGGAAGTATCGGGCACTGGGAGAGGAATTTGTGGGTATTGGCCGTAGACAATGAAGAACGGTATATTCCTTGTGGACTCGCTGGTGTGATTATTATATGAGAACTCAGCCCACAGAAGCAGCTGCACCCAGTCATCATGCTGATTGGAGATGAAGTGGCGTAGGTAGTTCTCCAAGATCTGATTGATCCTCTCGACCTGACCCTTGGACTGAGGATGGTAGGCTGAGGAAAAGTCCATCTTCACACCGAGGAGTCCGCAGAGGGCTCTCCAGAACTTCGAGGTAAACTGAACCCCCCGATCAGACACAATATGCTGCGGCAAGCCGTGCAGGCGGAAGATGTGTTGGATGAACAGCTTGGCCAGCTGAGGAGCAGAAGGAAGACCGGTCAGAGGAACGAAGTGGGCCATCTTCGAAAATCGATCCACCACCACCCAGACAGTACTGCATCCGGCAGAGAGAGGCAGGTCCGTAATAAAGTCCATAGCTTATATGCTGCCAAGAAGCATTGGGCACAGGGAATGGCTGGATCACACCAGCAGGTCTGGAGTGAGCGACCTTGTTGGCTGCACATACAGAACAGGAAGAAACAAAGTCCATAATGTCCTTGGGCAGCGTGGGCAACCAGAAATGACGAGCAATCAGATCCCGGGTCTTACGGACCACCGTGTGACCTGCCAGTCTAGAGGAGTGTCCCCAGCGGAGGATTCTTCCACGATCAGCCAGGCGCACAGAAGTCCTCCCTGGAGGAATGTCCCCAACTTGCTGGGGATTGATAGAGACAATGCAAGACGGATCAAAAGTGTTCTGTGGAATCTCCATGGTGTCTTCCGTCTCAAAAAACCTGGACAAGGTATCGGCCCTCACATTCTTGACGGCCGGGCGATAATGGAGCTCAAACTGGAACCTGTTAAAGAACAGTGACCACCTGGCCTGACGAGGGATCAGTCATTGGGCCGTCTGGAGGTAGGTCAGATTCTTGTGGTCTGTAAAAATCCGGATCGGATGAGCTGCGCCCCCTAGTCTCCACTCTTCCAAAGCCAATTTGATGGCCAGTAACTCCCGATCCCCAATCGAGTAGTTGCATTCTGCGGAAGAGAAGAGCTTAGAGAAATATCCACATACCATTGACTTGCCCTTGGGACCTCTCTGGAACAGGAGTGCACCAGCACCGACAGAGGATGCATCCACCGCCAACGAGAACTGCAGAGAGACATCCGGATGATGGAGGATAGAGGCTGACGTGAAGGTACTCTTCAGGCTATTGAATGCGGACTCTGCCTCGGGAGTCCACACCTTGGCGTTCATGCCCTTCTTAGTGAGGTTAGAGATAGGAGAAGTCAGTGAGGAGAAGTTTGGAATAAACTGTCTGTAAAAATTGGTGAATCCCAAAAAGCGCTGCATGGCCCTCAAGCCTTGAGGGCGGGGCCATTCCAGGACAGACTTTACCTTCTCAGGATCCATCTCGAGGCCTCGATTCGAGACAATGTAGCCCAGGAAGGGTAGGGCATCCCTGTCAAACACGCACTTCTCCAACTTGGCGTACAGACAATTCTCCCTTAACCGTAGCAGAACTTGATGGACATGTCTCTGATGCTTCATAGGATCTGGAGAAAAAATCAAGATGTCATCAAGATAGACCACAACACAAACATAGAAGAGGTCACAGAAAATGTCATTAACAAACTCCTGGAAGACCGCGGGAGCATTACACAGGCCGAAGGGCATTACTAGATACTCATAGTGTCCATCACGGGTGTTAAATGCAGTCTTCTATTCGTCACCCTTGCGAATCCGGACTAGGTTGTAAGCCCCACGCAGCTCTAGTTTAGAAAAAATCTTGGCACCACGTATACGATCAAACAGTTTAGAGATCAGTGGCAACAGATATTTATTCTTCACCATGATCTGGTTGAGACCTCGGTAGTCGATACAAGGACGAAGAAAGTTATCTTTCTTTTCGACAAAGAAGAACCTGGCTCCTGCCGGGGAGGAAGACTTTCGTATGAAGCCCCTCTCCAAGTTCTCTTTCACATAGGCGGACATGGACAGAGTCTCTGGCAAGGAGAGAGGTTATACCCTACCACGGGGAAGGGATGCACCAGAAATCAGTTCGATAGGGCAGTCATACGCCCGATGTGGAAGCAATGTCTCTGCCTCCCTCTTGCTGAAGATGTCCGAATATGCAGCATAATGACTCGGCAATCCTGCCAATGACCGAGGCAGAGAAGGCTGAACCGAACGAATCTGCACCAGGCAATGGCTTTGACACTCAGGGCCCCACTGGAGAACCTCCCCAGAATTCCAGTCCAGGACTGGGACATGCAGTCGGAGCCAAGGCAGTCCCAGCAACACAGGGTTAACAGCTTTGGATAGGACATATATGGACAGAAGTTCGGAGTGAAAAGCCCCTACTTGGAGCCTCAGTGGCTTGGTCACAGCTATTACTGGGTCTGGAAGAGCTAGTCCATTTACTGAAGCAACTGTTAACGGGCTCTCCAGAGGGGGGGTGGGTAATTGAAGAAGGTCCACCAGGGCTCTACGGATGAAATTAGCAGCGGATCCAGAGTCAAGATATGCAGAGACCTGATGCGTTTTCTCACTATGGTCACAGGCATGGACAATTTAGACCGAAGTCCTCTCTTACCCAAGGTTGTCACTCCAAGCAACACTAGGCTTTGGGATCTTTGGGGACACAGGCGCACAAGATGGCCACCGAGGCCGCAATAAAGACAGAGTCCAGATGTGCATCTGCATTATCTCTCCTGGGTGGATAGCTTACACTGGTCCATTATCACAGACTCCTTAGGAGGATCGACATCTGAGGACAGCAGGGGTTGCTACAAAGTAGGAGCCAGACTAGGAAGAACTCCCTCTCGACGAACCTCTTGGAGGCGTTCTCGGATCCGTATATCAATCCGGGTGGACATAAGGATGAGGTAATCCAGGGTAGACGGCAGATCTCAAGCGGCAAGTTCGTTCTTAATTTTAGGAGCCAGTCCATGCCAGAATGCAGCCACCAGGGCCTTATTCTTCCATAACAGCTCTCCCGCCAGGGTGCAGAAGTGGATGGTGTACTCACTCACGGAGGTCTCCTTGGCGTAGGTTAATCAAAGAGGCCGCTGCAGATGAGACCCGACCAGGCTCCTCAAACACCATACGAAAAGTCCGGAGGAAGGCTTGGAAGTCACGGGTCTCTGGTCCTTGTCTCTCCCAGATAGGGTTCGCCCATGCAAGTGCCTTGCCAGTGAGGAGAGAGATGATGAAAACGACCCTTGCGTCATCAGACTAAAATCTACTACTATACAGGCTGAAGTGGATCTAGCACTGATTCAGAAATCCACGACAGGTACTTGCATCTCCATCATAGCGGTCAGGAAGTGGCAAAGAAACACGCGGGTCGACACTGCCAAGAGGCGTAGTCTGAGGATCAACACTGCCAGGAGGTGTAGTAGGAGGAATGGCAGCTTGTGCTTCCTGCCCACGTGCAAGAATGTTCAACGCCTGAAGGATTTGGTCATGTCAAGACCGGAGGTCTAGCATATCCGCCCGCATCTCTTGATACGTCGTCATGGTCTTGAATTGACCAGTGGGGTCCATGGCCTGAGCGTACTGTCACGGAGGGTCTGTGGACCCACTGGGCCATACCGCCTTGACGGTATGGCATCTGGCCAACAGGGCGCAGGTTAATGTCTATAGTTCGTATAGGGTACCTGTGGCAGCTCGGACAGTAGCAAGGCAGGCTCGGCTGGAACTAGGCAGCAGGCAGACGTCAGGCATAGTGAAGCAGGTCAGGTGTGGTATACAGTACGCCACAACCTTGGCTCAGCACAGTACTCGACCAGGATAGTATGGAATGCAGGGAACAGGAACACATTAGGAGGCCATCACATAGACAAACTTAGGAAACTACAACAACGCTCAGGCATCGAAGCAGGTGGCTGGACCCCTCTTATAGTCCAGGATACTCACGGCCTGATGTTCATCAAAGTCTGGTGCGCATGCTGCCCCTTTAAGAGCGGGATCCAGCTGAGGTGAGTGGAAGCGAGCGCTGGCGTCTCCTGAGCAGGAGGCTGGGGCCAGCGCTTGCTGACTCGTGGCTGCGGCTGTCAGGAGGAGATTGGAGCTGACGGCCCGCAGCCACGGACATCACAAGTAGGATCTCGAAGGGTCCAAGGAACCTGGGAGCAAATTTGCAGGACGGCACCCTCAGCCAGATATTCTTTGAGGACAACCAGACCCCAGTACCTGGAAGAAACTGAGGAGGATCCCGTCATGCGATCCACCGCCAGCAGAATAGAAGATCGGGTCTGTTGCCATATTTGCAGAAAGTCCCTCAAGGTCGAGTCAGCTGCAGGCACCTGGGACATAGTAGAGACAGGAAGAGGTATTCGAGGATGTTGGCCGTAGACTATGAAGAACGGGCTGGAGGTAGTGGACTCACTAGTATGGTTATTATAGGAGAATTCTGCCCATGGGAGCAGCTGCACCCAGTCATCATGTCGTCTGGAAACAAAGTGCCGCAGATAGTTCTCCATAATTTGGTTAATCCTCTCGATCTGCCAATTGGACTGATAGGCCGAAGAGAAGTCCAACTTTACACCAAGGAGACCGCAGAGTGCTCTCCAAAACTTCGAAGTGAACTGTACCCCTCGATCCGAAACAATATGCAGAGGCAAGCCGTGCAGACGGAAGATGTGTTGTATGAAGAGGTCAGCCAGTCGAGCAGCAGAAGGCAGGCCAGTCAGGGGAACAATATGAGCCATTTTAGAGAATCGATCCACCACCACCCAAATCACACTGCAATCCGCAGAGAGAGGGAGATTCGTGACAAAGTCCATTGCAACATGCTGCCAGGGGGCATCGGGCAAAGGCAGTGGTTGGAGCAGACCAGCTGGTCTGGAGTGGGCAACTTTATTTGCTGCGCATACCGTACATGAAGAGACGAAGTCCATGACTTCTTTGGGCAGCGTGGGCCACCAGAACTGATGGGCGATTAGATCTTAGGTCTTACGAGTACCCGCGTAACCTGCCAGCTTGGAACTGTGACCCCAGCGAAGGATTCTTCCTCTGTCTGCCAGACATACAAAAGTTCTTTCTGGAGGAATGTCTCTAACCTGCAGAGGGTTCACAGAAAAGATGCAGGAAGAATCAATAATATTCTGTGGGGACTCCATGGTGTCCTCTGCTTCGAATGACCTAGACAAGGCATCGGCTCTCACATTCTTGTCGGTAGTGGAGTTCGAACCGGAACCGAGCAAAGAACAACAAACATCTGGCTTGACGAGGATTCAACCATTGAGCCGTCTGTAAATAGGTCAGATTCTTGTGATCCGTGAAGACCAGGATAGGGTGGACTGCGCCTTCCAGTAGGTGTCTCCACTCCAGCAGAATTACACAGCCGAAAAAGGTGAGGGATTGATGGCGCTTCTCCGAGACTATGTGTGAAGTGGAAAGTTATAGGTTGCCGGCTGCCACCCACTGCGATACCTCGGTGCTAAATCCTGGTACCTGGGACAAGGTATGTATAAGAAAACAGAGTAGGAAAAAATTGCAGTGTAGTAACGGGCATCGGCGCCAGGCTCAGGAGGACAAGGAACGAAGTCAGGTGAGTTTGATCTAGGAGATCTTTAATTCTAAGGACGACGCGTTTCTGGACCGCACTGGTCACTTCGTCAGGTCAGTTAACCTGGTTCCTTGTCCTCCTGAGCCTGGTGCCGATGCCCGTTACTACACTGCAATTTTATCCTACTCTGTTTTCTTATCCACTCCTGCAGGGCCAGCTTGATGGCCAGTAACTCCCGATCCCCAAGAAAAGTTTGGAATAGTAGCCACATACCACAGTCTTGCCTTTAGAACCTCTCTGGAACAAAAGTGCGCCAGCACCAACAGAGGAAGCGTCCACCTCTAAAGAAAACTGTAGGGACACATCAGGGTGGTGAAGAATAAAGGCTGACGTGACGGCTTTTTTCAAGGTCTCAAATGCAGCTTCTGCCTCCGGAGTCCACACTTTGGCATTCATACCCTTTCTTGTGAGGGAAGAGATGGGGGCTGTCAATGACCAGAAGTTGGGGATGAACAGAAGTTGGCGAATACCAGGAAGCGTTGTATGGCCCTTAAGCCTTCGGGGTGTGGCCACTCAAGGACAGCCTTTACCTTCTCAGGGTCCATCTTGAGGCCCTGATCAGAGATGTTGTAGCCCAGGAAGGGAAGAGATCTTTTTTCAACACCTGGCGGACATGACTCTGATGAGTTACCGGATATGGGGAAAAAATCAAAATGTCATCGAGATACACCACAACACAGATATAGAGGAGATCACGAAAAATGTCATTGACAAATTCTTGAAACACTGTAGGGGCGTTACACAGGCCGAAGGGCATCACTAGGAATTCATTGTGCCCATCACGAGTATTAAATGCGGTCTTCCACTCGTCATCCTGACGAATCCGAATCAGGTTGTACGCCCCCCGCAAGTCCAGTTTAGAAAAAAAATTTGCCCTCCGTATGCTATCGAACAGTTCCGAAATCAAAGGCAAAAGGTACCTGTTCTTCACCGTGATCCGATTGAGGCCTCGGTAGTCAATGCAGGGGCAGAAGGATCCATCCTTCTTCTTGACTAAGAAAAACCCGGCTCCGGCCGGGGATGAGGATTTACAAATGAAGCCCCTCTCCAGATTCTCCTTAATGTAGGTCGACATAGACTGAGTCTCTGGCGGAGAGAGTGGGTATACTCTACCGCGAGGAGGAGATGAATCAGGAACCAAGTCAATTGGATAATCATATGCTCGATGAGGCAGCAAGGTCTCTGCTTCCTTCTTGTCGAAGACATCAGTGAACTGGGAGTAAAAAGGAGGCAACCCTTCCAATGACTGATGCGGAGAAGGCTGCGGTGGATGGATATGACCCAGACAGCGGTCGAGACACTTGGGACCCCACTGGAGAACCTCTCCAGAGTTCCAATCCAGGACTGGCGTGTGCAAACGGAGCCAAGGCAAACCCAGCAGCACGGGGTTGACGGCCTTAGGCAGAACAAACAGGGAGATGAGCTCAGTGTGAAGAGCTCCCACTTGAAGTCTCAATGGCTTGGTCACGGACAAAACTGGGTCAGGCAAAGGCAGTCCATCTACCGAGGCAACGATCAACAGCTTTTCCAGACAGACAGTGGGCAACTGGAGAAGAGCCACAAGGTTTTGATAGATGAAATTAGCTGCAGAGCCCAATTCCAGGTAGGCAGAAACTGGATGGGGCTTCTCGCCAGCGACGATGGTCACGGCAATAAACAGTTTGAAGGAGAGTTCACGATTAAATGCAGTAGCGCCCAGGGTTGTCTCTCCAACCAAACCTAGGCGTTGTTTTTTTTTGGGCTTTTGTGGACACAGACGCACGACATGGCCAGCGAGGCCACAATATAGACAGAGTCCAGAGGTGCACCTGCGTTGTTTCTCTTGTACAGACAATTTTAGGTGATCCACCTACATCGGAAACCTCGGGCATAGCAGTAGATGAAGGCAAGAGGGGTTGCTGGAAGTTGGGTGCCAATCTAGGAAGCCATCTCTCCTGTTGCACCTCATGAGATCTCTCCCTGAGCCTTATATCTACACGAGTAGCCAGCAGAATCAGGTCGTCCAAGGCAGGTGGTAGGTCTCAGGCAGTAAGTTCATCCTTGATCTTGGGCGATAGGCCATGCCAGGAGGATGCTACCAAGGCCTCATTGTTCCAGGACAGCTCTCCTGCCAGGGTCCAGAACTGGATGGTGTACTCGCCCACGGAGGTGACCTCTTGGCGAAGGTTGAAGATAGCAGTGGCTGCCGACAAGACTCGTCTTGGCTCCTCAAAAACAGTACGGAACAACCACACGAACCCCTGGAAGTCTTGAGTCTCGGGTCCCTGACGTTCCCAGATTGGGTTCGCTCATGCCAGGGCATTGCCAGCAAGTAGAGACACGATGAAGTTGATCTTGGTTCCGTCCGACGGAAATGCTCGGGCGTACAGAGTAAAATGGATATAGCATTGGTTCATAAATCCCCTGCACATACGTGCATCTCCATGGAACCGAGAAGGTAATGGCAGCGAGAACCGGGGATCCGAACAAGAACTGCCAGGAGGTCTAGCAGGAGGGTCGGTCAGAGTAGCTTGTATAGAGGCAGGAAAGGAAGCAGCTAGCGCCCCTAGCTGCTGCTCCATGGAGTCCACTGCCACAAGAAGTTGATCCTGTCTTGCTCGGAGATCCTGCAGGTCCGCCTGCATGGCTTGGGAGGGTGACATGCCCTTGAATTGACCAGCGGAATTGAATTGTCCATGGCCTGAGCGTACTGTCACGAGGCGGGTGTGGACCCACTGGGCCGTGCCGCGTAGAGGGATGGCAGCTGGCCAAACAGGTATAATACAGAGTCTATAGTCCAGAAAGGGTACCTGAGGCAATGTAGACAGTAGCAAGGCAGGCTCGGCTGTGACCAGGCAGCAGGTAGACGTCAGGCGTGGAGTAGTAGAACAGGCATGGAGATGCAGCAAAACACGACAACAGCTCAGCACGGCAGTAGACCAGGATGGTACTGGATAGCACGGGAAACAGGATACAGGATACAGGTACGGGGAACACTGGGAAGCTGGAAGACACTTAGGAGACCATTTTCAAGACAGACTTTGGGAAACAGCAACAACGCTCAGGCGAGGATAAGAAGGGCGGAATTCATGAGTTGATGATGATTATTTTCATGTGCGCGTGTACCCTCCGGGAGACAGGCTCGATACCCGGAAATGAGTGCCGGCGCCTCACAGGGGGACGACGCAGCACAGCAGCAGGACGTCCACGGCCGCGGTCGTCGAGGGGTAAGTTAGAACGACAGACCGCGGCCATAGACGTTACATTAAGACAGTATACAATTAATGATTGTACTGATATACATAATAATACAAATTGTTTAAAATACAAGGGAGTGTTAAAGTGCAAGTGATTACATTAGCGTATAAAAAATACAAACAATCGTTAAAAACAAACATAATAAGCATGATTGTTGTGAAATTGAATATGCAACAATGTGTGTGTGGGTGGAGACCATCAGACCACTCACCAATCCAAAGTGGTGTATGTAGATTCCTAGATGTAAATATGGATCCGCTCTACACCTGGTGTCTTTAGAAGAATGGCGTCCTCAAAATGTTACTGCACATGCTCTCTTGTTGAAGTTGGAAGTCTATAGTTGCGTAGCAACTAATTAAACTCAAGCCAGCGTGCACATGGAATGCATCAGACAACGGAAGGTGAGAAATCGATGCATATATTCTAGCATATAACTAGTATCTGTTTGACTGATCGATACAATCAAGACAATACGTATATAATCAATATGAATAACTTATTGCTCATAGAGGATGGGACACTGTCAAACATAACGATCCAAATGCTATAGTTGTGTAAATATCGTTGACACAATCAACGGCAAACAATATAGTGTATCACAAACTATATTATATGCATTTACATCCTCCAAGCATGAAACGTAATGAAAAACTAAAATTTATACAATAACTAGAAAAAACTACATCAGTCAAACAGATATGATCGTATATCATTTTTGCACAGTAACCCAATCATGGTGAGTGGTCACGATGTTCAACAAATTATCTGTAAAAAAAATAATAATAATAATAATTTATATAAATATACATAAGTTTATCATATAGTGAGACACAAAACATTACAATACAACATGTATCACACACTACATGCAAATAAATGCATGTGTTTGCGTTCGTCAAGGAGGACACTGCAAAGATACCAAACAGATAGAGATCCAATGCAAATTAATTTTTTTAATTATTTCATCTCGCCACATTAAATTCAATATTTAGGCCCCTTGGTTTTAAAGAATCTAATAGATATATGCATTTAAGTTCACATTTGTGTAATAGCCTACGTCTATCACCCCCCTGTAAGGAATAGGAATATGTTCAAGTATCATAAATTTAAGGTCTTTCTCAGAATGACCCAACTCAGAAAAGTGCTTCGCCACTGGCAAGTCACATCTCTTCTTACGAATAGAGTGTCTGTGTTTATTTAGACGAGTCTTAAAATCTCAAGTGGTTTCCCCCACATATAAGAGTAAACAAGGGCACCAAAGTACATAAATTAACCACCCGGAATCACAGGTGAGAAATTGTTTAATCTTGTATTGTTTATGAATAACAGGATGTGTGAAAAAATTCACCTTACACATGATCCAGCAATTGACGCAATGTAGACAGGGAAAATTTCCCATTTTTCTGGGTCTTAATAATGTTTGTTGGTCTATCACATATGTTCTAACAACTATTATTGACCAGTTTGTCTTGTAAATTCTGTGGACATCTACATGACATAAGGGGTTTGTTATTGAACGTCTCAATGTGTTTGTACCTGTTTTGGATAATGCCCCAATGTTTGTTAACTATTTTCGACACCTCTCCACTCAAATCATTGTATGTTGTAACTAATGGGATATGGTTTTGTTGTTTAGGTACTTTTGAATCGTCACAATTCCTACTCATGGAAGTAGATGAAATCTTATCTCTGCATGTACATAACAATTTCCCTAGGGTAACCCCTCTGAGAAAAATTAATAACCATCTGATCCAAAGTCTGGTTCAATATAACACTGTCATCAACTATACGTCTAGCTCTAAGCATTTGACTATGTGGGAGAGATCGTACCATTTTCTCTGGATGGCAACTCTCAAATCTAAGCAAAGTGTTCCGATCGGACTGTTTTACTGTTTTGTGAAAAGACTAGTTTGAAAGACATTATCTCTGATGTCTACCAAAACATCCAAAAATTGGATAGTTGTAGTGGAATATTTGATAGTAAATTGAATATCTGAATCTATATGATTCAAAAAAGTGTGAAACTCATGTACAGATTCTTCAGAGTCTGTCCAACATGGTGCACTATATGTTGATGGGCCTAGTCTACGTCTAACCGCCTCAATGCCTCTATGATGTGAGATAGAAGTATAAAGTGACACCACATCAAAGGAAACCAAAATTGATCCCTGAGGTGGTGTCACTTGTTTTAATTTAGTAATAAAGTCAGAGGTATCCCTAATGTACGATCTGGTGTTAATAGCACAATCACGAAGTGCCCTTTTTATAAAAATATATATATTATTCAATAATGATTCTCTACCTGATACAATAGGGCGACCCGGAGGCTTAACCAAACATGTATGTATCTTGGGCAATAAGTATAGATAAGGGTTTTTCAGATGTTCAATGATAAGGAATTTTTTCAGGGCAAGGTCAATGAGTCCATCATCATAAGTCTGATTCAATAATCCTCAATAATCCTCCTTATATGTTAGAATATATGATTCGATTTATCACCTTCTGTTGTCTGATGTATTCCATGTGCACGCTGGCTTGAGTTTTATTTGTTGCTACGCGACTATAGACTTCCGACTTCAACAAGCAAGCAGGAGCATTAACATTTTGTGGACGCCGATCTTCTAAAGACACCAGGTGTAGAGAGGATCCATATTTACATCTAGGAATCTCATTACACCACTTTGGATTGGTGAGTGGTCTGATGTTCTCCACTCACACACACATTGTTGCATATTCAATTTCACAGCAATCATGCTTATTATATTTGTTTTTAACGATTGTTTGTATTTTTTATACGCTAATGTAATCACTTGCACTTTAAAGAGGCTCTGTCACCAGATTATAAAATCCCTATCTCCTATTGAATGTGATCGGCGCTGCAATGTAGATAACAGTAAAGTTGTTGTTTTTTTAAAAACGATCATTTTTGCCCAAGTTATGAGCAATTTTAGATTTATGCAAATGAGCTTTTTAATGGACAACTGGGCGTGTTTTCTCGTTTTACCAACTGGGCGTGTATTGTGTTTTTACCAACTGGGCGTTGTGAATAGAAGTGTATGACGCTGACAAATTAGCGTCATACACTTCTCATCGTTCCCACCCAGCTTCTTTCACTGCAGGCACACAGCGTGACGTCACCCACAGGTCCTTCAACCTTGGCGTCGGACGAGAGAAGATACATCGGCTCCACCCGTCCGAGAGGGTAATATACTCGTCTCTAGGGAGTTTACTATGCTTACCTGTACACGGTGATGCTGCTGCAGATTCAACTGTACCCTCTCAGACGCCTGGAGCCGATGTGTCTTCTCTCGTCCGACGGGGTGAAGGACCTGTGGGAGGAAGTGACGTCACAGCGTGATCTCGCGAGAACACGCTGTGTGTCTGTGCAGTGAAACAAGCTGGGTGGGAACGATGAGAAGTGTATGACGCTGATTTGTCAGCGTCATACACTTCAATTCACAACGCCCAGTTTGTAAAAACACAATACACGCCCAGTTGGTAAAACGAGAAAACACGCCCAGTTGTCCATTAAAAAGCTAATTTGCATAAATCTAAAATTGCTCATAACTTGGGCAAAAATGATCGTTTTAAAAAAAACAACAACTTTACTGTTATCTACATTGCAGCGCCGATCACATTCAATAGGAGATAGGGATTTGATAAATTGGTGACAGAGCCTCTTTAAGGCAATGTTCACACAGAGTTTTTTGCAGGCGGAATTTCTGCCTCAAAATTCCGTTTGGAAGTTTGAGGCAGATTTTCCTCTCCCTGCACGCCGATTTTCGCAGCGTTTTCGCTGCGTTTTTCGCCATTGAGCGCCGCGAAATACGTTTTGTCTGCCTCCCATTGAAGTCAATGTGAGGTCGAAGGCGTAAACGTCCAAAGATAAGGCATGTCCTTTCTTTTTCCCGCGAGGCGAAATCAATGGCAGGCATTTTCGGGCCGTTTTTGACGAGTTTTGCGGCGCGGTTTCCGCAACAAAAAACTTGTCAAAAAACTCAGTGTGAACATAGCCTTACACTCCATTGTATTTTAAACAATTTGTATTATTATGTATATCAGTACAATAATTGATTGTATACTGTCTTAATGTTTACTCATTATGTTAATGAGACACAAACTACACCGTGTTCCAAATTATTATGCACATTGGATTTAAGTGTCATAAACATTTAATTATTAGTTTTTCAATTAAACTCATGGATGGTATTGTGTCTTAGGGCTCTTTGGTTCATTGTAATCAATCTCAGACACCTGTGATAATTAGTTTGCCAGGTGTGCCCAATCAAAGGAAAACGACTTAAGAAGGACATTCCACATTATTAAGCAGGCCACAGGTTTCAAGCAATATGGGAAAGAAAAAGGATCTCTCTGCTGCCGAAAAGCGTGAAATAGTTGGACAAGGTATGAAAACATTGGATATTTCAAGAAAACTTAAGCGTGATCATCGTACTGTGAAAAGATTTGTGGCTGATTCAGAGCACAGACGGGTTCGTTCAGATAAAGGCATAATGTGGAAGGTTTCTGCCAGAAAAATTAATAGGATTAGGAGAGCAGCTGCTAAAATGCCATTGCAAAGCAGCAAACAGGTATTTGAAGCCGCTGGTGCCCCTGGAGTCCCGCGAACCTCAAGGTGTAGGATCCTACAGAGGTTTGCAAGTGTGCATAAAGCTATTATTCGGCCACCCCTAAACAATGCTCACAAGCAGAAACGGTTGCAGTTGGCTCAGAAATACATGAAGACTAATTTTCAAACCGTGTTGCTTACTGATGAGTACCGTGCAACCCTGGATGGTCCAGATGGATGGTGTAGTGGATAATTGGTGAATGGCCACCATGTCGCAACAAGGCTGCGACGTCAGCAAGGAGGTGGCAGAGTCATGTTTTGGGCTGGAATCATGGGGAGAGAGCTGGTAGGCCCCTTTAGGCCCCTGACGGTGTGAAAATGACCTCTGCAAAGTACGTAGAGTTTATGACTGACCACTTTCTTCCGTGGTACAAAAAGAAGAACCGTGTCTTCCGTAGCAAAATTATCTTCATGCATGACAATGCACCATCTCATGCTGCAAAGAATACCTCTGTGTCATTGGCTGTTATATGCATAAAAGGAGAGAAACTCATGGTGTGGCCCCCATGTTCCCCTGACCTCAACCCTATTGAGAACCTTTGGAGCATCCTCAAGCAAAATATCTGAGGGTGGGAGGCAGTTCACATCAAAACAGAAGCTCTGGGAGGCTATTCTGATATCCTGCAAAGATATTCAAGCAGAAACTGTCCAAATACTCAAAATTCAATGGATGCAAGAATTGTTGAGGTGATATCAAAGAAGGGGTCCTATGTTAACATGTAACTTGGCCTGCTAAGTTTTTTTTGATTGAAAGAGCTTTTGATTTCTGTAAATATGACCTCCTGATGCTGCAAATTCAACAAATTACCATTCTAGTTCTCTTTACAACCTTTAAAATGTTTTGATCTCTGTTGTGCATAATAATTTGAAACAGTGCATTTTGAGTTTTTTACTTCTAAAAAAAAATCAGTTATCATTAGGAGATTTGTTCAATAAAATTTGCATTATACTCCAACGGTTGATGGCTTGAAGATTATACTGACTGTCAGTTGCATAGACTATGTAGGAAAATCAGCGAAAAATAACATTTGCATAATAATTTGGAACGCGGTGTATATATTGCACACTTGCTTTTTGTATCACTATGGTCCTATAGCAGGACGGAAACGTTGCAGCTTGTGCTGATTGAATAAACGACCATTTTTTCACTACATCAGAGTGCTGTAGGATTTTCTTCTATATTTACCCATATGCCCTGCATCGGGATTACCTGCCTGCACCCTATACTATTTTGGAATTGGATTTTGAGTGCTGCTTTTTTCTGTTTGTATATATATATATATATATATATATATATATATATATATATATACACACACACACACACACACCTGGGGCGTTGCTAGGGTGTGAACCCCTTCCAGACATTTGATGTATGGATACATCATGGAAAGCTAGTGCATCCCACATTTTTCCGTATCTTTACGACAAATGGTGGACGCCGGCTCAGAAGCTGAGTCGGTGCCACCATCCCCGGGTGTCGGCTGCATGTTATAGCTGACACCCTGGGGTAATGGCGAAGACCAAATTTTGCTCCGATCCCTGCTATTAACCCCTTAAATGCAGCGGTCAAAAGCGATCGCTGCATTTAAGGTGTTTGCAGCTCATCGGCACCCCAGCAATGAAATTGCCAGGATGCCGGTGGCTACAAAGGCAACCGGAGGCCTAACACTGGCCTCACGGTATGCCTAGTACGGAAGAATTTCAGACCCGACCAGAGGCGGGGCCTAAAAGGCTTCCGTTGCTGCCTGCAAGATGGTGCTGGCTCAGGAGATGAGCTGGCGTTATCAGCGGTGGATGTCAGCTGTATGTTACAGCTGACATCCACCTGTAATGGCAGGAACCGGAGCTAGCTTCGATTCCTGCCATTAACCCCTTAGATGCAGCGATCGAAAGCGATTGCTGCATCTTAGTGGTTGTCAGCAGATCGGCAACTCTGCCCTGCAATCGCCCTGCCCTGCAATCCTGTTTTGCCATTACAGAAGCCAATTAGGACTCGCCCGGAGGCGAAGCACAATCGGCTTGCTGTCAATGAATGGCTGACAGATCTAATACATTGCACTACATAGGGAGTGCAATGTATTAGAAAAATAATCTGACAGTTGAACCTTCAAGTACCCTAGTGGGACTAAAGAAAAGTGTAAGAAAAGGAAAAATAAAAGTTGTTAAAAGTAAAATAAAAGTTTCAAGTAATAAAATAAAACACAATCACCCTTTTTCCCTTATCAAGTACTTTATTTTTGAAAAAAATAAATAAACCATACATATTTGGCATTGCCGCGTCTGTAACAGCCTGAACTATAAAACTATTATGTTATTTATTCCACGCGGTGAACAGCATAAAAAAACGTAAAAAACAATGCCAGAATTTCTTTTTACTTGTCACTTTGCCCTACCAAAATTGGAATAAAATGTGATCAAAAAGTCGCATGTATGCAAAAATGGTACCAATACTAAGTAAGGCCTCATTTACACGAGCATGTGCGTTTTGCGCACGCAAAAAAACCCGGCGTTTTGCGTGCGCAAAAGGCACATAACAGCTCCGTGTGTCATCAGCGTATGATGCGCGGCTGCGGGATTTTCGCGCAGCCGCCATCATTATAACACTCCGTTTGGAAGTTTGTAAACAGAAAAGCACGTGGTGCTTTTCTGTTTACATTCAGAGTTTGACAGCTGCTGCGCGAATCACGCAGTTCGCACGGAAGTGCTTCCATGCGGCATGGTTTTCACGCACCCATTGACTTCAATGGGTGCGTGATGCGCGAACAGCGCACAAAGATAGGACATGTCGTGAGTTTTTTTCAGCGGACTCACGCTGAGCAAAACTCACGGACTGTCTGCATGCCCACATAGACAAATATAGGTGCGTACGACACGCATGAAAAGCACGCACGTCGCACGCAAGTATATCCAGCTCATGTAAATGAGGCCTTGAGCTTATGCAATTGTGCCGAGGGGAACATTTCTTCTGTTTCAAAAGGCGATTTATCAAGGCCCTAAAATTAGGGAACCAGGAAGGGTAGGGCCCAAACATATCTGCTGGAAGCGACGGTGCCCGTATTATACCAGGACAACACTTTCCCAGCAAAATTCCCCAAACTGCAAATGTGCAGAGTGTGGACCAAAAGGGGAATAAGAAAGGACACCATTTATCAGTGCGACACTGGCCTGTGCAGAAAGGATTGCTTCACAGCGTAACAAATATTTATGGATTATTTTATTCTTTTTTTTACCCCATTATTATACCACCTAACTATGCCCCTGATGTACTCTGCTCAGCTTACATGTACCCCCACATTATAAACTAAAATACCAGTAAAACTCCTAACTACTACCAAGCAAAATCCACGCTCTAAAAGCTAAATGGTGCTCCTTCAGGGTGCCCAAACAGCTGTGTACTTCCCCATATATTGCATCGCCGTACCCGAGAGAACCCCTTTAACAATTTTAGGGGTGTGTGTCTCCAGTGGCACAAGCTGGGCATGACATATTTGCCACTGAAGTGGCATATCTAGGGAAAAATTTAAATTTTTACTTTGCACCTACCGCAGCGCAATCATTTATGGAAAAGACCTGTGGGGTGAAAATGCTCATTACACCCCTTAATAAATGCCTTGAGAGGTGTAGTTTGCAAAATGGGGTCACTTCTCAGGGGTTTCTTTTATTTTTTCACATCAGAGCCCTACTATTGTGAACCAATACTTTGTAAGTCGCCGAATTAGGCCTCAACTTCGCATTGATACTCTATCACTCCTGAGCCTGGTAGAATGTCCAGGCAAAAGATTAGGGCCACATGTAGGGTGTTTCTAAAACCGGGAAACACAGCATTAGGCCGTATTTACACGAGCGTAGCGCATCTCAAACGTGAAAAACTGTAGTTTTTTACGTCCGAGGTGCATCCGTGCTCTGCAATGCGAGACGCGATGTCTCGCATCCCACATAGATGAGAGTCTATGGAGGGATGCGTGATGCGTGAAAAAATAGGACATGTTCTATTTTCTCACAGACCCTTCACACGGTCCGTTGAAACAACGGCTGTGTGAACGGCCACATTGAATTCCAAAGGCCCGCGGGATGGCCGTTGTTTCAACGGCCGTCAAACGGACGTTTAACACGCTCGTGTAAATAAGGCCTAATAATTAGAGCGCTGTCTTGTTATGGTGGCACAAGCTGGGCACCGCATATTGGCATATCTTTGGAAAAAAATCCCATTTTCACTCTGCAACATCGAGTGTACACTGATTTCTGCAAAACACCTGCGGGGTTAACATGCTCATTACACCCCTAGGTGAATACCTTGAGGGGTGTAGTTTACAAAATGGAGTCACTTCTGTGGGGTTTCCACTGTTTTGGTCCCACAGGGGCTTTGCAAATGCGACATAGCGCCCAGAAACCATTCCAGCAAAATCTGCACTCCAAAAGCCAAATGGCGCTCCTTCACTTCTGAGCCCTGCCGTGTGTCCAAACAGCAGTTTATGACCACAAATGGGGTATTGCCGTACTCTAGAGAAGTTGCTTTACAATGTTGGGGTTCTTGTTTTCCTTTATTTTTTGAGAAATTTTTTTTTTTTTAGCTAAAGCTACATCTTATTTTTATTTTCACTGCCCAACTGTAATGATGGGGGTAAGTAAACAGACAAGTGAGCCCTAATCTACCCGCCACTCAGTCCCTGCCTACTTGCAACGACCCGCCCTAGGCGACGGGGTACAACTCGGCGACGGTCCCTACGCTCAATAAGTGCACGACAGACAAACAGACAAGGGTACACAGAAGCAAGGGAAAAGGGGCAGTTGCCCACGGCAACACCGTGAGCAACAAGAGTGGTGAACGAGCCGAGTGAAACCAGGAGTGTACGAGGTACCAAACGCAGAGCAGGAGAGAAGTGAACAAGCCGAGTCAAACCAGGAGTGTACGAGGTACCAAACGCAGAGCAGGAGAGTAGTCAGTAAGCCAGGGTCAATATGAAGCAGGGTCAAATGGTTCAAGAAGCTGCAGCAGGGCCAGGAAACAAAACGAGAAGAATCACAAGCAAAGAGGAACAGGAAAGGCAGGTATAAATAGACAGAGGGCGGGAGCTAGCTCCGTCTGGCCAGGCTGTCATAGGCTCTCCCACTCCTAAGCCTGCCATCCTGAGTGGTGGAAGATGGAGTCAGTCTCACAGACATAGAAGCAGGTGCAGACTGATTACCTATGGGCGTGGATACAGAAGCTGTGCCTGGCAGATCCTTAACAGTACCCCCCTTTTATGAGGGGCCACCGGACCCTTTCTAGATGGACCTGGTTTATTGGTGAAACGAAGGTGGAACCTCCTGACCAATACCCCAGCGTGAACATCCCGGGCGGGTACCCAAGTCCTCTCCTCAGGCCCGTATCCTCTCCAATGGACCAGGTACTGGAGGGAGCCTTGGACCATCTTGCTGTCCACAATCTTGGCCACCTTGCATTCTACCCCCTCAGGGAGCCAAGGACGGGGAGCAGCGTTTAAGGCGGGAGGCATGAAACACGTCGTGTACTCGAAAAGATGGGGGCAACTTCAGTCGGAAGGAGACTTGATTGAGGACTTCAATGACCTTGTACGGCCCTATAAACCTGGGAGCAAACTTTTTGGACGGGACTTTAAGGCGCAAGTTCTTTGACGATAGCCACACCAGATCCCCGACCATAAACAAGGGGTTAGCAGAACGTCTTCTATCTGCCTGAGTTATTTGTATGCTCTGGGACGCCTCTAGGTTCTTCTGAACCTGGGCCCAGACTGTGCACAGTTCCCGATGAACGACCTCTACCTCGGGATTGTTGGAACTACCAGGTGAAACGGAGGAGAACCGTGGATTAAACCCAAAATTACAGAAAAAGGTGGAGACCCCTGACGAGTTACTGACCCGGTTATTAAGGGAAAATTCGGCGAGGGGAATGAATGAGACCCAATCATGTTGACAGTCAGAGATAAAACACCTTAAATATTGTTCTAGAGACTGATTAGTCCTCTCCGTTTGGCCATTAGTTTCAGGATGGAAGGCCGAGGAGAAGGACAAATCAATCTCCAACTTTTTACAGAAGGCTCTCCAAAACAAAGAAACAAATTGTACCCCTCTGTCAGAAACAATATTGACATGGAGACGCAGTATGTGTTTAACAAACAAGGTAGCTAACGTCTTAGCATTGGGTAGTTTTTTGAGGGGCACAAAGTGGCACATCTTACTGAAGCGGTCTACTACAACCCACACCACCGACTTGCCTTGAGATGGAGGCAAATCGGTGATAAAATCCATGGAGATATGGGTCCAAGGTCTCTGGGGAATGGGCAAAGAACGTAGTAAGCCCGCTGGTCGGGACCTGGGAGTCTTGGACCTAGCACAAACCTCACAAGCGGCGACGTAGTCCTTAACGTCTTTAGGCAACCCAGGCCACCAATAGTTTCTGGCAATGAGGTGCTTGGTACCCAGGATGCCTGGATGACCAGATAGTGCGGAGTCATGATTTTTCCTAAGTACCCTTAACCGGAATTGCAGGGGAACAAACAGCTTGTTCTCAGGAAGGTTCCCGGGAGCTGAACCTTGATCAGCAGCAATTTCAGATACTAAATCAGAATCAATAGAGGAAATGATTATACCTGGAAGCAAAATACAAGCAGGATCTTCCTCCGAAGGAGGGCTGGCCATGAAGCTACGCGACAGTGCATCAGCCTTAATATTTTTAGACCCAAAAAATTGAATCTGGTAAAAAATAACGCCCATCGAGCTTGTCTCGGGTTTAGCCTCCGGGCAGATTCTAGGAAAACCAGATTCTTGTGGTCGGTAAGGACCGTTACCTGGTGCCTAGCCCCCTCCAGGAAGTGGCGCCACTCTTCAAATGCCCATTTAATGGCTAAGAGTTCACGGTTGCCAATATCATAGTTACTCTCAGTGGGCGAAAACTTCCTGGAGAAGTAGGCACAGGGACGGAGATGGGTGAGGGACCTGGTACCCTGGGACAAGACAGCCCCCACTCCCACCTCGGATGCGTCAACCTCCACGATAAATGGCTCCATTTGGTTGGGCTGAACCAACACCGGGGCCGAGATAAAGCACTTCTTAAGGACCTCAAAAGCCTGGACAGCCTCAGGAGGCCAGCGGAGGAGATCAGCACCCTTGCGAGTGAGGTCCGTAAGAGGCTTAGCGATGACCGAGAAGTTAGCAATAAATCTCCTGTAATAATTGGCGAACCCCAAGAAGCACTGTAACGCCTTCAGGGAGGCAGGTTGGACCCATTCCGCCACAGCCTGGACATTGGCGGGGTCCATGCGGAATTCATGAGGAGTGAGAATTTGACCCAAAAATGGTATCTCCTGCACCCCAAACACACATTTTTCGGTCTTCGCAAACAGTTTGTTTTCCCGAAGGACCTGGAGCACCTTCCTGACATGCTCAATGTGGGAGGACCAGTCCTTGGAAAGCACAAGTATGTCATCAAGGTACACTACAAGAAATACCCCCAGGTAATGTCTTAAAATCTCATTTATGAAATTCTGGAAGACCGCGGGAGCATTACACAACCCAAAGGGCATGACGAGGTATTCGAAATGACCTTCGGGCGTGTTAAACGCAGTCTTCCACTCATCCCCCTCTTTGATGCGGATAAGGTTATACGCCCCCCGTAGATCAAACTTAGAGAACCATTGGGCCCCCTGAACCTGATTAAAGAGATCAGGAATCAAAGGAAGGGGATACTGGTTCCTTACAGTGACCTTATTCAAGTTACGGTAGTCAATGCATGGCCTAAGACCACCATCCTTCTTCCCTACGAAGAAGAAGCCAGCACCTACCGGAGAAGTAGATGGGCGAATGTAACCCTTGGATATACTTGGAACTTGGAACTCCTGGATATACTCTCTCATGGCTTCACGTTCGGGACAAGAGAGATTAAATATCCTACTCTTAGGGAGCTTAGCTCCTGGTACCAAATCGATAGCGCAATCGTATTCTCTATGAGGAGGTAACACTTCGGAGGCCTCCTTAGAGAAAACATCAGCGAAGTCCTGAACAAACTCAGGTAGCGTGTTCACCTCCTCAGGGGGAGAAATAGAATTAACAGAAAAACATGACGTCAAGCATTCATTACCCCATTTGGTAAGATCCCCAGTATTCCAGTCAAACGTGGGATTATGCAACTGCAACCAGGGAAGGCCTAAAACCAAATTGGACGATAATCCCTGCATCAACAGTACAGAGCACTGCTCCAAATGCATGGAGCCAACAGATCCTTAACACCAACTCTAATCAAATCTATGAAACACCTGTGGGGTCAAAATGCTCACTACACCCCTAGATGAATTCCTCAAGGGGCGTAGTTTCCTAAATGGAGTCACTTTTTTGGCGTTTTCACGGTTTTGGTCCCTCAGGGGCTTTGCAAATGCGGCATGGCCTCCACAAACCATTCCTGCTAAATTTGAGCTCCAAAAGCCAAATGGCGCTCTTTCCCTTCTGAGCCCTGCCGTGTGTCCAAACAGCCGTTTATGACCACATATGGGATATTGTTTTACTCTGGAGAAATTGCTTTACAAATGTTGCATTGCTTTTTCCCCTTTAGTCCTTGTGGAAATGAAAAAAAATTAGCTAAAGCAGCATTTTCATTGAAAAAAATGAAGATTTTAATTTTTACAGGCCTAATTCCAATAAACATGTGGGGTCAAAATGCTCACTACACCCCTAGATAATTTCCTTGAGGTGTGTAGTTTCCCAAATGGGTTCACTTTTGGGGGATTTCCACTCTTTTGGCACCGCAAGAGCCCTTCAAACCTAACATGGTGCTTAAAATATATTCTAATAAAATGAAGGCCCCAAAATCCTCTAGGTGCTCCTTTGCTTCTGAGGCCTGTGCTTCAGTACATTACCACACTAGGGCCACATGTGGGATATTTCCTAAATCTGCAGAACCTGGGCAATAAATATTGAGTTGCACTTCTCTGGTAAAACTTTCTGTGTTACAAGAAAAATGGATTAAAAATTTATTTCTGTAAATTTCCCCTCTGCTTGCTTTAATTCCTGTGAAACACCTAAAGGGTTAAGAAACGTTCTAAATGCTGTCTTGAATACTTTGAGGGGTGAAGTTTTTAAAATGGGGTGACTTATTGGAGGTTTCTAATATATAAGGCCCTAAAAGACGCTTCACAACTAAACTTGTCCCTGTAAAAATATCATTTTGACATTTTCTTGAAAATGTGAGAAATTGCTGCTAAAGTTCTAAGCCTTGCAACGTCCTAGAAAAATAAAAGAATGTTCAAAAAACAATGCCAACCTAAAGTAGACATATGGGGGATGTTAATTAGCGACTATTTTTGTGGTATAACTGCCTGTCTTACAAGCAGATACATTAAAACTTCGAAAAATGCAAATTTTTGAAATTTTTCTAAAAATGTTGATGTTTTTCACAAATAAATACTGAATGTATCGAGCAAATTTTTCCATTAACATAAAGCCCAATGTGTCACGAGAAAACAATCTCAGAATCACTAGGATAGGTAAAAGCATTCCAAAGTTATTACCACATAAAGTGAAAGATGTCGGATTTGAAAAATGAGGTTCTGTCAGGAAGGTCAAAAATGGCCAAAGCAGAAAGGGGTTAAAAGTTTTGTATGTGTTACTAATGTTTGTTTTTTTTGTGTTTGATTTTTTTACAAGTTTGGTTGTTGGACTACTTCAGATTCGAGGACTACTTTGATGAAAGCATTTTTTTTTAATTCTTAATAAAATGTTTAACGAGGGTTGTGTGGGGGGTTTTATTTCAATAAAATATTTTTTCTGTGTGTCTGTGTTTTTTTTAAAAACATTATTATTACTGCCTTAGTAATGGCCGCTGTCTGATTGACAGTGTCCATAACTAAGGGGGGCTTAACAACTGTGGGCCTTTAAAACTGTGGGCCTTTCCCACCCAGGTAATGCTAGGCTGCTGCTATATTGTATCTGGCCGGTTATGAAACATGGGAGAGACCCCACTTAGTTTTAAAAAAAAAAAATATTTAAAAAACGACCTGGGGTCCCCCCCATTTTTCATAACCAGCCAGATACAATATAGCAGCAGCAGCCTAGCATTACGAGGATGGGAAGGACCACGGTGTTTGGACCTTCCCAGCCTAATAATACTAGCCTGTGGCCGCCCCAGTGCCCGACCATCACCTCATATGGTCGGGTACTTGATTTTACCCGACTCTTCCCGGTACCCCTGGTGGCGGTGGCTAGCGGGGTAATAAGGGGGGGGTTAGTGTTAGTATTTTCACCAGCTAACACGAAGCCCTGCCTTAGTAATGGATGCTGTCAATCAGACAGTGGCCATTGCCAGGGGCGTAGCTAAAGGCTCATGGGTAATAGTATAGAAGGAAAAGGGAAATGGGAGGAAACCTCCAGCTCACCGATCTGACACTCCTGTGTTGGTAATCGCCCGGGTCAGCCGCGACGGCACACGGCAGCAATAGCAGAAAAAAACAGAGAGGATCCAGCGATAGTGATAGTGATAGTGATATCAAAAATGGGAAAAAACTTGGTTTCCACTTTATCGCTGGATCCTCTCTGGTTTTTTCTGCTAAAGGCTCATGGGCCCTGGTGCAAAAGTTCATCTTGGGCCCCCCCCAAACTTCTTCTCATGGCCGACGGCCCGCAGCATTCAGCTGCATCACTGGGTCTCCTAAGTGACTCAGTGATGCAACACTAGCAGCCAGGGGCTTTACTAAGGTCTTAAAACGTCAGGGGCAATAGATATGTCCCCCTCCCAAAAAAATGTGTGTGCGCGTGTATGTATATATATATATATATATATATATATATATATATATATATGTGTGTGTCAGGGATCATTACCATGTATATTGTTTGAAAAATATTATCCTTATATATATATATATTCAGTATATTACACAAAGAGATTGGATTCATGGAGCACAAAGAGCCTGCATAACACGCCTATGGAAGACACCGCCCCTTGGAATGCAAAGAAGAATGTAACAGCTGAGGAGCCAATGGGGGGCTTGGGAATTCCCACATCTCTAGGGAGGGGGCATGTGTCTTTTTCTGTGTTTCTTTGTTCTGAATAAAGTTCAGTTCGCTTCCTGTCTGATCTGAGGAAAGCTGTGTACCAACATCTCTGACTGGTTTACTTCTTTCCAGGCATGCCTTCAGCTTTCAATTTACAGAGGTGGTTATTCGGTGTGGAATAACAGGGAGAAGGAAGCTACCCTGAAATACGGACTTGACATTTTTGGCGCCCGAACAGGGACCTCACTCGAGGATATATCGTAATCCGGACAATCGACAAACACAGGGTGAAACAGAGGACCCGAGGTTGCCCACTGAAAGAGCTTGATCACCTCCACTAAGCACGGTAAGCGAGTTGATTTTATAAATCTTCATCTTATCTGTGTTTCTGGACGGTCTTGTGGCGATCTGTAGAACCCTTTTGTTGATTTCCTGGATTATCTCAGGCGACAGAGGTGATATGTTCCGCTGTGAGGTCGAAAACCTGTGAGACATTAGTCGCGCCCGACTAACCATCCTCTGGGTAATTAGGGACTAGATAGAAAGTATAACCTGCTTTATACAGGGGCATGATAAGTCGTGAGTAATGTTCCGGCAAGACCTGTGCGTTGCAGATCGGGAAATTGTAATATCCTAGCGAGATGTAATAAATACATTGCAGACTAGAGATTGTTATATCCTAGCGAGATGTAATAATAAATACATTACAGACTAGAGATTGTAATATTTCGGCGAGACTTAGAGTTGCAGACTGCGAAATTGTAATATTTCCGGCCAGACCAAGAGTTGTAGACCGAAAATTGTTATATAAATGACGTGTATAATATAGACGGTTAGAATGGATAGTTTGCGGTCCATATTCAAATCTCCAGGATCGTCCGTATCCGGACGGTCCTATTCATATGATTTAGTGAAGCGAAGGGAAGGGAAGTAGTATGTGAGTAAAATGAAGAAATTGATGGAGGTGTGTGGAATCCATAGAGGAGGGCGGCTGCAAGCCGGAGATTGGGCAAAAGGTATTCTGGAGAACAAAGGGAAGTTGGAAGGTAGTAAGTTGATGGAAAGTGCTTTAGAGGGATTTGCAGAAGAGGAAGTTAGGAATAAGAAAGGTATTATATTATGTTATATATATTAGAAAACAAAAGAACAGCCCCCACCTTATAATGGCTCTGTAAGGAGCAGCCCCCACCTTATAATGGCGTCTGTACCTCATGTTGAGTGTGTTGTTTCCAATGGGAGAGGCTGTCCCTGATGTGGCCACGCCCGGCCCAACCAAATTAGTATGAAATAATCGCCTTGTTAATTTTGTCATTTGTAACACATGCTGCAGTGTGTTTTCTATTTTAGATTCCATTCTAGTGTGCAGGACGCTGTTCACTGATGAAACAACACGTCATCATAATATAGAGATGGTGGCCGACAGATTGGACTGTTACAGATTATGTGTTTGATGTTTTGAACGTAGATAATTCCTATACAATGGTGTGCTGAATGATTGCAGCTACGTATGCTGTTTTGCCGGCATTGAAAGTGTTAAGATTGTGAGACTAGAAGCTGTGAGGAGTGAGTGTGTGACCCCCCCCCCCTGTAGTATGCCATGTTTGGGAGGAGGAGGGGCTGACTGGGTGCAGTCTGCAGACAAAGGATTTCCATATGCACTGCTTTTAGATCTACAGGGTGTGCCATTTATATGGATACACCTAAATAAAATGGGAATGGTTGGTGATATTAACTTCCTGTTTGTGGCACATTAGTATATGGGAGGGGGGAAACTTTTCAAGCTGGGTGTTGACCATGGTGGCCATTTTGAAGTCGGCCATTTTGTATCCAACTTTAGTTTTTTCAATGGGAAGAGGGTCATGTGACACATCAAACTTATCGAGAATTTCACAAGAAAAACAATGGTTTGCTTGGTTTTAACGTTACTTTATTCTTTCATGAGTTATTTACAAGTTTCTGACCACTTATAAAATGTGTTCAAAGTGCTGCCCAATGTGTTGGATTGTCAATGCAACCCTCTTCTCCCACTCTTCACACACTGATAGCAACACCGCAGAAGAAATGCTAGCACAGGCTTCCAGTATCCGTAGTTTCAGTTGCTGCACATCTCGTATCTTCACAGCATAGACAATTGCCTTCAGATGACCCCAAAGATAAAAGTCTAAGGGGGTCAGATCGGGAGGCATTTCTTCTGCGGTGTTGTCTGTTTTATTGAATAACTAACTACAATTGTTTTGTTTTTGATTTCACACATGAGTTATGTCATTGTAAAGATAAAATGTATTTTCGTCAGGAAAAGTCATTTTTGTTTCAGGCTGTTGTATATTACAGGGGGTTAAACTAGTGCCCGACTTTGTTATGATGAGATGTAGTTTTGAACTCTGCTACATTACTTTCGCAGAGTCCACAAAGGGGGGAATGGTGAAGGAACTGATCAGGTACAATTTTGGTTTGTTTTGAATAATGAATTTGGTTTCAGGAGATCTACAAAATGTGTATGAGACCCCAATGAGTAATCCAGATTAAATGTGTATGACAGTAACCTAATCCAGTATTTACAGAACCTGATAAAGTGAGATTCTCAAAGTGTTCTGGATTATCAGATGAGTGTGGAGAAGAGTATAACATTTGGTTTTATTTTAGAGAATGAAGAAGCCATCCCTTTGAAATGTTCTTGAAATGTTCTATCTATATGTGACATGGGTTTCTAATGTAAATTTGTAATGTAGAAATACTTGATCATATACAGTATGTACAAGACAGGATACGAAGCACCAGGTAAATCATCCAGAAACCACTCTCCATTTCTTGTTCATCTCAAGGAGCAGAGCTGGAGGTGCTCGCTGAGGCTGTAACCTGGCAGAAGGTAAGACGGCCGACATTTACACTGACTCTAGGTATGCTTTTGGCATCGCCCACAATTATGGGCCCATTGGTAGTAGGAACTTTATTGGATCATCGGGTAAGCCAATTGAGAGAGCAATTCAACTTATTTATTAATGATATAGAAGATGGGATTAATAGCACTATTTCTAATTTTGCAGATGACACCAAGCTATGTAATATAGTTCAGTCTATGGAAGATGTTCATGAATTGCAGGCAGATTTAAACAAACTAAGTGTTTGGGCGTCCACTTGGCAGATGAAGTTTAATGTAGATAAATGTAAAGTTATGCATCTGGGTACCAACAACCTGCATGCATCATATGTCCTAGGGGGAGCTACACTGGCGGATTCACTTGTTGAGAAGGATCTGGGTGTACTTGTAAATCATAAACTCAATAACAGCATGCAGTGTCAATCAGCTGCTTCAAAGACCAGCAGGATATTGTCGTGTATTAAAAGAGGCATGGACTCACGGGACAGGGATGTAATATTGGCACTTTACAAAGCATTAGTGAGGCCTCATCTAGAATATGCAGTTCAGTTCTGGGCTCCAGTTCATAGAAAGGATGCCCTGGAGTTGGAAAAAATACAAAGAAGAGCAACGAAGCTAATTAGGGGCATGGAGAATTTAAGTTATGAGGAAAGATTGAAAGAATTAAACCTATTTAGCCTTGAAAAAAGACGACTAAGGGGGGACATGATTAACTTATATAAATATATTAATGGCACATACAAAAAATATGGTGAAATCCTGTTCCTTGTAAAACCCCCTCAAAAAACAAGGGGGCACTCCCTCCGTCTGGAGAAAAAAAGGTTCAAGCTGCAGAGGCGACAAGCCTTCTTTACCGTGAGAACTGTGAATCTATGGAATAGCCTACCGCAGGAGCTGGTCACAGCAGGGACAGTAGATGGCTTTAAAAAAGGGTTAGATAATTTCCTAGAACAAAAAAATATTAGCTCCTATGTGTAGAAAATTTTTCCTTCCCTTTTCCCGTCCCTTGGTTGAACTTGATGGACATGTGTCTTTTTTCAGCCGTACTAACTATGTAACTATGTAAAATAAGAGAAGACAGAACTGACAACAAGGGAATGTGCGGAACAGTGTTATCCCAAGTATTGAACTGGTGTTTGTACAATGATAAGATGTCAGCAGTTCTCCAGATGTTGTACCAAAGTTAGTTTGTTTAATAACTGTATTTAAGAAGTGTTGTGGGAATATTAAATACTGAGGTTAAGTTTTATGTAAAGTTCTAGACCAGCCTCAGCATTGGACTATTGGATGTGTCAGATAAAAGGTACAGAAGCGGAATATTCCCATTCGAAAAAAAAATTATTTGTTTATTTTTGTTGTTGTTGTGAAACGGAAATTTTAGAACAGAGAATTCTGTGCAGTGTATATGTGTATGTAAAGAGATATATAAAGAAGAAGAATCAGTTTGTAGGTATCCGTTTTAGTTACTGACCAGTGTGAACGTTTAACATAAATCTGTCATTGTTAATGTTTTTCTTCAAGTTAATTATCTGATTAAGATCAATTACTGATTAGGCTATGAAAAGCTTGTTCTTCACAGGAAGAGTCCAACTGGGAGCGGAAGGCGTGAGAACCAGATTCTAACAGAATGTGGACGGATAAAGGAAGGTAAACCGGTAGCGCCCAATGCATTCTTGATAGCACTTTTATTGATGGTGTATGACCTCACATATGCCCCAAGACTGCAAGGATCGATGTGGTAAGATCTAATTGGTATGTCCCAGGTTTTACAGCTGTTGCTGCTAAATTCTGTTAGAGCTGTTTGATTTGCCTACAGAACAGTCCTGGCAGACCGGTGCCAACCTTATCATACCCGCCTCCCACTAAGAGAACCGACCTTGAGAGGCCTTCCCAGGTAGAACGAACCAGATTAGAGTAAGAAAAATTGGTTTGAGACACTTGTCAGATAAACATGTGGAATCTGTGTATATTTCTGTGAGGTGGAGATGTTCTAGGCAATCAGCTGAGATCAAGGCACAAATCCTGCTGAAAAAGTATTACCAAGTGCAAATGAAATGTACCCAGTAATCACACATCTTCTAGATGCCCTGTCCATTGTAACAAAGAAGTTTTTTTCTTATATAAAGGTGTTTGATGTCGTTTAACCCATTAGTGACCGGCCCATAGTCTTTTTACGTCTGTCACTAACGGGCCTTATTCCGATGCCATAGACTTTTTACGTCGCGGCATCGGAATAAGTAAACAGAGCAGGGAGCTGTCAAATCTCCCTGCTCTCAGCTGCCATCTGCATCCCTGCTCTGCCGGGTGAGATCGATATTAGTATCGATCTCACCCGTTTAACCCCTCAGATGCGGTGCACAATAGCGTGCACCGCATCTGAGTGGTTTTGGAGAGAGGGAGGGAGCTCCCTCTCATCCCACCGACACCCGGCGATAAGATCGCCGAGTGTCTGTGTCTCCAATGGCAGCCGGGGGCCTAATAAAGGCCCCCAGGTCTGCCTGGAGTGAATGCCTGCTAGATCATGCCGCAGGCATGACCTAGCAGATGCCTGTCCGTTTTAAACGGACAGGCAGTAATACACTGCAATACAAAAGTATAATATTATAATAGCGATCGCAGAATCGCATATTATAGTCCCCTAGTGGGACTAGTAAAAAAGTTTAAAAAAAAGTTTAATAAAGTTAATTTGAAAAAAAATTTGAAAAAAAATGAAAAACCCAGCTTTTCCCCTTACAAAATGCTTTACTATTAAAAAAACAAAATAAAGTTAAAAAGTTACACATATTTGGTATCGCCGCGTCCGTAACGACCCCGACTATAAATCTATTACATTATTTAACCCGCACGGTGAACGCCGTAAAAAATGTAATAAAAAACTATGGAAAAATTGCTGTTTTCTGTGAATCCTGACTTTAAAAAAATGTGATAAAAAGTGATCCAAAAGTCGCATCTACTCCAAAATGGTACCAATAAAAACTACAAGTCTTCCCGCAAAAAAAAAGCCTTCATACAACCACATCGGCAAAAAAAAAAAAACGTTAAGGCTCTTCAAATATGGAGAGACAAAAACAAATAATTTTGAAAAAAAAGCGTTTTTACTGTGTAAAAGTAGTAAAACATACAAAAACTATACAAATTTGGTATCGTTGCAATCGTAACAACCCGCTGAATAAAGGTATTGTGCTATTTATATCACACGGTAAACGGCGAAAAAGGGTGGCAAAATTTCAGGTTTTTTTCTATTTCCCCCAAATAAAAGTTAATAAAAGTTAATCAATAAATAATATGTCCCCCAAAATGGTGCTATTAAAAAATACAACTTGTCCCGCAAAAAATGAGACCTTATACAGCTATGTCGACGCAAAAATAAAAAGGTTATAGCTCTTGGAATGCGACGATGGAAAAACTTAAAAAATGGCTTGGTCATTAAGGTTTAAAATAGGCTGGTCATTAAGGGGTTAAGGGCCTGCCATTATTGTATGTACTTAGAACAACGTTTATAATGTATGCGGATGATGTTAACACCAGATTAGTATTTATTTTAATAATTGACCAGAGTTGGGGGTCCCCAGCAAGTGCCAGTAAACATGAACTAAAAGACTTTTAACACGATGAACTCCATCACTGAGATGCGGCAGGCACAGCCTGAGCCAGTACAACGCGTTTATCATGAACTGACGGCAGTGTCACAATTCTAAGCAGCCGCCCAGACAAGTAACTTGCCGGAGGAAGAGGACAGATGCGGAGGGTTTGTGGTAGTCACAATACAACTCCACTAATCCGCCTACATGGGATCTCTCCCCAGGCTCACAGCATGAGGTGTTATGTACAGCACAGTGACGTAAACTAAAGGAGACGGTGTCGGACAGATGAGAAGGACCAAACCAAGTCCTGATGACATCAGCAAAGACCAAAGTAAAGACCAAAGACCTGAGTGAATCCGTCAGCAGTATCAAGTGTTTTGATAAGTAAGTGGCTAGGAGGGGGTAATAATTACTCCCCCACTGGACACCAACGTAGTCTGACTCCACAATTGTGTGGGTTACCCTGAGGGTGACAGTCAGTGAAGAGCAGAAGACAGGAGAAGAAGGGGACAATGATGTACAGGACTGGCAATGAACTGATGGGACCCGAAACCTTAGGGTGATAGCATGTGATTGGTGATAGCATTATGTTATTAGTTGAGGCCCTATTGTTTATAATGTCTGAGGTTTATAATTATAATGTGCGTAAATATGCCACGGTGCTGCAAATTACAATCTGAGGAGTTTTATGTGAAGGTGTGAGGTGAAGGTCACTGTGCTGCCCATGACCTGTTATATCTGCAGGGGTAAAAGTCCCATTAGGACAGTAAGTGACAGTGCGACAATTATTACCATTAACAAACATGTAGACTGGATTAATTATATATATTACAACCAGCAGCGGTTTGTAGATTATACCAAGACAACCATCCTGTATACTGAGGAGAATAGGGACAGTTAGGACCATTCAGAAACCTTGGAAGTCCAGGTACAAAGGGGGGTTACTTATAAGGAGTAGCTCTTCTCAAGCTGGTGAAGAAATCCAAAACCCCTACCCGCCTGGTTCGAGTGGTCAGTGGTAGGTTGATAGGCAAGACTCAGGGATAGAATAATAATATTTTTAGGGGGGACTGTCAGGGATCATTACCATGTATATTGTTTGAAAAATATTATCCTTATATATATATATATATATATATATTTATATATATTCAGTATATTACACAAAGAGATTGGATTCATGGAGCACAAAGAGCCTGCATAACACACCTATGGAAGACACCGCCCCCTGGAATGCAAGGAAGAATGTAACAGCTGAGGAGCCAATGGGGGGCTTGGGCATTCCCACATCTCTAGGGAGGGGGCATGTGTCTTTTTCTGTGTTTCTTTGTTCTGAATAAAGTTCAGTTCGCTTCCTGTCTGATCTGAGGAAAGCTGTGTACCAACATCTCTGACTGGTTTACTTCTTTCCAGGCATGCCTTCAGCTTTCAATTTACAGAGGTGGTTATTCGGTGTGGAATAACAGGGAGAAGGAAGCTACCCTGAAATACGGACTTGACATTTTTGGCGCCCGAACAGGGACCTCACTCGAGGATATATCGTAATCCGGACAATCGACAAACACAGGGTGAACATATTTGACATATGTATAGCAACAAAGAAATGATCGCAGCACTCCAGAGGTAGTTGCAAAAAGAATGTGGTTTATTTAACCCATGCAAAAATTGCTACGTTTCAGTCCTCTCAGCAGGACCTTTCTCAAGCAATAGTGATATTTGTCAGCCAGGGTTTTATACCCTTCATTTGTGATTACATCATCAGTGGTCATTAATACAAAAAACATCAAAAGACAGACAATAGTGTAGTTTACACATAATAAAAATATGTAATCAATATATATACACATGTTGTACATAGATTCAATGAAGTGCACAGGGAAAATACACTATGTAAATAGTTTTAAACATTCAAAAATAGTCAATTGTCAAAATCATGCATATTCATAAGAAGGAGGAGATACGAGCCACTCACCAATCCCACAGTCTTGGACACATTTTGGGAACAATATTCCTAATGATCAACTAGTTCCACGGCATCTACCAGCGTCAAAAATAATTTATTTTGTATTTCATTAAACCATTGTTGTCTACCGTTGACATCAGCTTTTCATCTTCTATTATTATACATCCAGTATTCTATATATGTGTTGACCGCTGTATGGATATTCCACTTTTATCACAACTTACACAAGCCCTTTATGTGATATGCAATAGACCATTATGCTTACTTGTGGTTACTTGTATACCTTTAGTTGAATGGAGCTTGCTTGATATGCTACATTATACATGTGGATAATATGACAATGACCCGGTCTCAAATATATCTGGGCGCTTACTACGAATATATTTCTTATGGTATAGTTTGACTTATTCTACAATATTAGTGGGTCTTGTCCCTATTTAGAAGTCAACGTACACTTCGTTTGAAGTATGTGGTGCGCAAGCGCCACTACGATTAGTGACAATGTTGTCTTGACGCCGGCCTGTTTTAGGCTGTGATTGGCCGATATGTGCAGACACCATTGCAACGGGTGACACTCTCTAGCTGGATTGGCTTCTTGACATCTGTTGCATAATTTGTAATGACGCATGTGCTGCTGACTTTGGTAGACGCCGTGGAACTAGTTGATCATTAGGGATATTATTCCCAATATGTGTCCAAGACTGTGGGGGGTTGGTGAGTGGCTCGTATCTCCGCCTTCTTATGAATATGCATGATTTTGGTATTTGTATTGTTTTTAAACTTTATTACTACCGCCTTAGTAATGGCCGTCCCCACACAACCCTCATTAACCATTTTATTGAAAATAAAAAAAGCCGTCATCGAAAGCGTCCTCGAATCCGAAGTAGTCCAATGACCGAACCTGTAAAAAAACACAAACAAAAAAAACATTAATAACACATATGGTAGGCTTAGATACAGGGCCCATGTGTGATACTGTCTATTGGACCCTGTATCTAAGCCTACCATGAGGGTCTAGCAGACTGTAATCTTATACAGCTTCAAGCGCTCTGCCTGGGACTTCTCTCCTCCTGACATCACTGTCTATATATGGACAGTGATGTTGGGAGCAGCACAGGAGTCCCAGGCACAGGAGTCCCTCAAGCACAATGTAAAAAAAAAAGAAAAAGCTAACATAACTGGTATCGACGCGTCGATAAAAGTCTGAACTATTACAATATATCATTATTTAGTCCATACGGTGAACGCCGTAAAAAATACAAAATGTAAAACATCAGAATTGCTGTTTCTTGGTCCCTTCATCTCCCACGAAAAATGAAATAAAAAGTGATCACAAAGTCCCATGTACCCCAACATGGTACCAATACAAAACCACAGCTCGCCCTGCAAAAAATACACCCTCATACTGCTAAATCGACAAAAAAAATAAAAAATTATGGCTCTCAGAGTATGGCGACAAAACTCTAATTTTATTTTTAACAATCAATATTTTCCTTGTAAAAGTAGTAAAACATAATGAAAACTATATAAATTTCATATCGCTGTAATCGTATTGACCCACAGAATGAAGTTAACATGCCGTTTTTACCGTACGGTGAACACCGTAAAAACAAAAGCACCCAAAAGATTGAGGAATCTGTTTTTTTCCTATTCCACCCCACATATATATTTTTCTTGTTTCCCACTGCATTATACGGTACAAAAAATGGTGCTGTGAAAATCTACAACTCGTCCCGCAAAAAACAAGCCCTCATACGGCAATATTGATGGAAAAATTAAAAAGTTATGGTTTTTGGAATGTGGGGAGGAAAACACAAAAGTGAAAATGCGAAAAATGGCTGCGGAGGGTAGGGGATAATAAAACACACATATATTATTATTAGCCTTAATAAATAAATGTATGTGTTTTATTATAAACACCTCGACCTTGGTTTTATTCATTTAATATCAACAGCGCCCTTAAGGTCCAGTTTTTTCAAACCCAACCTTGTGGTAATTCCACAGCGGTAATCGTTCAAGTTACCGAATGGGACCTGGCTGCAGCAGATTCTCTTGACCTACCAATTCCTAGCCTACTTCAGAGTTGTGCCTGTGTTTGCACAAATCCAAGAGGTGAGCAAATTGACAGTTCTTCCTGTTATTTCCAAACACTCCAATGGTGATCTGCACTATGTCGCGCTGTGCAATTTTGCACTTTTCTTCTATAGTTATTTCTGCACATGGCGCTCATACACGATGCTGAATAAATCAAGATGTTTGGAGTATTTTGTTTCCATTTTTTTTATCATATGCATATCATTAACATGTCTATCGAACCTGGAATTTCTACAATTCCAAATTTTTTCCTTCTTGGTGTTGCAATTTCAGTTTTGAGGAGTGTAAATTTAGTTCAAATTCAGTCTATAAAAGAATAGACACTCATGGTGTAGAAAACATTCCTTTATTTGCAGCATTGTCATTTTTTTGAAGGCCTTCTTGCTGATTTCTGGAGGCTGGGGGATGTAACATATTGTTACATGAGGACACCTGTGGAATGTCACCATCTGTGGAGGTTTGTTCTGTCAAGGATGATGAAATACTGGAGATGCACTTAGCCTGATTATGATTGTAGTATCTCTGCAGATGTCCTCTTTATTGAAAAAATCGGTGGAGGTCCAGAACAATAAGATGTGAAAGGAGCTTTCGATGATAATGAACATGATAACACAGTGCACACGATTACTATGCAGCTAACTAATACAGATAAAGCTTTTTTTAAATATAAAAGTCAGAAATAGCTCCTGGAAGCTGTAAATCACTTTCCATGATGAGGACAGGAGACTCTTTAGAGTCCAGTACAGTACACAATCATACTTGCCAACAGTCCCGAATATGCCAGGACTGTCCCGAATTTACAGAGACAGTACCGGCAAATGACTTGTCCCGGCAACTGCTACATTCAATTGTATCTGCGTCCTCAAGACACATATACAATTGAATACTATGGCTGAGCAGGAAACTATCCGCTTGCTGCTCTGCCATTTACTCCTCCTGGAACGCCACAATCCTCGGCCAAAGTGTTGCCGATGCCCTGGCCGGGGATTCCGCTCATAGACGGAGCCTCTGACTTCACTGTCCATATAAGGGCAGTGATGTCAGGGTAGGGCACCTCCTGCAGCGGAATCCCCGGAGAGAGCATTGCCGATGCTCTGCCTCGGATTCCGCTCATAGACGGAACCCCTGACTTCACTGTCCATATACGGACAGTGATGTCAGGGGCTTCCCCAGAGAAGAATCCCCAGAGCAGAGACTATACTAGTGCTCTGCTCTGAGACTCCTGCTCAGGGGAAGCCCCTGACATCACTGTCCATATATGGACAGTATGTCAGGAGCAGAGCAGGAATCCCAGGCAGTGCGCTAGCAGCGGCTCTGCTCCGGGACTCCAGCTGGGGAAGCCCCTGACATCACTGTCCAAATATGGACAGTGATGTCAGGAGCAGAGCAGGGGTCCCAGGCAGAGTGCTAGTAGTGCTCTGCTCCAGGACTCCGGCTGAGGATGCCCCTGACCTCACTGTCAATATATGGACAGTGATGTCAGGAGCAGAGCTGGAGTCCCAGGCAGAGTGCTAGTAGCGCTATGTCTGGGATTCCTGCTCTGGGGTTGCCCCTGACATCACATTCCTGTCCAGGAGGATCCCCTGACGTCACTGTCTATGAACAGTGACGTCAAGGGCTCCTCCAGCAGAGGACTCCCTGGGCAAAGCTTGGCATCTACAAGGGGGTTGTGTGGCATCATCTACAGGAGGCTGCATGGCACTATCTACAGGGGGGCTGTGTGGCACTATCTACAAGGGGGCTGTGTGGCACTATCTACAAGGGGGCCATGTGGCACTATCTATGGAGGGTACTGTTCTATTATCTACAGAGGGCACTGTGGCACTATCGAAAAAACAGATGTGTGGCACTATCTACAGAGGGCACTGTGGCACAATCTACAGGGGGCACTGTGGCACTATCTACAGGAAGAAATGCGTGGCAATTACTACAACGAGCAGTGTGTGGCAATATCTATAGGGGGCCATGTGGCATTATCTGCAGGGAGCAGTGCGTGGCATTATCTACTGGGGGCAGTGTGGAGCACCATCTATAAGGGGCACTGAGTGTGGCAATATCTACACTGGTTTTTACACTACCAGTAGTCGTCAGCACATATCGCCTAGCCCTAGTGATAAAGTGAGACAATCACCTGCCTGTATACAACCGGAAAACCAGAGAGAGATACTGGCTACCAAAATAGTTGTCAGCCAAACTAGTGCAGAAATTTTTGTTTCCTTAATTGTATGCAGAAATTCTGGAAAGCCACGCCCCATAAGACAGACCCACCATAGACCCTAAGGCTGGGTTCACACAACCTATTTTCAGGCGTAAACGAGGCGTATTATGCCTCGATTTACGCCTGAAAATACGGCTCCAATACGTCGGCAAACATCTGCCCATTCATTTGAATGGGTTTGCCGACGTACTGTGCCGACGACCTGTAATTTACGCGTCGTCGTTTGACAGCTGTGAAAAGACGACGCGTAAAATTACAGTCTCGTCAAAAGAAGTGCAGGACACTTCTTGGGATGTTTTTGGAGACGTTTTCTCATAGACTCTATTGAAAACAGCTCCAAAAACAGCCGAAAAAACGGCGTGAAAACGGCCCGAAAAACACAGCGAAAAACGTAAGATGCTCAAAAAACGTCTGAAAATCAGGTGCTGTTTTCCCTTGAAAACAGCTCCGTATTTTCAGACGTTTTTGGCTCAGCGTGTGAACATACCCTAAGTCTCCCTGGAAACATTTTTTTCAAATGTTGGCAACTATGCACAATGTACCAGAAAAAAAACCAAGTCACCCTCACCTGGTGTCCAAAGGAGGAACTCATCCTGGCCCAGGTAAAGAACAATACAGAACATGTAGCACTGTACTTTAGAGAGGCGCTACAGGCAATAACTGCATGTATATTAGAAATGCAGGTGTCTTGCCAGAGAAATGTCCATGCTGATTGGCTGGATCTTCCAGCCAATTACATGCGACTCTGATCGGCAGTGTCTGTGGCATTATATGTTGAATCTGGTTTCAAGTTACAATGGCCCAGGAAACAACATTGTATGTTGAGAATATTGTAACCTGAGGGACCACTGTAATAGAAAGCTACACTACCGTTCAAAAGTTTGGGGTCACCCAGACAATTTTGTGTTTTCCATGAAAACTCACACTTATATTTATTAAATGAGTTGCAAAATGACTAGAAAATATAGTCAAGACATTGACAAGGTTAGAAATAATGATTTTTATTTGAAATAATAATTTTCTCCTTCAAACTTTGCTTTCGTCAAAGAATGCTCCATTTGCAGCAATTACAGCATTGCAGACCTTTGGCATTCTAGCTGTTAATTTTCTGAGGTAATCGGGAGAAATTTCACCCCATACTTCCAGAAGGCCCTCCCACAAGTTGGATTGGCTTGATGGGCACTTCTTGCGTACCATACGGTCAAGCTGCTTCCACAACAGCTCTATGGGGTTGAGATCTGGTGACTGCGCTGGCCACTCCATTACAGATAGAATACCAGCTGCCTGCTTCTTCCCTAAATAGTTCTTGCATAATTTGGAGGTGTGCTTTGGGTCATTGTCCTGTTGTAGGATGAAATTGGCTCCAATCAAGCGCTGTCCACAGGGTATGGCATGGCGTTGCAAAATGGAGTGATAGCCTTCCCTATTCAAAATCCCTTTTACCTTGTACAAAACTCCTACTTTACCAGCACCAAAGCAACCCCAGACCATCACATTACCTCCACCATGCTTGACAGATGGCGTCAGGCACTCTTCCAGCATCTTTTCAGCTGTTCTGCGTCTCACAAATGTTCTTCTGTGTGATCCAAACACATCAAACTTCGATTCGTCTGTCTATAACACTTTTTTCCAATCTTCCTCTGTCCAATGTCTGTGTGCTTTTGCCCATATTAATCTTTTCCTTTTATTAGCCAGTCTCAGATATGTCAGATATTTTCTTTGCCACTCTGCCCTGAAGGCCAGCATCCCGGAGTCGCCTCTTCACTGTAGACGTTGACGCTGGCGTTTTGCGGGTACTATTTAATGAAGCTGCCAGTTGAGGACCTGTGAGGCGTCTATTTCTCAAACTAGAGACTCTAATGTACTTGTCTTGTTGCTCAGTTGTGCAGTGGGGCCTCCCACTTCTCTTTGTACTCTGGTTAGAGCCTGTTTGTGCTGTCCTCTGAAGGGAGTAGTACACCCCGTTGTAGGATATCTTCAGTTTCTTGGCAATTTCTCGCATGGAATAGCCTTCATTTCTAAGAACAAGAATAGACTGTCGAGTTTCACATGAAAGCTCTCTTTTTCTAGCCATTTTGAGAGTTTAATCGAACCCACAAATGTAATGCTCCAGATTCTCAACTAGCTCAAAGGAAGGTAGGTCAGTTTTATAGCTCCTCTAAACAGCAAAACTGTTTACAGCGGTGCTAACATAATTGCACAAGGGTTTTCAAGTGTTTTCTAATCATCCATTAGCCTTCTAACACAGTTAGCAAACACAATGTACCATTAAAAGACTGGAGTGATGGTTGCTGGAAATGGGCCTCTATACACTGTGAGACAGTGACAGGTAAAGTCATTGAGGGAAGGTACATTTCCCCTAGAATCCTGTCATATGTATCCTAGGCTCCAGGGAATGAGTAGTTCTTGCAATAGAAAGCTCTAGCTTTCCAATCTCGGCTTAAGGAAAAGCCGGAAAAAGGGCCTGGAGTTGCATTGGAGAAGAGCAGGACGGGTTCCCCAATCCCTAGTCCATCTCTGTTTGTAGGACAAGGCTGCTGCTCAATTAGCTGCACCTGTAGCCTGTGTATAAAAAGGTGCAGACACAGTGTGTGTGAGTCTCACCCCTGACTCAGACTGGAGACTACTAAGGCTGGAGTAGTCTGTATTCTATGTGAGTAAAGACCTGTGTTACTTTGTGTCCAGTGCCCGGTAGGAAGGCACTCGGTATAATTAGATAATATCTTGTTTAGTTAGTGCTCAGACGAGCAGGATTTATTTTGTATTTTGCCTTGTTGTACAAGAGGCTGTTTCTTTGACAAGAATAAAAACACAGGCAAAGCCCTGTTATGACTTTTAATGCACGGTGTCCCTGTCTCTGGCTACAAAGAAACCGCTGTACCAACCTCTCCTGATGCTAAACCCTCACAACACCTATGTAGATATTGCATTAAAAACCAGATGTTTGCAGCTAGAATAGTCATTTAGCACATTAACAATGTATAGAGTGTATTTCTGATTAATTTAATGTTATCTTCACTGAAAAAAACTGTGCTTTTCTTGCAAAAATAAGGACATTTCTAAGTGACCCTAAACTTTTGAACGGTAGTGTATGTCTCCGAGTACACCATCTTCTCTTCTATCCTATGCTGCTCTCAGATAGAGGAGCATAGGAGACCTAACAGAGCCACTTTAAAGGAGTATTCACATCTTATAGTGATGGCATATCCCTAGGATATGCCAGCACTTTATGGTTAGTTGGGATCTGACCTTTAGGACCCCCACAATCCTGAGAATGAAAAAGCCACATCCTCTTCTAAGCTTTCCCTGCATTGTGGTGCTTACTGCCACCAGCTGTACAGGGAACTGCAGCATGGCCCAAATCAAGTTAATGGGGCTGGCTGCAGTTCCCTGCACAGCCGGGTGGCAGGGAGTGCCGGGAAAACTTCAGAATGGGATGCAGCGCTAAAGCAGCGCTGTGGCCCCTTTGTTCTCAGGATCGGTGTGTGTCTCAGAGGTTGGCCACAAATTATCATATCGTGAAGCCATATACTAGGATTATGCTATTACTTTATAATATGGGAATAACCCTTTGAGCATAACGTATTGCTCATGCGTGAAGCGTACATTTACTGGCAAGGATTCAATCCTGGGAAATCAGGATAGCCTTTCCCAAAGAAAGGGTCTCTCATGATAGGATTTAATCCTCTCTTTTGTGCAAAATATACAGAGCACAGAGCTGTAATACTGCCATGTGCATGAGCCGTAAAGGAAACGTTTAGAACCCCATTATTTAATACTCTTATTGCATATCATATTTAATGTTCCATTTGAATTCAGTAGCAGTACGACCTATATTTCACTTATGATGCATTTGCTAATCTTGCATGTATGAGACAAGTACATAGCAGATTAGTCTTGAATTGGCAAATTTAACATAAATTCCAGTAAAATATGTTCCATTTACCAACTGAACAATTTGATAGAACGTTAGGTTACTATTTGTTATAATACAACATTTAGTTTCTTTTACTAAGAGGATCACACTTCATAAAAATAGGAATGTTTGCTTTCTATAAATATAAATGGCATAAATATATCTTGTCATCTTGAGCACAGTATGAACAGTACAGAAAAAGAAAGGTGCCTACAGATTATAGGATACTAATCAAACAACTGTCATCTGCCAGAGAGATAATTCTTGGATTATGCACCCCATTCTACTAAGATTTTCTCCCTTTGTTAATCCCCTACTACACTATGATATTGCACTCTCTTCAATAATCTTTACTTTCCAAAGCTTGATACTGTGTATGAAATTTCCCCAGAGGATGCCTATGTTAATCGCTGTTTAAATGTCATTTTATAAATGAAGATTGGACTGTAAAGTAAGCAAAATGTTAAATAGTTACATAGTTACATAGTTAGTACGGATGAAAAAAGACACATGTCCATCCAGTTCAACCAAGGGAAAAAGGAAGGGAAAAATGTCTACACATAGAAGCTAATATTTTTTTGTTCTAGGAAATTATCTAAGCCTTTTTTAAAGCCATCTACTGTCCCTGCTGTGACTAGCTCCTGCGGTAGACTATTCCATAGATTCACAGTAAAGAAGGCTTGTCGCCTCTGCAGGTTGAACCTTTTTTTCTCCAGACGGAGGGAGTGCCCCCTTGGTTTTTGAGGGGGTTTTACATGGAACAGGATTTCACCATATTTTTTGTATGTGCCATTAATATATTTATATAATTTAATCATGTCCCCCCTTAGTCGTCTTTTTTCAAGGCTAAATAGGTTTAATTCTTTTAATCTTTCCTCATAACTTAGATTCTCTATGCTCCTTATTAGCTTCGTTGGTCTTCTTTGGATTTTTTCCAACTCCAGGGCATCCTTTCTATGAACTGGAGCCCAGAACAGAACTGCATATTCTAGATGAAGCCTCACTAATGCTTTGCAAAGTGGTAATATGACATCCCTGTCCCGCGAGTCCATGCCTCTTTTAATACACGACAATATCTTGCTGGCCTTTGAAGCAGCTGATTGACATTGCATGCTGTTATTTAGTTTATGATTTACAAGTACACCCGGATCCTTCTCAACAAGTGAATCCCCCAGTGTAGCTCCCCCTAGGACATATGATGCATGCAAGTTGTTGGTACCCAGCTGCATAACTTTACATTTATCTACATTAAACTTTAAACACTTAGTTTGTTTAAATCCGCTTGCAATTCACGAACATCTTCCATAGACTGAACTATATTATATAGCTTGGTGTCATCTGCAAAAATAGAAATCGTGCTATTAATCCCATCCTCTATATCATTCATAAATAAGTTGAATAATAGTGATCACAGCATGGACCCTGCGGTACACCACTTATAACCGGTGACCATTCAGAGTAGGAATCATTGACCACAACTCTCTGGATACGGTCCTTGAGCCAATTCTCAATTCAATTACAAACTATACTTTCTAGACTTATAGTCCTTAATTTATCCATTAGACATCTATGAGGGACAGTGTCAAATGCCATTGCAAAGTCCAAAAAGACTATATCCACAGCGGCCCCTTTGTCTAGGCTTCTGCTCACCTCTTCATAAAAACATATCAGGTTAGTTTGACAACTTCTGTCCTTAGTAAAACCGTGCTGGCTATCACGTATAATACTATTTTTTGTCACATAATCCTGTATATAGTCCCTCAATAGCCCTTCAAACATTTTCCCCACGATGGATGTTAAGCTTACTGGGCTATAATTACCCAGGGAAGACCTAGAGCCCTTTTTAAAATAGGCACCACATTTGCCCTGCGCCAGTCCCTTGGCACTATACCAGTCACTAGAGAATCTCTGAATATTATGAAGAGGGGACTGAAATAACTGAACTAAGCTCTTTAAGAACTCTAGGGTGTAACCCATCTGGTCCCGGGGCCTTGTGCACATTTATTTTATTTAGCTTGGACCATATCTATATTCATCCAATTCAGTATATCAACTGATATATTAACAGCACCGGCTACATCAGCTGCTCTTTCTTCTGTTGTATATACAGAGCTAAAGAACCCATTAGTAACTCTGCCTTCTCTTGATCCTCTGTGACCAACTCCCCATTACCACTATCTAAGGGTCCTACATGTTCAGACCTTTGCTTTTTTGCATTTATATACTTGAAGAATTTTTGGGATTTGTTTTACTATCCTTGGCCACCTGCCTTTCATTTTGTATTTTTGCTAATTTTGTTACATTTTTTCAGATTTTATTACGCTCTTTATAATTTACAAAGGCTACAGCTGTACCCTCAGATTTGTATTTTTTAAATGCCCTTTTTTTGTCATATATTGCCCTTTTTACAGAAGGTATAAGGCATGTGGGGTTTAATTTTAGTCGTTCATACTTAAATATATATTTTGTATATATATATATTTGTATTTTTTTTTTAAAGTGCCCCAGGGTTTGTTCAGTCCTCCCCATTGCTGCACTCAGCTGCACATGTATGGGGAGGTGAAAGGTTATCTTCAAGCCATGCATGTAACTCCCTGAGCTCCCGCTGTCTTTCCGGTGATGCGCTGGCACAGGGAGTATTTCTGAGAATACTACCTTGGAGGTCCTTCCCTTCAGCTTGTAGCCTAGTTTTTAAAATTATTCTTAAGGCTCCTCCACCTACCATTTATTCTGCCGTTGGTACCTACATGGACCACGACAGCTGGATCATCACCAGCCCCTCCTTTTAATTTATCCACCCGTTCCACCACATGCCGAACCCTGGCAGGGAGACAGTAAACCATTCGGTTGAGGTGGTCTTGGCGACAAATTATTCTATCTGTCTTCCTGATAATAGAATCCCCTACAACTACCAATTGTCTTGCCTTACCTGCTTTTCCATCCCGCCGACTACTAGCTGGGCTGTTCTCCCGGCTGTTAGGGAGATCAGTATCCACTAGGGCTGCCATTTCTGAGACCGACACCCTCGCATCATCGCCCAATTTGGCAATTTTGCTTGGAATATCAGAAACAGGATTGGCCTTCCTTTTATTTGACCCCTTTCTACTGCCCCTAACTACATTAACCCTACATTAACCCAACTACTTGCCTTATCCTGCTCACTCATGTCTTCACCCTTTAGTTCTACCCCACTAACTGCGTGCTCTGTGAGCAGCATGCTCCTTTCAAGATTGTCTATCGCCCTCAGTGTTGCATTTTGCTCCTCCAAATCTCTAATGCGAGCTTCCAGGTGAACAACATGCTCATATCTGCCAAAGAGGTATTCACTCTGGAACTCCGGCTCCAGTCGTGCATACATATGGCAAACTGTACACTGAAGAAAACCTCCAATCTGTCCATTATCCCAGTTACAAAAAAACAGTGAACAATTGTTAAAGTAAAAGAAAAGTACTTACAGGGGCTTTAACTCCGGTTTTGGAACTCCACTTGATATACAAACCACTTGTTTAGCAAGCAAAAACAGAGCAGGCTCTACAGAGTCCTGAGGGCTCATTTATATCACCTGGGAGCAGTTAACCCCTCCCCCTAATCAGCTGCACAGCAGGACAGAAGCTAGGAAGGAAAACAGGGTTTTAAACTGTGTCAGTTTTGCAAGCTTCTTTTAGCAAGCACTCAATTCATATATCACACACAATATCCCACACTTTATGTCACGCAAGAACACATCAAGTCAATCCGGTTTTGTAACTCCACTTGATATACACACCACTTGTTTAGCAAGCCAAAACAGAGCAAAATAATTTTCCTACAGGACCTGAGAGGTGATTTTTAACCCCTACCCGCACCAGGACGTAACTGTCCGTCGTTGCGGGAAGTTACTTCCCGCACGAGGACGTACAGTTACTGAGTTAATCCCGGTGCACACTGTCGGCGACAGTGTGCACCGGGAACCAGGAGGTCAGCTGTCGCCGACAGCTGACACTCCCCTCTTGCCGGTCAGCGGTCCTTTGCCGCTGATTTCGGCGCATTAACACCTTAAATTCGGCGATCGGGTGCAATCGCCGAATTTTAGGGGTTTCTAACATATCGGCAGACCCCCGTCCGAAATCGCGGGGTCTGCCGATAGTTAGTATGGCAAACGGAAGCCAAACAATGGCTTCCGGGTCTGCCATGGACAGAAGCCCATCAGGACCAACCTTCGGCTGGTCCTGATAGGCTTCCTGTCAGAGTGACAGAAAGTCACTGTGCCGTTCCCGATGCACACTGTCGGCGACAGTGTGCATCGGGAACTTGGAGATCAGCTGTCCCCGACAGCTGACACTCTCCAGTGTTGCCGATCAGCGGCTCATCGCCGCTGATTTCGGCAATTAACCCGTTACATGCGGGGCTCGATTGCGATCTCCGCATGTAGCGGGTTTGTAGCGCATCAGCAGCCCCCATGCAATCGTGGGGGCTTCTGATGCTTGTGATGGCACCCGGGGGCCAGACAACGGCCCCCAAGTCTGCCATGTATGTCAGCCTATGAGGATCAGCCTCTGCTGATCCTCGTAGACCAACTGTCAGAGTGACTGTGACGTCACACTGACAGTTGGAATACATTACACTACCTAGGTAGTGTAATGTATTCTAGCAGCGATCAAAGCTGCAGGTCAAAAAAAGAAAGTGTAAAAAGTAAAAAAAAGTTCATAAACAAAAATATAAAGTGTAAAAAGTAAAAAAAATGTTTTATAAAAGTGTAAAAATAAAAAGGTTTTGTTTTCCTATAATAAGTCATTTATTATAGGGAAAAAATGAAAACGTTAAAAAAAGTACACATATTTGGTATCGCCGCGTTCGTAACGACCCAATCTATGAAACTATAATGTTAATTTTTCCGCACGGTGAACGCCGCAAACAAAATAAACGGAAAACTGTCAGCATCACTATTTTTTGGTCACCACCCCTCCCAAGATATAGAATAAAAAGTGATCAAAAAGTCGCATTTACCCCAAAATGGTACCAATAAAAACTACAACCCGTCCCGCAAAAAACAAGACCTCCCACAGCTTTTTTGATGAAAAAATAAAAAAGTTACGGCTCAGAATAGCGTGTCCCAGAAAATAAATTATTTTATAGAAACTTAATTTTATTGTGCAAACGCTGCAAAACTTAAAAAAAACTATACACATATGGTATCGGCGTAATCGTACCGACCGGCAGAATAAATTAAAACGTAATTTATTGCGCACGGTGAACGCTGTAATAAATAAAGAATTTAAAGCGCCAAAATCGCTGTTTTTTGGTCACCTTAGCTCTAAAAAAGATCCTGAGGGGCCAAAATGCTCACTATACCACTAGAAAAATTCCTTGAGGGGTGTAGATTCCAAAATGGGGTCACTTTTGGCGGGTTTCCACTGTTTTGGTCCCTCCGGGGCGTTGCAAACCCGACACGGCACTGAAAACCAATCCAGCAAAATCTGCGCTCCAAAATCCAAAAGGCGCTCCCTCCCTTCTGAGCCCTGCTGTGGGTCCAAACATCAGTTTACGACCACATATGGGGTATTGCCGTAATCGGGAGAAATTGCTTTACAAATTTTGGGGTGCTTTTTCTCCTTTATTCCTTGTAAAAATGAAAAAATTCTATGTTTCCACAGAAAAATAGGTGATTTTCATCTTCACAGACTAATTCCACTAAATTCTGCAAAAAAACTGTGGGGTCAAAATTCTAACTATACCCCTAGAAAAATGCCTTGAGGGGTGTAGTTTCCAAAATGGGGTCACTTTGGGGGGGTTTCGGCTGTTTAGGTACCACAAGACCTCCTCAAACCTGACATGGTGCCTAAAATATATTCCTAAAAAAAGGAGGCCCCGAAATCCACTAGGTGCTCCTTTGCTTCTGAGGCCTGTGTTTCAGTCCATTAGGACACTAGGACCACATGTTGGATATTTCTAAAATCTGCAGAATCTGGGCAATAAATATTGAGTTGCGTTTCTCTGGTAAAACCTTCTGTGTTACAGATTTTTTTTTATTACAAATGAATTTCGGCAAAAAAAATTTGCTTTGCCTTAATTCCTGTGAAACGCCTAAAGGGTTAAAATATTTTCTGAATGTGGTTTTGAATACCTTGAGGGGTACAGTTTTCAAAATGGGGTGATTTATGGGGACTTTCTAATATATAAGGCCCTCAAAGCCACTTCAGAACTGAACTGGTCCCTGAAAAAATAGCCTTTTGAAATTTTATTGAAAATATGAGAAATTGCTGCTAAAGTTCTAAGCCTCGTAACGTCCTAGAAAAATAAAAGTATGTGAAAAAAAATGATGCAAACATAAATTAGACATATGGGGGATGTTAACTAGTAACTATTTTGTGCGGTATTACAATCTGTTTCACAAGCAAATACATTTAAATTTAGAAAAATGCTAATTTTTGCAAATTTTTGCTAAAATTTGAAGTTTTTCACAAATAAATATTGCATTTATCGACCAAATTTTTTCACTAACATAAAGTACAATATGTCACGAGAAAACAATCTCAGAATCGCTTGGATAGGTAAAAGCATTCCGGAGTTATTACCACATAAAGAGACACATGTCAGATTTGAAAAAATAGGCTGTGTCCACAAGGCCAAAACAGGCTGTGTCCTAAAGGGGTTAATAGGATGTGTAGTATTTCTAATAGTTAGTGGACCCCAGAAACAGATGATAAAACTGTTTGGTGACCTAAACTATGGTTCACATCTACTGTTTACCAGATAGTCCACTTGCTGTAATAGCTATGTTGCTGACACATTACTCCAAAAAGAGGTCAGGCCTGGGCTGAAATTGGTCTAGAGTTACTAGAGTTACTAGGTATTATATATTACGTGCCAGTAAGGGTATGTGCACATGACCAATTTTCAGACGTAATGGAGGCGTTTTACGCCTCTAATTACGCCTGAAAAGATGGCTCCAATACATCGGCAAACATCTGCCCATTGCTTGCAATGGGTCTTACAATGTTCTGTGCAGACGAGCTGTAATTTTACGCGTCGCTGTCAAAAGACGGCGCATAAAATTACGCCCGCATCAAAGAAGTGCAGGACACTTCTTGGGACGTAATTGGAGCAGTTTTTCATTGACTCTATTGAAAAACAGCTCCAATTACGTCCGTAATGGACGCCGCGAAAAACGCTTGCACTTGTAAAAACGTCTGAAATTCAGGAGCTGTTTTCTCCTGAAAACAGCTCCGTAATTTCAGACGTATTTTGCGCTGTCGTGTGAACATACCCTAACGGGATTCTGCCTTACACAGTGATAATAAAATACACCATTCACATAATGGTACCATATGCTGTTCAAATAATAGCACCATCCACTGCTTTCATAATACTGTCAAAATATACACAGATAATACCGCCATGCATTGCTGAAATAATACCATATATGGACATTGATGTCAGGGGATCCTCCTGGAGCGGAATCCCCGGCCAGAGTCGGCAACGAGGATTCCCGCTCTAGCTGAGGATTCTACTCATAGAGGGAGTCCCAATGGTGCTAGCTACATGGACACTGTGGCAGTATATAGGGGCACTATCTACAGGGGACAATGTGGTGCTATCTGCATGGGCACTATCTACAAGCGCACCAGCACTAGGAGCAGCTAAGGAGGTATTTGTCTCGAAGGGTCTGTGGACCCACTGGGCCGTACCGCCTTGGCGGTAAGGCAGCTGGCTAACAGGGAGCAGGAGGTGAGAGTCTATAGTTCTATAGGTACCTGTGGCAGCTCAGACAGCAGCTAGGAACAGGAAATGGAAACAGGTATAGGTACAGGGACAGGGACTGGAACAGGAAACACACTAGGAGGCCATCACATAAACGAACTAGGGAACACAACAACGCTCAGGCATAGAACTACTGTAGGGGGCTGGACCCCTCTTATAGTCTAGGGTACTCATGGGTCAAAGTTCATCCACGAGGTACGGTGCGCGCGCTGCCCTTTTAGGAGCGGGCACGAGCGTGCGCGCGTCCCTGTGGGATCCGGCTGAGTTGAGTGGACGCGAGCGCTGGCGTCTCCTGAGGAGAAACATGGAAGTGTTCACAGAGTACACACGGGAAGTACACTGACCCAATCACGGACACTCGGATCCATGAAAAACGGCCGTGAAAACAGTGATGGAAGTGTGCATGAGGCCTAACACTGAGAGAAGAGTGAGATAGATCAGAAAGAGAAGATTACATCAGTCCCTGACAGTAGTGTGCTGTCGGATTTATGTCAGAATTTGCAAGACAAACGACTTTGCAAATGTGTTACAAAGACTCTACAGCAGCAACATGGTAGGAAATTTTTAATAAAGACTGTTTCAAAAGTTGCATTTAGGTAGCAAATGAGAAAAAAATAAAAAGCCTGTGCAAAGGTCTCCATGGCCTTCAAGGCTCCAGAATGAGTGGTGATAGTCACTGCCTTGGTAATATTGTCGCTGATAATCCTACATAGGTGGGGATAACATAGTAGTAATGGGTACTGCCAATGACAATGTCTGCAATGCACCCTTTAAGTCTTTATACAGCCATAAGTGACTGCTGGGATTTTTAAACAACTTAAAGCACACTTGTATCAGAGCCCCACAATGCTTCACATCAAACTGTATCAGTTCACAAAAGCAAGTTGTGCATACTGATAGTATTGACTGTATTTTCTTTAAGCATGTTTCAAACACATTCCATCTGAAAACACTGAGTACTTCCGCAAACCTCCTAACCCCGCCGCAACGTTTCAGGAGACTCCGCCCCCTTACTCATGTTTAAAGAAAATAAAAGAGATCCATAAGAATGGTTAACATGGGGGTGTGGCTTAGGCATGGCGGAGTGAGGACGCGTGCAGCAGCAGCTCCGGACTCACCCCGCCGAATGTCGCCCAACAGGGCTCATCTATCAGCCGCCTGACACCAGCATGACCAGGGGGAAACACCGTCGGCACCCCCCGGACACTTCGGGCACCTCAAGCATCGGCCGGTTCCTCCGGTCGGCTCAGGACGGCCCGCCGCAGCGATCCTCCTCGTCACCTCCAGTAGGCCGCAATCAGCCTCCCGCCTCGCCGCGGAGACACACCCCGCCTCCCTCACTCTCCGGCCAGCAATAGCCCAGCGCCGGCAGCGACGGATCTGGAGGAGGGATGCAGCCGGCAGAAAGAGGTCAGTGTGGGGCAGGACACACAGGGCCACTGCCACCGGCCCAGTCAGGGATGGTCCCCCTTCTACAGAGCGTCCACCAGCCCGTTCCCAGACATGAGGCCCCTAACATGGCGCCCACAGGCGGAGCATGTGAGACACCCCTACCATCACCGGCCCAGCGGCCCACACCAGTGCCAGGCAGTTAGCAGAGCCAGGGGCTGCCGGTTATCTTCAGGGAGATCCCCTCCCCCACCCCGCCAGTGCACACAGGAGACCACTATGCAGGCCTGTCCTCAGGCCCACCGCTCTCCATGGAGCGGACCCTGGCAGAACTTTGGGAGATGGTCAAGGTACTGCCCACTAAAACGGATTTAGACCTCCGCCTCGCACGACTAGAAGAGAAACACGACAGGGCCATCGGGGAGGTCACACAAGAAGTACGGGCCCTAGCTGTGAGAGTGGACACCTTAGAGCGACAGCACTCCGTCGACTCTCTGGACATATCGGTCCTCTCCCAGTCCTTGGCTACCCAAGCAACGCAACTCCGAGATCTCTCCCTACACTTAGACGATGTCGAGAATAGGGGAAGGCGTAATAATTTGAAACTGAGGGGTTTGTCCGAGTCTGTACCCCCCGACGGACTTTACGATGCTGTGACCCACATTTTTAACAAGCTCCTGGAACGCCCGCGAGATATGCCCATAGAGATGGACAGAGTTCACAGACTAGCGGGCCCCAGGAATGGAGACGGCAATCGACCGAGGGATGTTATCTGTAGGGTGCATTTCTACAAGCAAAAAGAGGAGATCGCCCGCAGAGCCTGGGAAAAAGGGGCTGTCCCATACAATGGCGCCGACATCACCGTCCTGCCGGATTGACGCTTTCCATGCGTAGAATTGTTCGCCCATTATTGGAAGCAACAAAGGCGGCAGGCGCAACATACAGGTGGGGACACCCGTTCCACATCATCCTTCGAAAGCAGGGAATGTCGTTCGCTGTCCGCTCTCCTGACGATCTGGAGGAAGCATTCCGGTTCTTGGAAACCTCGCCGGTGCGGTTACCAGACTGGACAGAACCACCGCCACCTTTCGCTCCCAGAGGAGGCCCGTATCCGGACTATGGGTCCCGTCAGCCAATCAGACCTGGAGCAGAGCCACCTGACCTTCGACCTTTGGAACGTCGATCTCCACGCAGAGACAGAGGGTCGGGATCCGTTGACCTCCATCCTCCTGGACGACGATCGCCGCGGAGGGACTGAATGTGCACAGCTGCCTTAATGTGGACGTTTTCCTGGACTAGATTTTGCACTTTCCTTATCTCTTTTTCTCACAGGGTTCCTGAAGGACTGTCAGGAACGCATGGCTGGAACTGCCTTACAGCGGGTTGTATCACTGTGGGTCAAGGGGGCAGGCGGATACGCACCGGTTGAGGGAGGCTTAAATAAGTTTACTGGCTTTAATAGTTTTACCGGCCCAATCTGAGTTTTCACATAGGGGAAGGTGGATACTGGGAATGTTAACCGTTAATAGGGTGAGTCCGGGGCTCTAAAGCACTTTGGTTAATTGAATTTTCTAGTTGATATTTTAACTGTTGTTACGCTGTCTTTGCACTCCGGTCTTTCCTTGTTCCCTATTAGGGTTCCGTGTAGCTGTGTCGTGTTTGAGGTTTTCCGACGGGCGACACAGCTCGCGTTGAGTAGTGGAGAGGTATTGCACTCCGACTTTAGAGAACTTGCTCTGCACACAAGTTCTTTTTCTTCTTTCTCTCTTTTTCTTCCTTTCCTTTCCCTCCCCTTCCCTTCGGTCCACTCCGGACATTTCAGTGGCCATGTCTGACATTACTGTTGTCTCCCTAAATGCACAGGGTCTGAATGTTCCGGAAAAGAGGTCCTCCATTCTCCGTCTCCTATGGAAACGGAAAGCACACGTGGCCTTCCTTCAAGAAACTCACTTCCGGGCAGACAACATCCCAAAGATTACAGACTCCAACTACCCCGCGGGGTATCATAGTGCGTCTTCTGACTCCAAGACCAAGGGAGTCTCCATCCTGGTCTCCCGCTCCCTACACTAGGAACACGTGGACACCTGCGCAGATGAAGTGGGACGGTACCTTTTCGTAAAGGGTAAGTTGGATAACGCACTGTACACACTGGCCTCATACTACCTCCCTAACTCTGGTCAGGTGGCCTACATGGACAGAGTTTTGAGGGCTCTGGAAGGCTTTATGGAAGGTACCTTAGTCATGGGGGGGGGGATCTAAATGTCTCCCTAGACCCCGCTTTAGACACATCACGAGGACACTCCTCCCTACCCAGGGCAGCACACCGTCGTATACGGCGATTACTGCATGAACATCAACTTGTGGATGCATGGCGAGTTATGCATCCCTCAGTCAAAGACTACACATACTACTCGGCGCCACACAACTCCTATTCCAGGTTGGACTACTTTTTCCTACGCCATGCACATCTTCCCAGCCTGACATCATCCTCCATAGATGACATAACGTTATCTGACCATGCCCTTATTTCCCTCAGCCTAGCCCGTCCATTGGACCATCCCACCCCCTGGCAGTGGCGATTGAATGAGTCCCTCCTGCAGGACACGACAGTGGTCTCTGAGGTACGCCGAGACCTGGTGGAATACTTTGATAAAAACTACACACCGGGGATGGACCCGTTCTGTATATGGGAGGCGCATAAATGTGTGGTGCGAGGTTCCCTTATACGGATGGGAGCCAAACTCAAGAAAGAGCGGACGGCTCACCTCAGAGACCTACTGTCACGCATACACAAGCTGGAACAGTCCCACAAGATAACACAGGATCGGTTACTAGGGGCAGAATTAGGGCAATTGCGGGAGCAAGTGCGATCACTCTGCCTTGCTAAGGCGAAGGCCACACTAGTCAAATGTAGAAGGCATTTTTATGAATTCAGTAATAAGCCCAGTAGGACATTAGCCCGCGCCCTCCGGAAAACCCGTTCGCGTACATACGTACCGCACATCACAGGTGCCCAGAATAAACGACTGCAACTCCCACATGACATCTCAGAGACCTTCCATGCCTACTACCACTCTCTCTACAATCTCCCAAAGGCACCCTCCTCACAGGATGGCGGTAGCCAACGGGAGAGGATCGAGGAGTATCTCCGATCCTCGGGGATGAAATCCATCCCACTTGATGATCTAGCAGCCTTGGAGGCCCCTATCTCACCGGAGGAGTGGTCGTGGGCACTGAGGGACTCACCCACGGGGAAGGCCCCGGGACCGGATGGCCTTTCTCTGCCGTACTATAAGACCTACTCAGAAGTGCTCGAACCCAACTTTATCCGGGCCTTTAATTCGCTAACCGAAGGGGGCTCCATTCCCAGGGATACACTGAGGGCACATATCACGGATATACCCAAGGAAGGGAAGGACCCATCCCTATGCCAGAGTTATCGTCCTATTTCCCTATTGGATGTAGACTTGAAACTCTTTGCCAAGATTCTGGCATATCGGCTGTCTCCGCTCCTTCAAACAGTCATACATACTGACCAAGTGGGTTTCATGCCCCTACGGGAAGCGCGAGATAACACCACACGGGCAATTAATTTAATGTACCAAGCGGCAGTCACGTCACTCCCCACTTGTTTTTTGGCAACAGACGCGGAAAAGGCCTTCGACAGGGTTAGTTGGGACTTTATGTTGGCCACCTTACGACACATCGGAATAGGGACTCATATGATGTCCTGGATCTCTGGTCTCTACTCCTCCCCGTCAGCTCAGGTCAAGGTCAATGGACACCTCTCATCCTCCTTCACGATTACTAACGGCACGCGCCAAGGCTGCCCTCTATCGCCTCTGATCTTTATTTTATGCCTGGAGCCCTTGCTGTGCCATATCCGCTCCAACCCGGACATTACAGGCTTGGACCTGGGAGGCAGAGCCCATAAGGTTGCCGCCTACGCGGATGATCTGCTGTTTTTCCTCACAGTTCCTAGAATTTCCTTGCCTAACCTGATGGCGGAGCTGAGTAGATACTCGACATTATCCAATTTCAAAATAAACTACCAGAAGTCGGAGGCCCTTAACATCTCGTTACCACAGACTCTGGTCGCTGATCTGTCGGAGTCCTTTTCATTCAAGTGGGCAAGGGACTCGCTTAAATACCTGGGAGTTCGGCTTCCCGGTGATCTATCTCGCCTTTATGCGGTGAACTTCCCTTTGCTACTTCAACGTATAAAGGCGGACCTAGACACATGGACATCGGGCACATTCACCTGGTTCGGTAGGTGCGCAATTTTTAAAATGAACATCCTACCACGGATTTTGTACCTCCTACAGGCCCTACCGATACATATCCCACGCCCGTTCTTTCAGTCCCTACTTTCCCTAGTGCACAAATTCATATGGGCAGGGAAACCAGCACGTATCGCCCGATCGTTGCTATTTCGTGTAAAGGGGGAGGGGGGCATTGGTCTTCCGGACTTTGTCTCCTATCACCACGCCTCCCACTTGACACGAATCTTAGATTGGTTCCGGCACGGCGGGATGAAAGAATGGGTGTCCATGGAACAGGCGTTTACATCCATCCCACTACAGGCCCTGCCGTGGTTGGGCAGACATGTTCCCAGGGTTGTGCGGTCCCACCCGACAATCGGTCCCACCCTAGCAGTCGCATTGCGGGTGTTTCCTCGGGCGGAATTCTCGCCGTCCCCCTCCCCGCTATTTCCGATTTTAGGTAACCCTGCATTTCCACCGGGACTGGATAGTGGCCCATTTCAAGTATGGTTGCGGGCGGGTAAGGGGCAGGCCCTACAATTTCAGCAGGAGGGGAGGTGGATGACAAAGCGATCAAATACGAGCTCTGTCGGATCCGGTCTCTATCTCGGCGTGGCAGGTTACCCAGTTGCGACATTTCCTGATGTCACTAGAACATCCTGGAGTGCAGCAACGGGACTGCTCCGCGTTTGAACTCCTGTGTACAGGCACAGGCACGATCCGACATGCTTTGTCCAGAGTCTATGGGTTCTTGATCTCGCCCCCCAATCTGCCGCCACCTCCGTTTTTGCGTAACTGGGAAAGGGACTTGGGCGAAACATTCACCCCTGAACAACGAGACCGCCTGTTCACCATGACACATAAGTCCTCCATGGCCAGTAGATTTCAAGAGGCAGGATTTAAGATATTGTCCCGTTGGTACAGGGTGCCTTCCAGATTGCATGCAATGATCCCGGCGGCCTCGCCACTATGCTGGAGATGTGGGGACCAAGTGGGTACAATCATGCATATTTTCTGGGAATGCCCACTCCTGACTGGGTTCTGGTCCGAGGTGTGGCGCATCTCCTCAAAATTCACGGATTGTCCTCTCCCGCGATCTCCGGGCCTCTTCCTGCTTCATTTGTGCGAGGTCCCACTGCCCTTGTATAGACGTTCGGTAGTTCGACACCTGGTAAACGCGGCTAGGGCATGTGTTCCTGCACTGTGGAGACAGTCCTGTCCGCCGACGGTGGGCATGTGGTTCGGCAAGATCCAGGAGATCATGAGAATGGAGGACCTCACGGCATCAATGAAGGGGACTCATGTCTCCTTCCTAAAAACATGGCGTGAATGGATTCGTTTCCAAACGACCGAGGAATATAAAACCATCATGGCCTCGTGAATTCCCGTCTAGTCACGGTATGTCAGGTCAGCTCCCCCCCCCCCTCCCCCTCCCCTCTTTTTTGTTTTCTCCCCCCATTTCCTTCTCTTTCTTTCCTCACTATTTTGTCTTTCCTTCTTTCTGTCTCTGCATCTCTCTTCTCCTTTGATGCACCTGTGCGCACTCAGGATATATCATGCACGGCTGCGGGTTCAGGATGCATATCGGAGATTCCTTAATTAACTCTATTTAGCGACATGGTACTATCAGGTGACCCCATGTACATAGGCGGGGCAGATAACTGACCTGTAAAACGTTGACTGTTTTTCATTGCCTTTTTTCGCACTGTGTTATGCATATTCTGTACGATTTGTAATTTTTAAAAAAACACAAAATGACAAATAAAAGAATTTATAAAAAAAAAAAGAATGGTTAACATACAAAGTCAGTACTGTGAGTATGATTTCTTATTATAATAAGCCCAGAAGAGATTTAACCTTTAAGGCCACAGAATGTCTGGTGACAGTGGCGTAGCTATAGGGGTCGCAGCGGTCGCAATTGAGACCAGGCCCCGAAGCCAGGGGGCCCGCTGCACCCTGTACCACATCAATAGAAAGTTACTATAGTAACTGACAGTACTTATCCGTCTGGTTCCGGAGCACTGCGGAGGTCCTGACGTCACAGCACTGTGCGCTGCGCACAACATTCCGACCCTAGATAGAGTCAGGACAGGACCTACGCTGCGGCTGAAGAGGAGGGTAAGATTAATATCCCTGTCTGAGGAAGCTGATAGGTCGTGGTCCGACTCCCGGGACCCCGCCAATCACCTGTTTTGAAGGGGTCGCAGCGCTCGTACGAGAGCTGCTTCCCCTTCATTCCGATCACTTGCTCACACTGTGAATCCATGTCGGCAACTCACAGTGTGAGCAAGGGAGGGAAATGAAGGGGAAGCAGCTCTCGTACGAGCGCTGCGGCCCCTTCAAAACAGCTGACCCATCAGCTATTGATGGCCTATCCTGAGGATAGGCCATCAATGGTTAGGGACTGGACAACCCCTTTAAGCCTACGATGTAGCAGGCTTAGAGGGCCCATGAGACAGGATCACCGATTGTGTGATGCTGTCTGCTGGGCCCTGTATCTAAGCCAATCCCATGGTAGGCTTAGATACAGCGCCCATGTGTGATTCTGTCTGATGGGCCCTGCATATAAGCCTACCACACGGTAGGCTTATATGCAGGGGCCCAGTAAACAGTAATCTTATAATGTATAAGATTACTGTCTGCTTGGGCCCTGTATCTAAGCATCTTACATAAACACATGGTAAGCTTAGATACAGGGCCCATATGTGATACCGTCTGTTGGACCCTGTATCTAAGCCTACTAGATGGTAGGCTTAGATACAAGGCTCCAGCTGACAGTAATCTTATACTGTATAAGATTTCTGTATGCTGGACCTTGTACCTAAGCATACCTTGTGGTAGGGTTAGACACCGGGTCCAACAGACAGTATCACATATGGGCCCTGTATCTAAGCCTACCACATGTGTTACTAATCGTTTTTTTTGTGATTGTGTTTTTTTACAGGTTCGGTCATTGGACTACGTCGGATTCGAGGACTACTTTGATGACGGCTTTTTTTATTATCAATAAAATGGTTAATGAGGGTTGTGTGGGTTTTTTTTTTATTTCAATAAAATATTTTTTCTATGCCTTTGTGGGGTTTTTTAAACTTTATTACTACTGCCTTAGTAATGGTCGCCGGCTGATTGACAGCGTCCATTACTAAGGCGGGGCTTAGTGTTAGCCGGTGCAAAGGCTAACACTAACCCCCATTATTACCCTGGTACCCACAGCCACTAGGGGTGCCGGGAAAGGCCGGGTACAATCCAGCACCCGACCATCTGGTAATGCTAGGCTGCTGGTGCTTTATTGTATTTGGCTGGCCCAAGCAGTCGGCTTAAGGGTATGTTCACACGGCTTATTTTTAGCAGTTTTTCGGGCCTTGAACGGCCGAAAAATCTGTAGCAGAACGCCTCCAAACATCTGCTCAGTGATTTCAATGGGAAAAATGTAGTTCTGTTCCGACGTGCTGTTTTTTTATGTGGCCGTTTTGAAAAAAAATGCCCGCGATAAAGAAGTACTTGAGTACTTCTTGAGCAATTTTTTGGGCCGTTTTTCATTGACATATAGAAAAACAGCTCCAAAAACAGCCGTAAAAAACGCAGCGAAAAAGGCTACTTGCTAAAAAAAAGACTGAAAATCCCTTGAAAACAGCTCCATATTTTCAGATGTTTTTTATTAAGCGTGTGAACATACCCGTGCAAAAGCCTGTGAAAATCACGATATACTGCAATACATTAGTATTGCAGTATATTGTACCAGCGATCTAACGATCGCTGGTTGAAGTCCCTTAGGAGTATTAATAAATGGTGTAAAAAAAAAGTTTAATAAAGTTATTAGTAGGGAAAAAAAAAAAATTATTAAAAGTTTAAAAAAAAAACCTTTTCCCATTTTTCCTCTAAAGTAATGTAAAAAATAAAAAAAATAAACAAAATTGGTATTGCCGCATCCGTAAAAGTCTGAACTAATACAATACAGCGTTATTTAATGCGCACGGTGAACGCCGTAAAATATAAAAAATGTAAAACACTAAAATCGCTGTTATGTCTCTCAGAATGTGGTGAAACAAAAAAAATTTTTTTTAACAAAAAGGTTTTTGATTTTTTTAAAGTAATAAAATATAAAAAACCTATATAAATTTGGTATCACCGTAAAAGTATTGAGCCGCAGAATAGAGTTAAGTTGTTTTTACCGCACCGTGAAAGCCGTAAAAACGAAAAACAAAAAAACAATGTAGGAATCACAGTTTTTTCAAATTTCTGCCCGCAAATAATTTTTTTTCAGTTTCCCAGTACATTATATGGTACTTTAAATGGTACTTTAAATGGTGCCTTTAGAAACTACAACTCCTCCCGCAAATAATAATCACACCGCTCCATTGACAGAAAAATAAAAAAGTTCTGGCTCTCGGAACGCAGGGAGTGGAAAACGAAAAAATGAAAAAATGGCTCAGTCATTAAGGGGTTAATAAATAATTTTCTTTAAACTCTCTACTTCTAAACACACCCACCATTGGGGTAACCGTGAATATGAGCATATCCCATGGACTAGGGACCTCATTCATTTATTTATATGTAAACTTTTTTAAGTCACCATTTTTATTGATTTTAAAGTTTACTCAATAAAAGTTATTTATTAATATTAGTGGATATTAATTTTTGATTAATTTTTGCCACAAGGTCTATAGAACCAATTTTTGGTTGATAACCAGTGATTATTTTCAAATAGTATGTGGCAATACTGCCCTATCCCAATTTTCTATTAGCCTGAAATAAGGCCATTTTCCACTCTGCACATGTGGTTGGAGGTAAAACCACTGGGCTCAGAATCCCTTTTGCAGAAGATTGTACACACAGAGCTGTTTTCCATTTGCTGCATCTAGGTTTTCAAGGCAAGCGTTGTCCAGTTTCGCTGTGTGCACACAGACCCAGCTGAGTCTCATGTCCAGAAAGTGTCTGATCTGCTGTTTGTTCTTAGTATTTATCAAATTGAAATACCTCACAGACTTGCAACCTTATGGGTAAGTTCACACAGGGCACGAGGCACACAGGTACAATTCCGTCCGAAAAACCACACCAAATTGTGGTGCAGTTTTTCGCCCAGAATGTCCGCTGCGGAAATCCTGCCTTAAAACAATAAAAACGGCTAAACTTACCATGGCGACGCGCCCCCCCTGATGTCCTGACGTCCTTACGTTTTGCAGCCCTGGGATGACATTTCATCCCATGTGATTGGCTGCAGCGGTCACATGGAACAAAACGTCATCCCAGGGGGCCGGCCTGGACGTAGAAGCACAGAATTCTGGGTAAATATAAGATTTCATTTTTTTTCCTACTTGCGATTTCTGCGGCAGAATCACAGCTTTTCCGCTGCAAAAATCGCAACATCTGCTGTTTGTCGCGGGTTTTACCTCCCCATTCAATTCAATAGGGAAAACCTGCAACAAAAACACAGCGGTTACACAACTACAATTGACATGCTGTGGATTAAAAAAACGAACCGTTGGTCAATTTCTGAGAGTTTTTGCCGCTTATAATTTACACAGCGTGTGGATGAGATTTGTTCAAATCTCATCCACTCTGCTGCTACTCTATTATGCTGTGGATTTTCCGCAACTAAATACGTAGTGGAAAATCTGCAGTATTTACGCTACATGTGAACTTACCCTATATGTGAATCACTCCCACCGGTAAAATTAGTTATCCTACTGAAAAGCTCTGGCTTTTGGTATTAGTAACGGTGGTTTATATGTTAAGGATGTGGAAAAAAGAGAAAGAACCTCAAATTATATTCTTTAGGGTATCAGTTCTTGCCCAGGTGTACACCACCGATATATATCATAAAGTTATAGATATGGGGAAAGAGGAAAAGGGGCAAGACTGTTGTATATTAGGTCGCCTTCAATTAGTGTAAAAATTGATACCGACAATTTGATAGGGAAAGAAATTCCAATGCAATGTCCCCTTTCAATTGCACTAGCAAAATATCTTTATTAACATTTTTTTATTTCTATCGTATTGGGTGAGTTTTTTTCCTTTTTTATATATACAGCATTGCAGTCATTTTATCACTGTCTTTTGTGATCCTTTTTATGTCTTGATATTGGCCTGATGAAGACGCCTGTTCGGCGTTGAAACGCGTAGCTGACTTACTTGTAAATTATTATTAAATTAAATTCATGAAGACCGTTAATTTATAACTTCCTTTTATTAAGCAGCAACGTTTTTTGGTCCTTGTTTTGTTCCCTCTCTTTGCTTAATTATTCTATGGTTATTTTCCCATTATGACAGATGTAGAAATATAACACAGGCAAAAACAGGAATGTAATAGAAGTTATAAATGTTAAAAAAAATAACGAAACGAGTCTTCAACTACTTGTTTTGTTTTTTTCTAATTTCTGAATAATGATGGGGATGTTTTATTAAGATGTATAAGCATTCAGAGATTACTGGGAGCCAGAAAAAAAAAACCTCTGTTGGTTTGAGCAGTACGAGCTTGATAAGAGAGCCAGGACATGCAAATTTGAAGAATTAATGGAATATTAATATGCTCTTTTTAATTCCCCCTCGCCGCTGCTAACGTTGTCAGCTGCTAAGAAGTACATCTGGCTAGAGTCAATGCTATGCTGGGCCTGCAGCATTATGACACCAACACCGCAAACTCTGTGAATATAAAAGCATGGCTAGCAGCAGATGGGGTTATCTGGGTTACAGCTTTTTGTAAATTACTTTGTCTTTTTAAGACAATATCGAGTAATACTTCTTTTTTGTTACTTTTTTATATGGACCTTTCATCTATAAAAATGGGAAGAATTAATTCTGGTAGTTAAAACATATTTAATATGCCCTCAGTCTAAAATATCAATTCAAAAAGAGTATGTTCTCATAGGCCAGATGGGCTGTGGAATATCAGACCAAATTTTCTGTGCAGAAACTCTGCAGCACTTAGGGTAAGGGTATGTTCACACGGCCTATTTACGGACGTAAATCGGGCGTTTTTGCCCCGAATTACGCCCGAAAATAGCGCCTCAATAGCGCTGACAAACATCTGCCCATTGAAAGCAATGGGCAGACGTTTGTCTGTTCACACGAGGCGTAATTTACGCGCCGCTGTCAAAAGACGGCGCGTAAATAGACGCCCGCGTCAAAGAAGTGACCTGTCACTTCTTTGGCCGTAATTGGAGCCGTTATTCATTGACTCCAATGAATAGCAGCGCCAATTACGTCCGTAATGGACGCGGCGTTCAAGCGCCTGCACATGCCGTTACGGCTGAAATTACGGGGATGTTTTCAGGCTGAAACATCCCCGTAATTTCAGCCGTTACGGACCCCCGCCGTGTGAACATACCCTAAGGCCACACGGTGCGTCGTTGACGCGGTTTTGTTGAGGGTATGTTCACACGTAGTCTACCAAAACGTCTGAAAATCCAGAGCTGTTTTCAAGGGAAAACAGACCCTGCTTTTCAGACGTTTTTTTACCAACTCGCATTTTTCGCGGCGTTTTTCGCGCCGTTTTCGCGGCGTTTTTTACGTCCGTTTTTGGAGCTGTTTTCATTGGAGTCTATGAGAAAACAGCTCTAAAAACGTCTGAAAGAAGTGTCCTGCACTTCTTTTGACGAGGCTGTATTTTTACGAGTCGTCGTTTGACAGCTGTCAAACGACGACGCGTAAATAACAGGTCGTCTGAACAGTACATCGGCAAACCCATTCAAATGAATGGGCAGATGTTTGCCGACGTATTGGAGCCGTATTTTCAGACGTAAAACGAGGCATAATACGCCTCGTATACGTCTGAAATTTGGCCGTGTGAACATACCCTCAGTATGAAAACCGCATGCGGTCAACTGCATGCGTTTTTTGTCTCTGTAAGGCTGGGTTCACACGAGCACATTAACGTCCGTAATGGACGGACATATTTCGGCCGGAAGTCCTGGACCGAATTCAGTGCAGGGAGCCGGGCTCCTAGCATCATAGTTATGTACGATGCTAGGAGTCCCTGCCTCTCTGCAGGACAACTGTCCCGTACTGTAATCATGTTTTCAGTATGGGACAGTAGTTCCACGGAGAGGCAGGGACTCCTAGCGTCGTACATAACTACGATGCTAGGAGCCCGGCTCCCTGCACTGAGTTCGGTCCGGGATTTCCGGCCGAAATACGTCCGTCCATTACGGACGTTAATGTGCTTGTGTGAACCCAGCCTAATGCTGCAGTTCTGTTGCGTTTTTAAAGGAAATAATTGATGGACATAGTTTTCACCCGTGTTGAAGTTTGTTAGGTGCTTCCTGTATATAGTTCATTACAATACATTGCAGAACGGTTAGCATAAACGCAGTTCAGCAATAACATTGGCAGCGCGGTCATTAACCGTATGTGGTCGGACATTATGAAGATGCAGTTAACTGCACAAAAATCACATCGTAATATAATAGCAGCAGTCTGTCCATAACAAACATTTCACCATTGACTTCTATTGAAAAATGACTTGCTGCAGTTTAAAAACGCAACATAAACGCACCGTGACCGCACCGTGTGGCCTTACCCTTATAGTAGCAGCAAAGTGGATGAGATTTTATCAAATTCATTCGGTTCACTCGGTTGGGTAATTGGGGTCCAAAATGATAAAAAGGGTGGTGCAAATTTATCACACTGACAGCGCTTTATAGGTACTTTGTACGTGCACCTATAATAATACCCAAAGGGGAAAAACAGGGCCCGGTAAATACATACCGATGAATTAGACTACATCTCCCCTTTATAGCAAATAGCTCAGATGTCTCTAATGAATATCCAAAAATGTATTATCTAACAGATTTTTGATGGGACATATCACAATCGAGCAACATTAGAAAACAGAACATATTAGATTATTAAATCTGGGTACAAAGATACCAGATCAATCCTGTATGTGTTTCAAGTACATAAGGAAATACACTTTAAAAAGCATACATCAGACTTATTATTTTTTTTTTTTTTTAAAGGGGCATGCATCAAACTTTCATTATTTTAAAAGTGGTCTTTATTGTGCAAAAGTAGTAAAACATAAAATAAACTATATAAATGTGATATTGCCGTAATATATAGCACAAATAAAAGACAGAAATGCAGGGGTTTTTTTTCACCGCCCAAAACAATTTTAGAAGTTCATCCATACATTAAAGAGGCTCTGTCACCACATTATAAGTGCCCTATCTCCTACATATGGAGATCGGCGCTGTAATGTAGGTGATAGCAGTGCTTTTTTATTTTGAAAAACAATCTATTTTCACCAAGTTATGAGCGATTTTAGCTTTATGCTAACTACTTTCATAATGTACAACTGGGCATGTCTGTACTTTTGACCAAGTTGGCGTTGTGGAGAGAAGTGTATCACGCTGACCAATCAGTGACCAATCAGCGTCATACACTTCTCTCCATTCTTTTATTCAGCACATAGTGATCCTGCGTTGTTCACTATGTGCTGTCACATACTCACTCATTAACGTTACTGAAGTGTCTTGACAGTGAATAGACATTCCTTCCAGCCAGGACGGGATGTCTATTCACAATCCCGACACTTCGGTAACGTTTGTGTGGGACTTACAGCACAGCAAAGCGTAATCTCGCGAGATCACGCTGGAAATGACAGCTTACAGCGAGATTACGCTTGCTGTGCTGTAAGTACCACACAAACATTAACGAAGTGTCGGGATTGTGAATAGACATCCCATCCTGGCTGGAAGCGATGTCTATTCACTGTCAAGACACTTCAGTAATGTTAATGTGGGTGTATGTGAAAGCACATAATGAACAACGCAGGGTCACTATGCACTGATTACACGAAGGGAGAGAAGTGTATGACACTGATTGGTCACTGATTGGTCAGCGTCATACACTTGTCTTTACAACGCCCACTTGGTCAAAGAATTCAGCATGGTCCCCCCTACCCCTGCCCAACACCACCAGACTCCTGCACACCTCTGCCCAGCTGCCTTGCCCGACAGACCCCATGAATGCCCCCACAGTATAATGCCCCCCATAGCTGCCCCCACAATATAATGCAACAAAACAGTATAACCCCCATAGCTGCCCCCCCCCACACAGTATAATGCCCCCCACACCGTATAATGCCCTCCATAGCTGACCACCACAGTATAATGCCCGCATAGCTTCCCCCACAGTATAATGCCCCTATAGCTGCCCACACAGTATATTGCCACCCATAACTGCCACATACAGTATAATGCCCCCCACAGCTGCCCCATACACTATAATGCCCTATACAGTATAATGCCCCCATAGCTGCCCCATACAGTATAATGTTCCCCATACAGTATAATGCCCTCCATAGCTGCCACATACAATATAATGCCTCCATACAGTATAATGCCCCCATAGCTGTCACCATACAGTATAATACCCCCATACAGAATAATGCCCTTGATAGCTGCCACATACAGTATAATGCCCCATGCAGTATAATGCCCCATAGTTGCCCCATACAGGATAATGCCCCATACAGGATAATGCCCCCATACAGTATAAAACCCCCATACAGTATAATGCCCCCCATAGCTGCCCCATACAATATAATGCCCCTATACAGGATAATGCCCCCCATAGCTGTCCCATACAATATAATGCCCCATACAGTATAATGCCCCCCATAGCTGCCACATACAGTATAATGCCCTCATACAGGATAATGCCCTCCATACAGTATAAAGCTCCCCATACAGTATAAAACCCCCATACAGTATAATGCCCTCAATAGCTACCCCATACAGTATAATGCCCCATGCAGAATTATGCCCCCCATAACTGTCCGATACAGTATAATGCCCCCATACAGTGTAATGCCCCCTCAGCAGCTACCATATGAGCCGCCCCTCCCATACCCAGTATAATGCCCCCATATGTATGTACCCTATAGAAAAATAATAACATAATTACTTACCTATCCCCGCTCCCGCGACGGGTGGAGGAGATCTTCCTCCTCTTCACTGTGATGTGAGTGACTCGGCACAGAAAGGCGCGATGACGTCACTACATTGCACATGCCTGTGCCGAGTCGCTCAGGTCACAGTGAAAGCTGGAGCAAGGCTCCAGCATTGAACCCAGATCTAGATGAAAGGAACTGTATCACTGGCAGTTTGTTATTTAAGTCATATACGATGTATCCTTTTTTTTATACCATGTTTAACCTTCCTTTTCTCTCTGATTGCGCTTTGCCTTACATATTTTGAATAGGTCCTCTTTTCAGAGGTGGATGCCGGTCTGTACATACTTACCGCTGGCATCCCCTTCCTCCTTCCCTGGGACGCCGGCGCACTCTACCTCCTGCCTCCGGGTCCCATAGTGTGTGCGCACGCTCCGGCCGTTTTGTAAAGGTCCAGAGAGTGTACCAGGAATAGTACCCTTAGCCTATCCCTGAACATCTAGCACTATTTAAGGAACTCTGCCCACTATCCCAGTAGCTGAGCAACGTTGTACTAACCTAGTGTTAAGGCCCTTTTACACTGGACGATTATTGGGCAGACAACACTCATTCCCGATAATTGCCCTGTGTAAACAGGGCAGTGATCAGCAGATGAACGAGCAAATGCTCAATCATCTGCTGATCATATTGTTTTTAAAAAGTTAAATATAATCGTGTTGGCAGCACATCTCTCTGTGTAAACAGGGAGACGCGCTGCTGACATAATAATAACGTATGGGGACAAGTGATCGGAGTAACGACTGCTCGTCCCCATACATAGCTCCGCGGGACAGGAGCAAACAAGAGCCAATCAACGATGTCTTGTTGATCGGTGCTCGCTGCATCGGCCGAATATCGGCAGGTGTAAAAGGCCCTTTAGCCTGCGAAGGTTCCGTATCCTGTGTCACTTACCAGTTGTTGTCCTGTATCCTGTGTCCGTTATCAGTCGGTATCCTGTGTCCGGCATCCTGTGTCCGACATCCTGTGTCCGTGACCAGTTGGTATCCTGCATCCTGTGTCCACCTGTCTGGCCAGCAGCTACCCCGTTACGGATATGCGAGACCTGAGTCTATAACAAGATCAGCTAATGCAAGCTGTTAACACCATAGCCACTCACCTGCCACTTCTGGAGCCGGAATTCAGTTACTACTTCCACCCCGCTTTAATGATGATCCCAAAGTCTGCCGAGGCTTCCTCAACCAGTGTAGGATCCATTTCAAATAGCATGCTCATATATTTCCGTCAGACCAGACGAAAATAGCCATCATCAGCTCCCTGTTGTCTGGAAGGCCTTGGCATGGGTGAATCCTCTCTGGGAACTTGAGGGATCGGAGTCTTTGAACTTGCAGCTCTTCATATACACCTTTCGCACCGTCTTCGAGGAACCAGGCCACACATCTTCAGCCGCTGCTTCCCTTCTGTCCCTTTATTCAAGTAGGTTAGAGGGCACGAGAATACGCCATACAATTTTATACCCTTGCAGAAAAGCTTGCTTGGAACAACGAGACCCTAGTAGAAACCTTCTGGCAAGGATTAGCCAGTAGGATCAAAGATGAGCTGGCAGGTCGTGATCTCACTTCCACTCTGGATGCCCTGATTTTCCTGGCTACCCGCATAGACCTGAGGTTCCGAGAATGCTCTCAAGAAGCCCTCCGTGAGAGAAAGTCCTTTCACTGGCGCCTGACCCCTGCTACCTTCTTCCGCTGCTACCTTTGAAGAACCTATGCAGGTTGACTTGGTCAGACTAACAGACCAAGAGCCGCAGCATACATGTTCCGCTAACCTATGCATGTATTGTGGGAGAAAGGGTCATTTTGTGCGTCAATGTCCTCAGAAGCCGGGTAACTCCAGCACCTAGGGTTGATAGGAGAGACTACCCTAGGTAAACCAAAGCCATCTGCAAAATTCTCTCCTAGACTCTAAATTACAGTCTCTATCTTCACGGGTGAAGCATCCCACTCCATCTCCGCAGCAGGGAATTTCATACACCAGGCCTTAGTAGACTACTCCATTTACCCACGACCCTTCTAGAGAAACTCTATCCACAGCTTCGGAGAAAGGACATCAGTTGCCGGATGCAATACTCTCCATCACTAAACCATTGAGATTATAAGTGGGAGCGCTACGCAAAGAACAAATAGTCTTCTATGTTCTACCTGAGGCTGTTAATCCAGTCATGCTGGGTCTACCCAGGCTTCGCAAGCACACTCCCATCCTTGACTGGATTTTTGGAGAAATTCTTCAGTGGGGAGCGCATTGTCAATACAGCTGTCTGCCTCTGGTTCCTCCTGCCCGACCTCCAGTGCCTCAGTCGCTCCTTGGTCTACCTCCGCAATATGCCTGCTATACAGACATGTTCAGCAAGAAAGAGGCTGAGACCTTGCCTCCGCATCGTCCATACGACTGTCCATTCAAGCAGATTCCTGGGACTTCACCCCCTGGTGGGCGGGTATATCCTCTCTCTCTGCCCGCGACCCAAACCTTGAGAGGGGGTCTATTAGGAAATCAACATAGATAATGTAGAGAAAAAAGATGGATCCCTCCGGCCTTGCGTAGACTATCGTGGTCTGAATAGGATCACAGTCAAAAACAAGTACCCTTTACAGATGATCTCCGAGCTCTTCGATAGGATCCATGGAGTCAAGATTTTCACAAAGCTGGATCTACATGGGGCTTATAACTTGATCCGCATCCTTAAAGGGGACGAGTGGAAAACCACAATCAACACCAGAGACGTTCACTACGAGTAAGTCGTGATGCCCTTTGGATTATGTAGTGCTCCAGCTGTGTTCCAGGAATTCGTGAACTACATATTTCGGGATCTACTGTATGTCTGTGTGGTGGTATATCTGGACGATATCTTGATCTACTCACTTGAGCTGATGACACACCGGAAGCATGTTCGTCAAGTCCTCTACAACCTCTACGCCAAATTAGAAAAGTGCGTTTGAAAAAAAAAATCCTTGCCCTTCCTGGGGAATATCGTGTCTGATCATGGACTCCAGATGGATCCGGAATATGTAAAGTCCGTCCTATATTGGTGTCATGGTTCACCTTCAACTGCAAAGGGGAGACATTTCCTCAACCTGTTGCAGGAAAATTTTATGGGCCAGTTTGTGGAAGACCCGACTAGAGGTGAAGCTCTGTTGGATCTGGTCATTTCTAATAATGCAGATCTTGTTGGGAATGTCAATGTTCGTGAAAACCTCGGTAACAGTGATCATAATATAGTTACATTTTACCTATACTGTAAAAAACAAACGCAGGCTGGGAGGGCAAAAACATTTAATTTTAAGAAAGCCAATTTCCCCAGGATGAGGGCTGCAATTCAGGATATGGACTGGGAAGAACTAATGTCAAATAATGGAACAAATGATAAATGGGAGATTTTCAAATCTACTTTGAGTTATTATAGTGCAAAATTTATTCCTATAGGTAACAAGTATAAACGACTCAAATTAAACCCCACATGGCTTACACCTTATGTGAAAGGGGCAATACACGACAAAAAAAGGGCATTTAAAAAATACAAATCTGAGGGTACAGCTGTAGCCTTTGTAAAATATAAAGAGCTTAATAAAATCTGTAAAAATGTAATAAAATTAGCAAAAATACAAAATGAAAGGCAGGTGGCCAAGGATAGTAAAACAAATCCCAAAAAATTCTTCAAGTATATAAATGCTAAAAAGCCAAGGTCTGAACATGTAGGACCCCTAAATAATGGTAATGGGGAGTTGATCACAGGGGATCAAGAGAAGGCAGAGTTACTAAATGGGTTCTTTAGCTCTGTATATACAACAGAAGAAAGAGCAGCTGATGTAGCCGGTGTCAGTGCTGTTAATATATCAGTTGATATACTGAATTGGATGAATGTAGATATGGTCCAAGCTAGATTAAATAAAATAAATGTGCACAAGGCCCCGGGACCAGATGGGTTACACCCTAGAATTCTTAAAGAGCTTAGTTCAGTTATTTCTGTCCCCCTTTTCATAATATTCAGAGAATCTCTAGTGACTGGTATAGTGCCAAGGGACTGGCGCAGTGCAAATGTGGTGCCTATTTTCAAAAAGGGCTCTAGGTCTTCCCCGGGTAATTATAGACCAGTAAGCTTAACATCCATCGTGGGGAAAATGTTTGAGGGGCTATTGAGGGACTATATACAGGATTATGTGACAATAAATAGCATTATAAGTGACAGCCAGCACGGTTTTACTAAGGACAGAAGTTGTCAAACTAACCTAATCTGTTTTTATGAAGAGGTGAGCAGAAGTCTAGACAGAGGGGCCGCTGTGGATTTAGTGTTTTTGGACTTTGCAAAGGCATTTGACACTGTCCCGCATAGACGCCTAATGGGTAAATTAAGGACTATAGGTTTAGAAAATATAGTTTGTAATTGGATTGAGAATTGGCTCAAGGACCGTATCCAGAGAGTTGTGGTCAATGATTCCTACTCTGAATGGTCCCCGGTAATAAGTGGTGTACCCCAGGGTTCAGTGCTGGGACCACTATTATTCAACTTATTTATTAATGATATAGAAGATGGGATTAATAGCACTATTTCTATTTTTGCAGATGACACCAAGCTATGTAATATAGTTCAGTCTATGGAAGATGTTCATGAATTGCAGGCAGATTTAAACAAACTAAGTGTTTGGGCATCCACTTGGCAGATGAAGTTTAAAAAAGGGTTAGATAATTTCCTAGAACAAAAAAATATTAGCTCCTATGTGTAGAAATTTTTCCTTCCCTTTTCCCGTCCCTTGGTTGAACTTGATGGACATGTGTCTTTTTTCAGCCGTACTAACTATGTAATTATGTATATTGGTCTCGTCCTCAATGTCGTCGTTCTATACAAAGGTTTTTGGGCTTCGCAAATTTCTATTGTCAATTCCTCCCTAACTTCTCATCACTTACTGCTCCTATTTCTGTCCTCACCAAAAAGATGGTGAACGCTAAAGTTTGGACCCCTGAACCAGGATCTGCATTGACTGATCTTAAATAGGGCCTTCACTTCTGCCTCAGTTCTTCAACATCCTTGTAACGTCCGCGGTTGCAGACCGCATACTCCTATCATCCTGCAGACATCTTCCTCCCCAGAGATGCCAGCAGATCCGGCTATCCTATCCTGCAGTGACCACTAGGGTGCGCGCTCTAGCTCATTCCCGGCCTTAATGGGCCAGAGCACACACATATTTTAGATTGATTGATTGCTCCCATGATCACCCTGGACTATAAGAAGGGCCCTGCACCATCCTTCATTGCCTGAGCGTTGTTGTGTTTACCCGTATTAGTTTTGCATATGGTATCCCGTGCTACCTTGTTCCTGTGCCGTAGAGAGTTGGAGTCGTGTTGTGTCATATACTACGCCTGCTGTATTTCACCGCGCCTGGGGTCTGCCTGCTGCCTGCCTGCTGCCAAGGTACCATCCGAGCCCGCCATCGCTACTGTCTGTATTGCCACAGGTACCCTTATGCTAACTATTGACTTTGCCTTGGTATCCTGTTTGGCCAGCTGCTATCCCGCTACGGCGGTATGGCCCAGTGGGTCCATACACCCATCGTGACAATCCTGATGTTTCCCGGCAGTTCTCATTGAAGATTGATGCCTATTCCATTGGTGCTGGAACACTTCTCTTTCAAAGAAACTCCAAGGGAGAAGCTGTCTCCTGTGGCTTCTTCTCAAAACTCTTCTCTGCAGCTGAAAGGAACTATTCCATTGGAGATCATGAGCTTCTTGCCATCAAGTTGTAGAGACATTTATTAGAAGGTTCAGCACATCCTGTAGTCATCTATAGTGATCACAAAAATCTTACCTACTTACAGTCGGTCACTTTTTTTCACCAGATTAAATTTCCAACTCTATTTTCATCCAGCCGACAAAAACATTAAAGCTGATGAGCTGATTAGAGCTGATCTCGTTCGTTTGAGACAGATGTCCTATAAGAGGCTCCTCAGCATATCATTGACCCTTCCTGTATTATTCCTTTTAACCCCCTGCAGATCAAAGACATCCCTCCTTGAAAACTTTTATTCATCCAATGGACAGGAAAAACATTCTTGTCTGGGGTCACAATTCCAAGTTGGCAGGCCATTCAGGCATTCGTAGGACTCAGGACTTTGTCTCTCGTCACTATTGGCCCACATTGCCCAAGGATGTTGTTGACTAAGTCTCCTTTTGTAACAAGTGTGCCCAAAATAAAATAACTCATTCCAAGCCTGCGGGCCTACTCCAACATCTGCCAGTTCCGAACAGTCCTTGGCAACACATTGCCATGGATTTCATTAGAGAACTTCCTCTCTCCGATGGATGCACCACTGTTTGATTTATTATTGATAATTTTTCCAAAATGGCACATTTTGTTTCTCTGTCTGGTCTCCGCTCAGCTCCTCGCCTGGCAAGTCTATTTGTTCAGCATGTTTTTCGTCTGCTTGGATTACCCCTCCATATTGTGTCTGATCAGGGCATTCAATTCACATCCAAATTCTGGAGAGGCCTGTGCAATCTTCTGGACGTGAAATTGGACTTTTCATCTGCGTACCATCCGCAGTCCAACAGCCAAGTCGAACTAATTAACCAAATGCTTGAAAAATAGCTCCGCAATTTCATACCTGCTCCTTCCATGGGCTGAATTTTCTTATAATAATCACACTAGTGAATCTACTACTGCTTCTCCATTTTTCATCATTTACAGCAAACATCCACGTGTCCCCCTACCTGTAGCTTCTACATCTCAAGTTCCAGCAACGAATGTTTCATATGGGAGTTTTCTTCAGATCTGGCAGCAAACCAAGTCCGCGAACCTGCACGCGGTGGATCGCATGAAAAAATATGCTGATAAGAAAAGAAGGCCGCCTCCTCAGTTCCCAATCAAGGCCTGGTTATCTTCTAAGAATATTTGCCTAAAAATTCCCTCTTACAAAATTGCTCCTAAATTTCTTATTCCCTTGCAACAGATCAATCCTGTGTCATATAAGCTAAGTTTGCCTACTACTCTGAAAATTCCCAATTCCTTCCATGTGTCTCTCCTGAAATGTGTGGTCCTCAACTGTAACAGTAAGTCCCCTAATCCTACTACAGCTCCTAGGGGTTCAGCTGATGTTTTTGAAGTCAAAGAGATCCTGGATTTCAAGAAGATTGGAGGGAGGACCTTTTATATCTGGAAGGGTTTTGGTCCTGAGGAGTGGTCCTGGGAACCTGAAGAGAACATTGATGCCCCTGCTCTCATCAAGAAATTCCTCTTATGTTCTGGACCTAAGAAGAGGGGGCGCAAGGGTGGGGGTACTGTTGCGCTGATTGCCACGGACCGTCGGCACTTCCCCCATCCCGGCGGCCGCGGCCCTCGGTCTGCACACACTCACCACCGGCGACTTCTTCCTCCTTCCCTGGGACACCAGCGCGCTCTGCCTCCTGCCTCTAGGACCCCATTTCTTAAAGGGCCAGCGCACACGCCAGGAATGGTGCCCCCAGCCTATCCCTGAACTTCTAGCACTATTTAAGGAACTCGGCCCACTATCCAAGTGCCCGAGCAATGTTGTACTAACCTAAGGTTCTGTATCCTGTGTCAGTTACCAGCCGTTATCCTTTATCCTGTGTCCATTACCAGTCATTATCCTGTATCCTGTTTCTTGCCTCCTGTGTCTGTGACCAGTCTGTATCCTGCATCCTGTGTCCGTGACCAGTCGGTTTCCTGCATCCTGTGACCATGACCAGTTGGCATCCTGTACCCTGTATCCTGTGGCTGCTTCCAGTAATCCGGCACCAGCCTGCTTCCAGTAATCCAGCCTCAGCCTGCTTCTAGTAATCTGGCACCAGCTTGTATCCGCTACCTGTAGTCTGGCTGTATCCAGCTGCCACCAAGGTACCATCTACCTGTGACTGTCTTACATCTGTCTGGCCAGCAGCTACTCCGTTACAGCGGAGTAGCACAGTGGATCCACAACCCCATTGGACGTTACACTTCCTAATTTCTTTTTATCTATGCCCCCCACTTTTTTTCTCCCTGTTTACCAGATGACATCCCACCTTAAAGGAACAGTGTCATCACAAATTATTTTTTTATATGTTAAAGATGTTAGTGCTTTATTAAAAACGTTTATATTTATTTGTGTGTTTGTGTTTTACTTTTTCTTATTTTTACACTTTTTCTTCCCTATGGGGGCTGCCATTTTTTGTTCCATTTTTTGTTCCATTTCTGTATGTGTCGATTAACGACACATACAGACATGGAATACGGCAGCCACAGTCCCATAGGGACTGCGAACGGCTCCCGTCCCATTGACTTCTGTGTACGGCGTCTGTGTGGGAACTGCGCATGCGCCGCTCCCACACAGTCCAATTCGAAATTGGCGCCGTCCGGCGCCATTTTCCTGTGGACCGGAAGTCGCGGCCGGACAGTAATATTACTACTTCCGGTCGCGGCTTCCGGATTTGTGCACTTGGACCAGCGGCAGCAGACGGAGCGGACGGGCCGGAGGGAGCCGCGGCGGCAGGAGCAGGTAAGAGATTTCAATGTATGTTCGTGTTTGTGTGTGTTTACTACTGTATGTAAACCTACTACACTGTGTGTTAGCTCAAAAAATGGCGACACACAGTGTAGGAGGTTACACCGTTCAAACCCCTCGTTTATCCCGGCACTAGCCAGGATAAAGGAGGGGGGGATGCTGAGAGCTCACTAGAGCGAGGGCTTTTTACCCAATTTTGCAATGCTGCAATTTTGGGAATAGCTCCATCTAGTGACCAGAAATGGGAAATGTTATAAATTAGAATTCATTTATAATATTTCCTGACTCGTGAAAAAAAAATAAAAAAATTTGAACAATGTTTAATCACCCACACACTAAATGTTTAATTTAAAAAAAACAAACATGTTTTTCTGGCAACACATTACCTTTAAGGTGGTCTCATTTAACGTTAAAGTTCTGGGCACCCCTAAGAAGTGGACTATGCTCTTCAATGACCTCTGGTGTCTCCAAGCACAAGTTGTTCTTCAAGAAACCAATTTCAGACAAGACCGCATTCCCAAACTTTCCGACCGACGGTATGGCCACAGTTACCATGGCTGTTCTACTGACTCTAAATCCAGGGGAGTAAGTATATTGGTGTCACGTTCCTTACCATGGCAATTCATGGCACTTGCTGTGATGGGGAGGGAAGATTTCTGGCAGTAAAGGCATGATAGATTCTCATTTACATTTGCATCTATCTATCTATCTCCCCAATACAAACCAGACTACTTGCTTGGAAGAAGTGCTTGATTCCCTCTAGGCCTTCACGGAGGGTACTCTGATAATTGGTGGGGATTTTAATTTGGTACTGGACCCCGAGCTGGACACATCTAAAGGAGCGACCACCTGCCCACATTCCACACTGAAGCGTTTTAAACGCCTCCTCCACTCTCATCAATTATTGGATGTCTGGCGTATTCTTCATCCAAAAGAAAAAGACTATTCATTTTACTTTCTCCCTCACTCTCTTTACACCAGATTTGATTTCTTTCTCGCCAAACACCATGAACTGGGCATTGTCTTAGATTCTCAGATAGAGTCATCACACAACTTTGACCCAGTGGTAAACCCTCTTTTGATTTGGGAGGCGCACAAATGTTTTATCAGGGGAGTTTTTATTAAACATGGTGCCTGAGTTAAGTGGTTGCATATCCAACAATCCCAAGAACTTCAAACAAACAAAATCCCACTGCGTCTTAGACTCTCAGAACTCACGGTATTCACAGATCGTCTGCGATTCCTTGACATGTCCAGGGCCAGAGCCATCCTTACCAAGTGCTGAGGCACTTTCTATGAATTTGGGGACAAATGAGGTAAACCCTTGGCAAATGCCCTCCAAACACAGGAGGCACGTCGCTCGCGTATTTGACAATACAGATACACTTAAACATCTGCCTAAAGACATTACCAATTCATTTAAACAGTTCTACGCCGTCCTATATAATCTCAACTCACATTCACACTCTCGCTTATCGACTATTAATGATTATATTACTGAATCTGGTTCATCTTCACTTTCAGAACAGGTCATTGCTTCACTGGAGACCCCCTTGACTGCTTTGGAATTATCCTAGGCCATCAAGGAGACCGCCACCGGCAAAACCCCGGGGCCATACGGTTTCACACTTACCTATTATAAACATTTCCTCTGTACTTTTTCAGATGGTTTTCTTCGTGCCTTTAATGCCCTGACTGAAGACTATGACTTGGCAAATCTTATTTTGCTCATGTTCTCTGTGATTCCCAAAGACGGCAGGGACCTGACTCATTGTGCCAGTTACCGTCCTATCTCCCTTTTGAATATTGATGCGAAATTGTTTGCTAAGATACTGCCTACAGGTTTATGCCCCATCTTCAAACTCTCGTGAACGTAGATCAAGCAGGTTTCCTTCTCTCACAGGAGGCGAGGGATAACAGCATGAGAGCATTGGGCATTATTTCCCATGCACGCTCAAGAAGTATTCCCATATTGCTTCTTTCAACTGATGCCGAAAAAGGCGATTGACAGGGTAGATTGGGAATTCCCTGCTCAATCTCTGAAATATGTTGTACTGGGTGCTCTCGTGGATCTTATCTCTTTAATCTAGCCCCACTGCTTTGGTCAAGATTAATGATTTGTACTCTGACACTTTCACTATACAAAATGGTACACGCTAGGAATGTCCTTTCTCACACCTCCTTTTTATCCCTTCCCTGAAGCCTTTCCTTCGTACTGTACGTAATAATTCTAAAGTCTCTGGACCATCTGTCAGCTCAAATCAGCACAACATAGCAGGATACGTGGACGACCTCTTGTTTTTTCTTACCAATCCCCATATTTCCCTCCCTAATCTCATGAAAGAGTTGCACACCTATGAACATTTGTCTAACTTTAAAATAAATTTTCGGAAATTAGAGGCCCTTTCCGTTGCTCTTTCCTCATCCACTCCCTCCAGACGCTGTACTAATTTCCCCTTTAAATGGGCTTATAATGCCATTAAATATCTTAGCATCTGGCTTCTGTCGGATCTTTGGATTTTTGCATTGAACTTCCCTCTTTTATTGACCACTATTAAATCAGACCTGGACTCCTGGCAACGCAGCTTTTTTTCCTGGTTTGATAAGTGTAGTATCATTAAAATGATTGTTCTGGCCCGTCTCTTGTAGCTCTTTCAAGCAATGCTTATCCATATCCCACTTGCCTTCTTTCATTCCGTACAATGTGTGTGGTCTAAATTTATTTGGCATCCAGGTTTATCTCGCCTAGCTAGGTCCACTCTCTCGCTCAGCAAGGACTCGGGAGGAGTAGCATTCCCTGATCCCTATAAATACTATACAGAAGCAAATCTTACTAGAATAATAGACTGGTGCCATCATTCCTTACAAAAATGCTGGATATCGGCGGAGCAGGCATCCACATCTACACCTCTCCTAAACCTTCCCTGGCTCACCTCCCCAATTGATGATACAATTCACTCGCATGTGACAATGGGACCGACATTGCGTCTCGCCTCCCGCTTCTTCTCTAAATTAGAACTCTCCCCCTCCCCTTCGCCCTTGTACCCTATTTTGGGTAATCCTGCTTTTCCACCTGGGTTGGCGGGTGGGTGTTTTAGTGATTGGTATAGAGGAGGGAGATTCCAGGGCAGATTCTTCTTGAAAGATTCTCAATGGGTGTCAGGACCCTCGCTTACTGTTCCGTAGGACCTACCCCCCTTAGATTCCTGCCACCTATCTCATCTTACACATTTTCTTCCTTTGCTATCTCCCTCGACACGTACGGTTTGCGCTCTTACTACGTTCGAAACATTGTGTTCAACTCGGGGTCTAATACGGCATTCGCTTTCCATGATATATAGGTGGCTCCCCCCCCCCCCCCCCCGGTGGACTAGTATCCCCCTTTCATCTCAAAATGGGAGAGAGGTCTCCAGACAATTGCAGAGGACAAATCTAAGATTTTAATTTGGGCTCATAAGTACTCCATTTCCTCTGGATATCAGGAAACATACTATAAAATACTCTCTCGTTGGTATAGAGTTCCGACCGTATTATACAACATATTTCCTACAACCTCCCCCCTCTGTTTGAGGTGTTGAGTGGAAAATGGAACTCTTCTTCATGTGTTCTTGTCTTGATGCCTGCTCTCTTCATCTGAAAAGAGGTCCACTCCATTGCGTCAAAAGTGACTGGCTGCTCCTTGCCTTATGAACCGGGACTCTTCCTCCTTCTTCACAGCAACATCCCCTTGCACAAATACAAGCGCTTGCTTTTGAGACATAACTTAAATGCACGAGGGCATGCATCCCTGCCCTTTGGGAATCTACTACTCCACCGATCCTCCCCCAATGGTTCTCTCAGGTTGGTGAAATTATAGATTATGTGCATATGGAGCACCTGTCCACCTTCGGGAGGAAAGGAACGGAGGCGGTTGATAAAACATGGTCGCACTGACTCCACTTCATCTACTGTGCTGAATACACCGAACTCGTGGATTCCCAGGCCTGATTGCTCTACTGTCTCTCTCAAGAAGCGTGAGTACTACACCACTTTGATATCTAAATAGTCTAATGTGGATTCTATCCTATCCTAATCCCCCACCTTTTCTTTTTTTCCCCACCCTGCCTACTTTCTTTCCCTTTCCTCTCTCCTAATTTTTTTTCCCCTCGTGTCTATTTGTTTCTTTCAGCTCTACCATAAATGTTTAATGTTTTTTTCAGATAGTTAGAGCTAAGCATTATGGATATTTACTCTTTCCTTTTTGTACCATAAACATTTGTGCAATTTGTCGTACATGCGTGCATCCCTTATACTTTGATAATATCCCCTGAATCGTAATATATTGCTGATATTGTGATGCTTTTGGTGAGATAATCAAGGGTCATTGTTGACCTTCTTTGCTTTTACTTGTTTTCCTGATATGCTACTGAAAAATTGTAAACCCAATAAAAATCTTTATTGTAAAAAAAAGCTACAACTCGTCCCACAAAAACCAAGACTTCATACCGCTATGTCAATGGAAAACCAAAAAGGTTATGGCTCTTGGAATAAGATGATACAAAACATTCCATAATAGTCGCCAACGCTTTGCTGACTCAATAACTGCAGAGATTCAAAGCTCCTCTGGCATTAACATCCGCACAAAAACTGTGCCCCGGGAGCTTTATGACATGGGTTTCCATGGCCGAGTAGCTGCATGCAAGCCTTATATCACCAAGCACAATGCCAAGCATCGGATGGAGTTTTGTAAAGCACAGCGCCACTGGACTCTGAAGCAGTGGAAATGTGTTCTGTGGAGTGACGAATCACGCTTCCCTATCTGACAGTCTCATGGACGAGTCAGGGTTAGGCAAATGCCAGGAGAACGTTACCTGCCTGACTGCATTGTGCCAACTGTAAAGTCCGATGGAGGTGGTATAAAGCTATAGGGTTGTTTTCCAGGGGTTGGCCTAGGCCCCTTAGTTCCAATAAAGGGAAATCTTAATTCTTCAGCATACCAGGACATTTTGGACAATTGTATGTATCTAACATTGTGGGAACAGTTTGGGGAAGACCCTTTTTTTTCCAGCATGACTGTGCCTTTGTTGAGTTTGGTGTGGAAGAACTTGACTGGCCCACACAGAGCCCTGACCTCAACCCCATCAAACACCTTTGGGATGAACTAGAACAGAGATGTCAATCCAGGCCCTCTCGTCCTTTCATCTAGAAGAGTATTTTTGAGGTCAGACACACAAAGCCTTGCCAGAAGAGTGACAAACTCATTATTAATGCCTATGGATTTAATAATGGGATGTCATAAAAGCTCCTGTAGGTATAATGTGTAGGTGTCCCAATACTTTTGTCCATATAGTGTACCTCCATATTAAATGATCCAACTTAAACAAGTGACATCTATGAAATTAATGTACTATTTTTTTGGGTCTGTTACCTATTTAGGTCACTTGGAGCGTTACAAACAAATTATTTCAGATGTTAAATCCTTATGTCTTAAATGTCACTTATATTTCTCAGAACACAAATTTGGATGATTTCGTGCCGTCAACTGCTGAATTTTTCTTATTATGTAATAGTCATAGGGAACAGAACGTCACTAATCTTTTCTCTATTTATACCTCATTTCTCGCAGTCTCCTTTTTTATTTTTTTTTATATCTTTCTCTCCGAGCGTTTTCTGTCATTGGAATGAGACCAGACTATACATGTTGATCTAAGCCCTTTTGAAGTGTGCTAGATTAATGGGGATTAGTAATCAGAATATGTAAATTAAGCCTGCACAGTTAGAAGGCAGATGGGATATTGTTAGGAGCTTCTGAAATTCATTTTTTAGCTGTTTAAACATAGCTCTTTTAAAACAACCACAAATAGGACATGACATAATGACTAAGTGAAACTAACAGACTAAAACAGACTAAGTACGTATACTTAGAATAACCAGGATACAATTTTTTTAGGTGTAGAACAAAGGAGTAACAAAATATCATACATTTCCTAAGAACAGGCTGAAAATAATAGCAATATTGCTTTATAATGTTAAACGTAGCCTGATATTATTATAGGGCCTGACAACCGAAGGGACCCCATTGCATAAGCAATAGGTTTGAGCAAAAATATACCTATTTTAGTGCCCTCTACTGTTTGAAACTATGTTATACTAAATATGTCAAATTAATGCAACTTCAAAGGAACATACTAGAATCACTAAGCAAAATTTCTCCGATGTTACTATGTTCTGCAGATCAGCTAAAATATCATCATTTTCAACTAGACTTATATTATGGAATGTTTTAGATGATGTAGTAAACAGACATAGATTATTCTACTCAACTACTATTAATACTAAAGACTAATATAAGCCATTATAAAGGCTTTAAATATCATTGATAACAATAATTTATTTTTATAAATTCATATTTTCCCATACAAAGCATTTTGATAAAATTGTGCAGCCATTGTCCACTGCAAGTGAGCGTGGTTTCAGACGCATGCGGACGACGCTACCAGGGGCAGATTAGAATGAGGGCAATCTAGGCAAGTGCCTGGGGGCCGAGGCTGAAAATTACAGCCGGTTCAGAGAACCGGGGTGAAGCGGGACCTCCCACCCAATTGTATCCGCGGATACAATTGCTTACTTTAGCGCTGGCGAGACAGGGAACTATCCATTCCCTTCCTCCCATTCGGCGCTTTACTAATGACACAGTTGGCGCGATTACGTCATCACACACCGCCGTTACGCTGGATGATGGCTATTGGTCTCTGACCGGTACTGTGTCGCTGGAGGGCGGTGCGGGAACGGGGACAGGTGAGAATGTTTTCCTTTTTTTTTCTTTTTTACTTACTTATGAGATGCATGGCCAATCGTCCCTTTTTTAATCTGTCGGTCTATGGATTCTTTTATTTATTGTATGTCATCATGTTATTTCAATAAATCATTTTTCTATTTTTGCATACTTTCTGGTTTCTCTGCATCTTTTTCTTCTAGGTTATATATATATATATATATATATATATATATATATATATATATATATATTCTTGATGCTTTTGGGTATACACCCTAGGATTTAGCCCAGACTAATTACATGTATACTGATTGCTGCTTCACACGTGTCGGGCTGTCGTATCCATGTTGTATTTTTCGTTAGGTTATCAATATATAAATAGTCCAAGCACAAGGCTACCTGTAGTGGTTCAGACAGTAGCAACGGCTAGGCACAGATGGGACCTTGACAGCAGACACCAGATGTGGTGTAACACAGCAGGCGGAACCGGTGGCACAACATGGCTCCAACAGGTTTAAGGCACAGGAATAAATAGCAAGGGATTCAGGGTACAGGTAGCAGGGCACGGGAACAGGATAACACTAAGGGACCATTTGCAAGACTAACATAGGAAAACACAACAACGCTCAGGCAATGAGCAAAGGGGCAGGGTCCTTCTTATAGTCCAGGGTGAACATGGGCTAATTAATGATAATTCCCATGTGCGCGCGCTGGCCCTTTAAGTGACTGGTGGTGTCTCCTGGGGAGGAGATGCCGGCCAGCGCTCACAGATCCATGGCTGTGGACGCCGGGGGGTGTGTAATCCCGACGGTCCGTGGCCATGGACGTTACAGTATATACGTACTGAGCTTGTTTCTGGTGTTGTATATATGTACTGAGCTTGTTTCTGGTGCTGTATTTATGTACTGAGCTTGTTTCTGGTGTTGCATATATGTACTGAGCTTTGTTCTGGTGCTACATATATGTAATGAGCTTGGTTCTTGGGCTGTATTTATGTGCTCAGCTTGGTTCTGGTGTTGTATATATGTACTGAGCTTGGTTCTGGAGTTATATATATATACTGAGCTCGGTTCTGGCACTGTATTTATGTGTTGAGCTTGGTTCTGGTGCTGTATATATGTAGAAAATAGAAAAAGGAGGAAACCTCCAGCTCACCGGTTCTGCGTCTCAGAATGAACACCACGCTCGGATCCCCGCGACGGCCCATGGTAGGTAATGTAGGAAAGGAGAAAAAGATGATCCAGCGCTGTGTAGAGTTAAAAGGGATACTATGTTCCCACTTTTATAGTAGAAAAATGATTTAAAAATAGAACAGAGACGCAGTCTCAAGGTGGAGAATGATGCGGGCTGGTGCCCGAGCCTACGCGTTTCTAACACGTGCAGTGTTCTTATTCATGGCAAAAAATGTAACATTACATTACATTCCTGACCTCTTTAGTGTCTCAAAGTATTCAGCTTTTTCTCTTCTGTATGGCTCTTTCTTTTGCAGCTAATTCAAAACCATGCCAGATCATGGCCGCCTAAACAGAAATGTTCAAATATATACGGTACAGCGTCTTCAGAGTTCGGGGGAGGGGGGGCACACTTGAAAAAGTGCTGGGGCCCGTGGAACCCTTAGTCTGTCCCTGGACGCTACGTGGGACCAAACTTTTATAGTAGGGCAGAGTGATTTGCCCTAAAAATGAAATCTTTCAAAGATGTTGGACGATTCTTGATTTTAATCTCAATTTCATTTGTTTTTTATTGTTTTATTTTTTTGCTAAATAATAAGATGTATGCATAAACAAAAATACACATCCTCAGGACGCAGATAGAGTTGAAATCTATGGCAGCCTTGACATTCTCTGTCTTGTAGGCCACAGACAGTGGGGTAGAACCTAACAACGAACCAGATGGGACATATCCCTTAGGAAAATATTGTACTCAATATAAAAAGCACAAAAAATATCTTTATTAAATATAATGACAAAATAACACAGTAATAGAAAAAGAGAGATAATACAGCATATACGGAGACATATACAGCAGGGTCAGATAGAAAAGACCATGACCAACAGAATCAACCATATACTAATGATCACTCACACGCTCAAATAATATCCAATAATAACACAAGCCCAGGGGTGTGTAATATAAATCCCACATGTAGCAAATAGAAATGAGAAGGTGGCCTGTACAATATCAGAACCTATACAAAAAGGGGAGGGCAGGATAACATGTGGCAGCATGCATATAATGATAATACGTCAGAGCCAGCACAGAAAGGGTGCAGCTAAATCGATATGTATACAATAATACGTATGAAGACAGCGCAGTATAACTAAATAGATATATGTATACTGCTAAATAGGAGTCAGCACAAGAAAAGAGTGTAGCTATTGACGTATATCAAGAGATAGTGTAGCTCAGATAGCTATAGAAAAATGCAGCTGCCATAGTTAGACAATATAGCCAAAAAGTCAGTATAGGTTTAGCAAAAGCACATACACATACCCTGAGACATGTTGAAAGAGCGTGGAGGATCAGAAGATCTGGGTGAACAAGCGCCTCGACGCGCGTTTCGCCCGATAGACCGGCTTCGTCAGGAGGCTAATTTAAAATGGTACTCCAGGGTTATAAATAGAGGACATAAAGTTAGGCTCACCTGTGATGAGCTCAAATCGGCGCTCAGAACACACGCCCAGTGACGCCCACATCACGGGACACGCCGCGCGTCAGATGGAGAGGACGCCGCATGATGAAAGATCACCATAGCGACGTAAGACGCTAAGCGGCACTCCCGGATGTAGGCCACACTGCGCATGCGCAACCGAGCGTCTGTGCGGACACCACAGGGGAGACAACAAAAAACAAGACTAACACAAAGGCAGTTTAGGAGTGGGGAGTAACTACGAGAATGCAATACATTCAACGGAATCTAGCAATAGAGGGTACATGTAGATAGAACAGGATGTAAAAAATACACAAAATACCGGGGGTCGCGTAACTAAAAGTAATAAAATTAAAATAGGACGGGGGAAAGTGCACATATGACAAGACTGTGCACAAAAGGAAAAAGTAAGTGGACTCTGATCCAGTAGAAAAGTGAAGCAGATGTAAAAAAGGAGGGGGGGGGGGCATTTAAATAAAATAATAAATATAATATATCGTGTGAAAAGTGGTATACATGAATGTGAATGGGCAATTCCAAAACACCCTATAAGAATAAATGTACATAGTACAAAAATTAAATAATGAAATGGTGACACGTGAATACATATATATATATATAAATAAATATACATGAAACAAAATACATCAAAATGTTTAAAATACATCAATATACTCCATCCTATATATCCCACTATATATAACAGATGGAAAGCCGACAAAGTGGAACCCAAAATATAATAATACAATGGAATCCACAGTATCGGCAAAAATACACACATATAGATACATTGGTGGATGTACAAAATGCTGCAGCATCAAATATACCAAAAATAGATATAAAGTGCTACACAATATATATAAAGAATACATATATAAATAGAAATATATTCTTATATAGTTAGTTGAAAAACGCAGCAATCGCTCCAAAAAGTTTTTTTTTAGAAAAATACACACATTGGCAGAAATGATACAACAAGTACACAATACATCAAAATTACAATATGTGTATAACTTCTCCACTTCTGGTTTGCAATAAAGGCCATATGCGATCCTCGTAGACATATAGAGAAGTAGACCCACTCACTGGACAAGATAAACTGCAATATACAAAAGTAAGTATAAAACACAAGAAAAAAACCCTAGAGAAAATAAAATTCACGCATGGTTAAAAAGATTACAAGAAAGGCCTAAAACTAGTGGCTTCATTTAAGCCAGATGGAGCTACAGTATTAAGTAACGTGATCCACTTCATCTCTTTTCTTAATAACGCCACACGTACATCCCCACCTCTACAGCCCAAAGAGATCTTGTCAATTCCACGTACCTCAAAACCCTTTGGATTACAGGAGTGGAACTCACGAAAATGCCGGGCAACAGGCTGGAGTTTGTCAATGTCCACGACAGTAAGTGCCGATTTAATCTTACTCACGTGTTCCAGCACCCGCACCTTCAATTGCCTGGTAGTCATACCAACATAAATAAGCCCACACGGACAGGTAGCAAAGTACACCACAGCCACGGTATTACACGTGATGTGGTAGACAATTTTAAAATCTTTCCTTCCACTTGAGCTATAAAAGTTAGAGGTACGTAGAATATATTTACAGGCAGAACAATGGCCGCAGTTATACGAGCCCCAAGGAGGGCCTCTACTCCCAAACGGGTTGGGGGGAGCACTAGGAATATAGTGACTCGCAGTCAGAAGGTCCTTAAGATTTTTAGACCGCCTCCAGGTAATGGAGGGATAACTGGGTAAGACCCCTGCCAAGTCGCGATCAGTGAGAAGGACCCGCCAGTGCTTTTGCAAAATATCACGAATCTCAGTCCAATGAGGGTTGAAAGTAGTGATAAATCTGACATTCTGATCTATTTTGTGTCTCTTTGGTCTACTCACCAGAAGTCCATCGCGAGTTGAGTTTTTAGCTCTTAGATAGCCTTTCTTAATGACCCTCTGACTGTACCCACGACTCTTGAATCTGGCTGTAAGATCCAAAGCTTGACGCTCAAAGTTGCTGTCACTGGAGCAGATACGCTTTGCCCTCAAAAACTGGCCCACGGGTATGGATGTTGTAACCTTTGGGTAGTGGGCAGACGTAGCATGGAGGAGGGCATTTGTAGAAGTTTTTTTTCTGAAAATATCGGTAGAAATAAAACCGCTATTATCTCTGCAAATCCTGATGTCCAGAAAGTCAACGCAAGTGAAGCTAAACTGCCACGTCAATTTGATGTTGATATCATTCCTATTAAGGGAATTGAGGAAAGATTCCAAGCTAGACGTGGAGCCCTGCCAGATGAATAGAATATCATCTATATACCGTGACCACAGGAGCACTGAATCATGACCCGGAGTCTGCTGCACAGTCTCCCACTCCCACAGCCCCAAGAACAAATTAGAATATGAGGGCGCACAAGTGGCCCCCATTGCTGTGCCCTGGAGCTGTAGGAAGAGACGGTCCTTAAATACAAAAAAATTGTGTGTTAGTGCAAAGTCGAGAAGGCATAGAATAAACTCAACAAGATCCGGGTCATGATTGGTCATCTGTAAAAAATGTCTAGATGCTCAGATCCCGTGGTCATGGCATATAGATGTGTACAGGGACTCCACGTCACATGTAACAAGAAGCATGTCATCCTCAAGATACAGCCCATCAAGACGTTGCAACATATCCGTGGTATCCCTAATATATGACGGCAAAGTTTCCACACATTTCTGTAGATAAAAATCCACGAATCTGCAGATGTTCTCACATAAGCCTCCAATCCCTGACACTATTGGGCGCCCGGGAGGGCAGATGACATTTTTATGCACTTTAGGCAGTAAATAAAAAGTGGGCTTAATGGGAAAGTCCACGGAAAGACCATCTCTTAATTTGGAGTTGATAATATTTGAATCCACACCACGTTGCAATAAACTATCTAGTTCTGCTTTAAAGGCTAGCGTAGGATCCGATGGTAACCTACGGTAACATTGGCTCATATCTAGTTGACGAAAGGCCTCACATTCATACATCTGTGCCGGCCATAGTACAACATTGCCCCCCTTATCAGCTGGTTTAATAATAACATCCCTAAGTTTTCTAAGTTCCAGAACAGCCTGCCTCTCCTTATAGTTGAGATTGCATGATGTCCTAGACTCGGAAATACTTTCCAGATCCTTCTTGACTAGTTTGAAAAAAATATCCACTGAGGGGCATAGAGTGAAAGGGGGGAAATGTTGGGAGCGGCGGCACAGATGCATGGGAAGTCTGGGATCAGTGTGAGCCTCCTGTTCCTCTAGAAGTGATAGAAGGGCATCAAATGCCTGTCTCTCTGCCGGGGAACCCATAGCAGCACTATAATCCCTTCTACCAAAATGTTTTTTAAACAGTAGTTTTCTAGAAAAAAGAGCCAAATCCTTAATGGTGGTAAAGAGATCAAATTTACCCGTAGGGGAAAAGGACAGACCCTTTTGCAAAACATTTATTTGGGAGGACGACAAAGTATGGGAAGAGAGGTTAATTACCTTTAGAGCCTCCTGTTTCTCTTGTCCCTGTTGAATACCCCTCTGGTCTTTCTTTTGACTGCCGGGGTTCTGGGGTCGAACAGGGGGTCTCCATCTCCCGTGGCCTGAGGTTTGTCTAAAAAACCGCCACATTCTTCTTCAGATACAAGAGAAGCAGAAGAGACAGAACGGGACAAGGACCGAGCTCTATCCCTTTTGGTATGCCAACGATAGATTTTATTTGACTGGAAATCACCCAAATCGCGCTGGAATTTTCTGGTTTTAAGATCTTGTATCTCTCTCTCCCACTTTTTCAGCTCCTCCTCCAATGCCTTATCAAAAGTGCCAAGCTCTTCTGTACTAAGAGATTGATGTATCTTTTCCTTAAGGGAATCAATTTCCTTTTCCAGAGAGTCGAGGGTTCTACGATCTGCCCCAATGAGCAGCTCAATAAGCGTGCGCGAACATTTAGTAAGGGAATCTTCCCATTTTGCAACAAAAGAAGGATCTTCCGTATCCAAAGTGGGGAACACCTGCAGGCGTAGGCCGCGAGGTATAATATCTTTCTGCAGATAATTTTCCAAGGCTGCCTTGTTCCACCAAACCTTGGTGCGTTTTTTGAGAAGATCACGTATTTTAAGTTTCAAGCCCTTAATGTTACTACTTTCTGTAGTCACTGCTGAATTCTCTCCGAATATGGTACCGAGTTGTGTAATCCAATCCTTATCTCTTTTCCTGAAATCCATAAATCCTGAGGTATTTTCTGTAAACACAGACAAGAATAGTCAAGACAACCTAACCAAAAACCTCGCACCATAGAAATGGCATGTGGTGGGGTCCCCTATAGCAATAGAACCTAACAACGAACCAGATGGGACATATCCCTTAGGAAAATATTGTACTCAATATAAAAAGCACAAAAAATATCTTTATTAAATATAATGACAAAATAACACAGTAATAGAAAAAGAGAGATAATACAGCATATACGGAGACATATACAGCAGGGTCAGATAGAAAAGACCATGACCAACAGAATCAACCATATACTAATGATCACTCACACGCTCAAATAATATCCAATAATAACACAAGCCCAGGGGTGTGTAATATAAATCCCACATGTAGCAAATAGAAATGAGAAGGTGGCCTGTACAATATCAGAACCTATACAAAAAGGGGAGGGCAGGATAACATGTGGCAGCATGCATATAATGATAATACGTCAGAGCCAGCACAGAAAGGGTGCAGCTAAATCGATATGTATACAATAATACGTATGAAGACAGCGCAGTATAACTAAATAGATATATGTATACTGCTAAATAGGAGTCAGCACAAGAAAAGAGTGTAGCTATTGACGTATATCAAGAGATAGTGTAGCTCAGATAGCTATAGAAAAATGCAGCTGCCATAGTTAGACAATATAGCCCAAAAGTCAGTATAGGTTTAGCAAAAGCACATACACATACCCTGAGACATGTTGAAAGAGCGTGGAGGATCAGAAGATCTGGGTGAACAAGCGCCTCGACGCGCGTTTCGCCCGATAGACCGGCTTCGTCAGGAGGCTAATTTAAAATGGTACTCCAGGGTTATAAATAGAGGACATAAAGTTAGGCTCACCTGTGATGAGCGCAAATCGGCGCTCAGAACACACGCCCAGTGACGCCCACATCACGGGACGCGCCGCGCGTCAGATGGAGAGGACGCCGCATGATGAAAGATCACCATAGCGACGTAAGACGCTAAGCGGCACTCCCGGATGTAGGCCACACTGCGCATGCGCAACCGAGCGTCTGTGCGGACACCACAGGGGAGACAACAAAAAACAAGACTAACACAAAGGCAGTTTAGGAGTGGGGAGTAACTACGAGAATGCAATACATTCAACGGAATCTAGCAATAGAGGGTACATGTAGATAGAACAGGATGTAAAAAATACACAAAATACCGGGGGTCGCGTAACTAAAAGTAATAAAATTAAAATAGGACGGGGGAAAGTGCACATATGACAAGACTGTGCACAAAAGGAAAAAGTAAGTGGACTGTGATCCAGTAGAAAAGTGAAGCAGATGTAAAAAAGGAGGGGGGGGGGGCATTTAAATAAAATAATAAATATAATATATCGTGTGAAAAGTGGTATACATGAATGTGAATGGGCAATTCCAAAACACCCTATAAGAATAAATGTACATAGTACAAAAATTAAATAATGAAATGGTGACACGTGAATACATATATATATATATATAAATAAATATACATGAAACAAAATACATCAAAATGTTTAAAATACATCAATATACTCCATCCTATATATCCCACTATATATAACATATATGGGATATGTCCCATCTGGTTCGTTGTTAGGTTCTATTGCTATAGGGGACCCCACTACATGCCATTTCTATGGTGCGAGGTTTTTGGTTAGGTTGTCTTGACTATTCTTGTCTGTGTTTACAGAAAATACCTCAGGATTTATGGATTTCAGGAAAAGAGATAAGGATTGGATTACACAACTCGGTACCATATTCGGAGAGAATTCAGCAGTGACTACAGAAAGTAGTAACATTAAGGGCTTGAAACTTAAAATACGTGATCTTCTCAAAAAACGCACCAAGGTTTGGTGGAACAAGGCAGCCTTGGAAAATTATCTGCAGAAAGATATTATGCCTCGCGGCCTACGCCTGCAGGTGTTCCCCACTTTGGATACGGAAGATCCTTCTTTTGTTGCGAAATGGGAAGATTCCCTTACTAAATGTTCGCGCACGCTTATTGAGCTGCTCATTGGGGCAGATCGTAGAACCCTCGACTCTCTGGAAAAGGAAATTGATTCCCTTAAGGAAAAGATACATCAATCTCTTAGTACAGAAGAGCTTGGCACTTTTGATAAGGCATTGGAGGAGGAGCTGAAAAAGTGGGAGAGAGAGATACAAGATCTTAAAACCAGAAAATTCCAGCGCGATTTGGGTGATTTCCAGTCAAATAAAATCTATCGTTGGCATACCAAAAGGGATAGAGCTCGGTCCTTGTCCCGTTCTGTCTCTTCTGCTTCTCTTGTATCTGAAGAAGAATGTGGCGGTTTTTTAGACAAACCTCAGGCCACGGGAGATGGAGACCCCCTGTTCGACCCCAGAACCCCGGCAGTCAAAAGAAAGACCAGAGGGGTATTCAACAGGGACAAGAGAAACAGGAGGCTCTAAAGGTAATTAACCTCTCTTCCCATACTTTGTCGTCCTCCCAAATAAATGTTTTGCAAAAGGGTCTGTCCTTTTCCCCTACGGGTAAATTTGATCTCTTTACCACCATTAAGGATTTGGCTCTTTTTTCTAGAAAACTACTGTTTAAAAAACATTTTGGTAGAAGGGATTATAGTGCTGCTATGGGTTCCCCGGCAGAGAGACAGGCATTTGATGCCCTTCTATCACTTCTAGAGGAACAGGAGGCTCACACTGATCCCAGACTTCCCATGCATCTGTGCCGCCGCTCCCAACATTTCCCCCCTTTCACTCTATGCCCCTCAGTGGATATTTTTTTCAAACTAGTCAAGAAGGATCTGGAAAGCATTTCCGAGTCTAGGACATCATGCAATCTCAACTATAAGGAGAGGCAGGCTGTTCTGGAACTTAGAAAACTTAGGGATGTTATTATTAAACCAGCTGATAAGGGGGGCAATGTTGTACTATGGCCGGCACAGATGTATGAATGTGAGGCCTTTCGTCAACTAGATATGAGCCAATGTTACCGTAGGTTACCATCGGATCCTACGCTAGCCTTTAAAGCAGAACTAGATAGTTTATTGCAACGTGGTGTGGATTCAAATATTATCAACTCCAAATTAAGAGATGGTCTTTCCGTGGACTTTCCCATTAAGCCCACTTTTTATTTACTGCCTAAAGTGCATAAAAATGTCATCTGCCCTCCCGGGCGCCCAATAGTGTCAGGGATTGGAGGCTTATGTGAGAACATCTGCAGATTCGTGGATTTTCATCTACAGAAATGTGTGGAAACTTTGCCGTCATATATTAGGGATACCACGGATATGTTGCAACGTCTTGATGGGCTGTATCTTGAGGATGACATGCTTCTTGTTACATGTGACGTGGAGTCCCTGTACACATCTATATGCCATGACCACGGGATCTGAGCATCTAGACATTTTTTACAGATGACCAATCATGACCCGGATCTTGTTGAGTTTATTCTATGCCTTCTCGACTTTGCACTAACACACAATTTTTTTGTATTTAAGGACCGTCTCTTCCTACAGCTCCAGGGCACAGCAATGGGGGCCACTTGTGCGCCCTCATATTCTAATTTGTTCTTGGGGCTGTGGGAGTGGGAGACTGTGCAGCAGACTCCGGGTCATGATTCAGTGCTCCTGTGGTCACGGTATATAGATGATATTCTATTCATCTGGCAGGGCTCCACGTCTAGCTTGGAATCTTTCCTCAATTCCCTTAATAGGAATGATATCAACATCAAATTGACGTGGCAGTTTAGCTTCACTTGCGTTGACTTTCTGGACATCAGGATTTGCAGAGATAATAGCGGTTTTATTTCTACCGATATTTTCAGAAAAAAAACTTCTACAAATGCCCTCCTCCATGCTACGTCTGCCCACTACCCAAAGGTTACAACATCCATACCCGTGGGCCAGTTTTTGAGGGCAAAGCGTATCTGCTCCAGTGACAGCAACTTTGAGCGTCAAGCTTTGGATCTTACAGCCAGATTCAAGAGTCGTGGGTACAGTCAGAGGGTCATTAAGAAAGGCTATCTAAGAGCTAAAAACTCAACTCGCGATGGACTTCTGGTGAGTAGACCAAAGAGACACAAAATAGATCAGAATGTCAGATTTATCACTACTTTCAACCCTCATTGGACTGAGATTCGTGATATTTTGCAAAAGCACTGGCGGGTCCTTCTCACTGATCGCGACTTGGCAGGGGTCTTACCCAGTTATCCCTCCATTACCTGGAGGCGGTCTAAAAATCTTAAGGACCTTCTGACTGCGAGTCACTATATTCCTAGTGCTCCCCCCAACCCGTTTGGGAGTAGAGGCCCTCCTTGGGGCTCGTATAACTGCGGCCATTGTTCTGCCTGTAAATATATTCTACGTACCTCTAACTTTTATAGCTCAAGTGGAAGGAAAGATTTTAAAATTGTCTACCACATCACGTGTAATACCGTGGCTGTGGTGTACTTTGCTACCTGTCCGTGTGGGCTTATTTATGTTGGTATGACTACCAGGCAATTGAAGGTGCGGGTGCTGGAACACGTGAGTAAGATTAAATCGGCACTTACTGTCGTGGACATTGACAAACTCCAGCCTGTTGCCCGGCATTTTCGTGAGTTCCACTCCTGTAATCCAAAGGGTTTTGAGGTACGTGGAATTGACAAGATCTCTTTGGGCTGTAGAGGTGGGGATGTACGTGTGGCGTTATTAAGAAAAGAGATGAAGTGGATCACGTTACTTAATACTGTAGCTCCATCTGGCTTAAATGAAGCCACTAGTTTTAGGCCTTTCTTGTAATCTTTTTAACCATGCGTGAATTTTATTTTCTCTAGGGTTTTTTTCTTGTGTTTTATACTTACTTTTGTATATTGCAGTTTATCTTGTCCAGTGAGTGGGTCTACTTCTCTATATGTCTACGAGGATCGCATATGGCCTTTATTGCAAACCAGAAGTGGAGAAGTTATACACATATTGTAATTTTGATGTATTGTGTACTTGTTGTATCATTTCTGCCAATGTGTGTATTTTTCTAAAAAAAACTTTTTGGAGCGATTGCTGCGTTTTTCAACTAACTATATAAGAATATATTTCTATTTATATATGTATTCTTTATATATATTGTGTAGCACTTTATATCTATTTTTGGTATATTTGATGCTGCAGCATTTTGTACATCCACCAATGTATCTATATGTGTGTATTTTTGCCGATACTGTGGATTCCATTGTATTATTATATTTTGGGTTCCACTTTGTCGGCTTTCCATCTGTTATATATAGTGGGATATATAGGATGGAGTATATTGATGTATTTTAAACATTTTGATGTATTTTGTTTCATGTATATTTATTTATATATATATATATGTATTCACGTGTCACCATTTCATTATTTAATTTTTGTACTATGTACATTTATTCTTATAGGATGTTTTGGAATTGCCCATTCACATTCATGTATACCACTTTTCACACGATATATTATATTTATTATTTTATTTAAATGCCCCCCCCCCCCTCCTTTTTTACATCTGCTTCACTTTTCTACTGGATCACAGTCCACTTACTTTTTCCTTTTGTGCACAGTCTTGTCATATGTGCACTTTCCCCCGTCCTATTTTAATTTTATTACTTTTAGTTACGCGACCCCCGGTATTTTGTGTATTTTTTACATCCTGTTCTATCTACATGTACCCTCTATTGCTAGATTCCGTTGAATGTATTGCATTCTCGTAGTTACTCCCCACTCCTAAACTGCCTTTGTGTTAGTCTTGTTTTTTGTTGTCTCCCCTGTGGTGTCCGCACAGACGCTCGGTTGCGCATGCGCAGTGTGGCCTACATCCGGGAGTGCCGCTTAGCGTCTTACGTCGCTATGGTGATCTTTCATCATGCGGCGTCCTCTCCATCTGACGCGCGGCGCGTCCCGTGATGTGGGCGTCACTGGGCGTGTGTTCTGAGCGCCGATTTGCGCTCATCACAGGTGAGCCTAACTTTATGTCCTCTATTTATAACCCTGGAGTACCATTTTAAATTAGCCTCCTGACGAAGCCGGTCTATCGGGCGAAACGCGCGTCGAGGCGCTTGTTCACCCAGATCTTCTGATCCTCCACGCTCTTTCAACATGTCTCAGGGTATGTGTATGTGCTTTTGCTAAACCTATACTGACTTTTGGGCTATATTGTCTAACTATGGCAGCTGCATTTTTCTATAGCTATCTGAGCTACACTATCTCTTGATATACGTCAATAGCTACACTCTTTTCTTGTGCTGACTCCTATTTAGCAGTATACATATATCTATTTAGTTATACTGCGCTGTCTTCATACGTATTATTGTATACATATCGATTTAGCTGCACCCTTTCTGTGCTGGCTCTGACGTATTATCATTATATGCATGCTGCCACATGTTATCCTGCCCTCCCCTTTTTGTATAGGTTCTGATATTGTACAGGCCACCTTCTCATTTCTATTTGCTACATGTGGGATTTATATTACACACCCCTGGGCTTGTGTTATTATTGGATATTATTTGAGCGTGTGAGTGATCATTAGTATATGGTTGATTCTGTTGGTCATGGTCTTTTCTATCTGACCCTGCTGTATATGTCTCCATATATGCTGTATTATCTCTCTTTTTCTATTACTGTTATTTTGTCATTATATTTAATAAAGATATTTTTTGTGCTTTTTATATTGAGTACAATATTTTCCTAAGGGATATGTCCCATCTGGTTCGTTGTTAGGTTCTATTGCTATAGGGGACCCCACTACATGCCATTTCTATGGTGCGAGGTTTTTGGTTAGGTTGTCACAGACAGTGGGGTGACTACCGCTGTAGCAGCCATAGTGGATGCTACGGGGCCTGCGGCATGAGGGGGCCTATGCCGCCCGCCCTCACAGGCCCCCCCCCATGCCCAGTGGCACCGCTAGCAGCCGCTACAGCGATAGCGATGCCACATTCAATAGTATCTGCGTTCTTAGGATGCCGATACTATTGAACCCTATGGCAGACAGGGAGGTATCTCCTTACTCTGCCATTTACTAGGCTATAGGCATGGCCGGCGTTAGAAGGGGGCAAACTGAGCAATTGCCCAGGGCCCCCATCCCGCGGTTGCTACAGGGCCCGAGGCAGCCCGCGCTGCCCAGCCCTAACATTTATGGGCCAGGCGGCATGGGCCCCCTCATGCCCGGCGGCGTCGCTAGCACCGGAGGGAGCCTTGGTGCTAGGGCCAGCAACATTCACTTGTATTTCTGTCCTCAGGAGGCAGATACAAATGAATACTATAGGCTGCAGGCCACGTTAGGCCTGTAGCCTACAAGGCGCTGGAAGACATCATCATGCTGGTCTGCCAAACGTCTCTCCTGGAGGCTGTGCAGCGCTCTGTCCGTCGCGGGAATGGGGCAAGGTAAGTACAATATTTTTTTTGGGGGTGGGGCTGTGTGCCAATATACAGGGGGGAATTGCTGTGTAGCATTATATATATATATATATATATATATATATATATATATATACAAGGGGGGGCTGTGTGGCACTATATAAAAGGGAGGGGTGCTATATGGCACTATATACAAGGGGGGCTGTGTGGCTCTATATACAAGGAAGGGGAGCTGTGTGGCACTATATACAAGGGAGGAGCTATGTGGCATTATATACAAGGGAGAGGAGCAGTGTGGTACTATACACAAGGGGGGACCTGTGTGGCACTATATACAAGGTAATAGTGCGGTGTAGCACTATATACAAGGGAGGGGGTGCTGTGTGGCACTATACACAAGGGGGAGCTTTGTGGCACTATATACAAGGGCAGCGGGGCTGTGTGGCACTATACACAAGGGGGAGCTGTGTGGCACTATTTACAAGGGGAGGAGGGCTGTGTGGCGCTGTCTACAGGGGGCTGTGTTGCGAAATCTACAGGGGGCAGGGGGGCACTATATTCAAGGGGACTGTGTGGTACAATCTACAAGGGAGAGGTAGCCATGTGGTACTATATACAAGGGAGGGGGCTGTGTGGCACTATCTACAAGGGAGGGGTACTGTGTGGCACTATATATAGGGGGACTATGAGGCACTATATACAAGAGGGGGGCTATGTGTCACTATCTACTAAGGGGGGCTGCGTGGCACTGTATACAAGGGGGGCTGTATGGCACTATATACAAGGGGTGGTGGGGGCGCTATCTACAAGTGGGGCGTGACACTGTCTACAGGGGGGCAGTATAGCACTACCTACAGGGGGGCTGTATGGCAAAATCTACAGGGGGGCTGTATGGCACAATCTACAGGGGGCACTATCTACAGAGGGCACTATCTACAAGAGGGGAGGGGGGACCCAATCAAAAGTTTGCTATGGGGGGGCGTGACCGGATGTCGATGGAGTAGGACGCACGGTTCAGAGCTCCTCCACTAACCACCCTATTAACTGCGGTTGATCTTGGATTTAGCCTCCCAATACACCCGCAAGATGGTGAAACGTATGCCCAAGAAGCCAGAGAACAAACTGGCACCTTCCGGCGTGCCGAATCACGGGACTTTGGACGCATTCCTTCGCGCAGACCCACAGGCGGAACAAGCGCCATCATTGGCGCCTTCCTTAGACACAGCATCACAAGCTTCCTGGTGCCCATCAGAATCCCTGGAGGGAGACCCGCTTGCCGATCAGGTACAGTCCCTGACACCGGAGCTACCTGGCTCTGTACCCGCTGATCAACGCCATGACCTGGGGCGGGAACACGTGAACGTCAGCCCGCCATCTTTGGATACCTCCTTACCGCACCCAGAGCAAGCTTTCCTGACGAGTGCCTCTCCACAGCATAACGGCTCACAGGTTGGTGACTTACCTTTCACCCTAGAGAACTTCCCGCTCTTACCCAAGGCTCCGAGGCCTCTGAGGGACGAGATCCCCTCTCCCTCCTCGAAACGTTCTAGAGACCGGAGAAGAGAGACACGTGACGCGGAGCTGGAAGCTCCCTCCATTTTGACATGGCCACCCTCGTGTGACCGAGGCTTGGGTTCCCAGGCAGAGCTCTCATCCTCTGACTCCGAGTGCCCCACACCTAAAAGGGCAGACTGGCATTCCATCCTCTGCCAGCTTCCTACTAGAGAGGACTTTAAGGTTCTTATAGCGGAGGTAAAAGATACCTGTAGTGCCGCCATTGCAGCTGTACGGCAGGACATACAATATGTAGCAAATAGAGTGGAGACGTTGGAGGATGATCACGACTCCACCCGCCAATATATTTCCCAACTACAGTCCACGGTAGTGGCCCAAAACACGGCTCTCAGCGATTACCATAACCATCTGGAAGATCTTGATAATAGGGGTCGACGCCACAACATTAGAATCAGGGGTGTACCTGAACCTAAACAAGACGAAAATGTGAAACAGATCCTGACGACCATTTTTAACAAAGTTATAGGCGCAGCCATGGATCATCCTATTAAATTAGACAGAGCTCACAGAGCTCTGCGACCAAAAGGGGCCACCACCCTGCCAAGAGATATCATCTGCTGTGTTACGGACTTTGAGCTGAAGTAAACCATAATGACCAAGGCCAGAACCCAACGGGCCATTGAATATGGAAATGCTACGATTCAACTACTACCTGACCTATCTTGGATTACCCTACATAAGCGGCGACAACTGCGCCCACTGCTCTCCATCCTGAGGGATGCTAACATCCTGTACCGCTGGGGATTCCCTTTCAGTCTTACAGCCAGAAGAGATGGACGCTCCGCAGTCCTCAGGTCGCCTATGGATGTACAAGTATTTTGTGCCATACTGGATTTTCCTTTACCGATATTGCCTAGTTGGGATCTCGTTCTACCCCCTCCACCTCCTCCACCCGTCTGGCACAAAGTCCTGCAAAAAAAGAAATCCACCACACCGGGGGACCCTATTATCGACAGGGGTCGCAAGTCTCCAATCCGGAGATAAAAGAGTTTGTTGCGGGAGGCTACTACTCATATATGCACTGTTTAGTGCACAGGCCGCATTTAATTTTTTCTTTATTCTTATGTTATGTGTTATTTTCTTTTAAACTGTATTACACCCATATAGGTGGTGGTGGGGGGCTACCAGACCAAGTCACCAGATTTGGCTGACCCTGGAGCAGAAGTTGCTAAGGTGGGCTCCGGCTGCGTCGACTTCTAGGGGCACTTATTCCCTACGGAGACGACTCATTTTCCTAGTGCATTTTATGCACCTAGTGTTTTCACTGTTCGTTACGCATAAGAATCGATTGAATTATTATGTCTCCATATGGAAGGTACTTTCCATTCATAGTCAATCGTATGACTCGATAGCGCACTGTTATTGTATATGTTTGTTGCTTTTACTTTACGTGTTTTTATGTCTATGTCTCCCCTATCCTTCCCCTTCTTTCCTTGGATTCTGGTCTTCTGATAGGAGATATCTTCGGGAATATGGCTCTGGACAGATGGAGAGGATCTACGGTCTCTTACCGTCCCGCTATAGATGCAGATTGGGCCCTTCTTGGGGGTTTATATTCATGTTTGATTTGCTGACTCTAGATCTGTCATGGCGCGCATAGTTTCTTTAAACGTTAAGGGCCTAAACTCTAATGTCAAACGGAGATTAGCGCTCAAAGAACTAAAATGCTTGAAAGCGGATATTGCATTTCTCCAGGAAACGCACCATGACAGATCTGGCTCCTTTAAATTTGCCTTGCCCCACTTTCCTATGGTATACACGGCGACACAAAATAAGAAAAAAGCGGGAGTTGTGATTCTGGTCTCTAGAGACTGTCCGCTGCAAGTTAGTAAGTCCATGATGGACCCAATGGGTCGGTATGTTATCCTGGTGGGGACAATGAGAGGTGTCCCTCTCACGCTATGTAATATATATGCCCCGAATACCTTGCAGATCCCTTTTCTGGAGAAAGTGTTTGTCAAACTCTCACGCCTCCCGTCTAACACTCTCATCATAGGTGGGGACTTTAATCTCCCCGTGTCCGACGTAAGGGACAGACAATCCCTCACTACGCCCACGCCATCATCAGACCTACGCAGACATACCCTAGCCTTTCGTCGCCTGATCCGTAAATATAATCTATATGACCTATGGAGGGTTGCTAATCCTTCGGCTAAACAATACACTTTCTATTCCCACCCACACAATACTCATACACGGATAGACCTCTTTCTGGGTAACATGCCGAGCCTACGCTCTACATCCTCGGCGGACATTGGCCCTATCACATGGTCAGACCATGCACCGATTATGCTTGACCTCCGTTCAGATTTACGGACTACAAGGCAATGCCACTGGAGACTAAACGAAAGGCTGCTTAAATACCCGATACATAGGGATGCTCTTAAGAACCACATTGACTCATATTTTACCCTTAACAAGAACTCAGTCCCTACGTTATCTACAATATGGGAAGCCCATAAAGCAGTTATCCGGGGGCGTTGTATCTCCATTTCTTCTCGCCTCAAGCGAGACACGAAACAACAGCAGGTAGACTTGACAGCGACTCTTACCGCCCTAGAACGTAGAATGGCCATGTCTCCCTCTACATCTACTCTCCATCGCATTATTGAAACACGGAGTAAATTGAAGAATCTCTCCATAGCCAAGGTGGAACGATTATTATTATATACTAAACAAAAGTACTACGAGCGGGGAAATAAGGCACACTCACTACTGGCAGCGCAATTACGTAACAACCAACTACACTCGGCGCTTAAAGACTCACAAGGTCAGTTCCTCTTTGACCCTAAGCAACAGGCCGATCTATTCCACCAATATTATACAAAGCTATATTCCCTCCCGTCTCAACTCCCTACCGACCCCACTGCCCGAACCCAGTGCCTCTCGGAATATCTAAAATCTTGCTCTCTCCCCACTCTTACAACATCGGACATTGATATGCTCAATGCACCCATCTTGTTAGATGAACTACAGGACACAATCAAAGAACTCCCTAATGGTAAATCACCGGGTCCTGACGGCTTCTCTTATCTCTATTACAAAGTCTTTCAGGATTCTCTAACTCCACATATGATAGACCTCTTTAATTCCTTCCTGTCGGGGGAGCAGATACCCCCCTCAATGCTTCATTCTTTTATCACGGTTATTCATAAACCGGGTAAGGACCACTCTGATTGTTCTAACTACAGACCGATATCGCTGCTGAATGCAGATTTTAAAATATTCACCAAGATTTTGGCCAATAGGCTGGGTTCCCTTCTGCCCGGGTTGATCCAAAAAGATCAAGTGGGATTTGTCATGCATAGACAGGCGGGGGATAACACTAGAAGAACTATATATCTGATAGATGTTATCAATAAATCAGAAACATCGGGCCTACTCTTGAGTCTGGACGCTGAGAAAGCATTTGATCGATTAGACTGGTCCTTCCTCTTCGCCACCCTAGCAACGATTGGCATTTCTGGTCCTTTTCTTCTCGCGATACATGCACTATACTCCTCCCCGAACGCAACGGTAAAATTGCCACATGCTACATCTCAAAGCATTTCTATCTTCAATGGTACCCGTCAAGGGTGCCCGCTCTCTCCCCTCCTTTTTGTGCTTTGCGTAGAGCCACTGGCTTCCTATATCAGGAGAAATCCGGATATTCAAGGTATCATGGTAAGAGATAGGGAATTTAAAATATCCCTCTTCGCCGATGATGTCCTCCTGACTCTGCGCAATCCACAGACATTTACCGGTACTACCTGGCGGTACATTTGAGAAGGATCCCATGCTGGACCTCACTAAGGGCATATAATAAATGGACTGAGATTGAGAAATTATGGATCGCACCTACACACCCGAATGCTTTGTTGTGGTCTGGAATGGCGGACACCCTGACGACCCCCCTCCTACACTCAATGACGTTCACTAGGAATATTTGGAGGATATCTAAAGCGAAGTACGCACTGTCTTCCTCAAAATCCCTAATGACACCCTTCCTATATAATCCTTCCTTACCTGTGAGCCTTACTACAAAAATGTCCCAGCCATGGTCGAGAGCCGGTTTATTTTACTTTGCTGACATAGTAGACCCCTGTCAACGAACGATTTTACCGTTCTCGACGTTGCAAGCTAAATATAACTTACCAAAAAACTCCTACTTCAGTTATATGCAAATCACGCATTTTGCTAACTCTATGCGAGCGGAACCATGTTTTTCTAAACCCACAGCCTTTGAAACGCTCTGTAAAACGAATGTCTCAACTAGGGGGTTAATATCAGGGATATATGCTATTCTTGCTGATTCGCCTCTTCAGGAGATGGCCAGACATAACTATATGGCCAGGTGGGAGGCATACCTGGGCAGGGAGCTCCCCATGTCGCTGTGGCAAATCATCTGGTCCCAGGCAGCGAAATCATCTCTATGTGCGGCTTATAAAGAAAACCAATATAAAATGTTGATGCATTGGTATCATACTCCGGAATTCCTCCATCGCATTTTCCCTTTGGTATCGGATAGGTGTTGGAGATGTCACAGCGACGTGGGGGCACTTCCTCATATCTTTTGGGACTGTCAACTAATAAGACCCTTCTGGAGGGAAGTTGGAGACCTTATTCAGGGGGTTTTGGGGGTTAGACCCCCGAGGCAAGCTTTGACCTATCTTCTGTGCCACCGAAGGGATGGGGGAAGGTCCAGTCCCGGTTGCTTCTTCATATACTTACAGCTGCAAAGTGTCTTATTGCGGCCAATTGGAAATGCAATACTCCTCCTACGTTGAATACCCTTCATAACAGAATTAGGGAAGTCAAGAGAATGGAATCACTGACGGCCTCATTGAATAATTGTGTAGATCGCTTTACAAGTGTGTGGAGGTTCTGGGACATGTATGACTCCTCTAGACCACCATGATAGAGACCATTGCTCTCAAAGTACACTTAGGCCTAATGATAGCTCCTGGGATCCATCTTTACCTTACCTTCTTCCTACCCTAGTGTATCTGTCTATTGTCATGTTATTATTGTTGGAATATTTTCTTATCTCGTGTAGGCGGTGGATGCTGAAGTGAAATAGCATAAAGCTAAGCTTTGTATTTCTTATTGCATATTCCGAGCGGACAATAGCCTCATCAATGTTTTCATAATGTATAAATAGATCTTAGATAGTCCGCCCATTGAGTCCTAATACTACATTGTGGTAATATTGTGTTGACCTATGTATGAACGATTAATGTAATGTACAAATTTTTTCTTTTGTTCATCCACTTTGTGCCTGCACGTCTGTATTTGCTACTGTTTTTTATTCTATGTTGATGCAAATGCAAATAAAAATATATAATTATTAAAAAAAAAAGTTTGCTATGGGGCCCAGTCTTTCCTAGTTACGCCCCTGGCCATAGGCCGCTGTAGGTCTGTGTTCTACATGCCGCCAGTCTCATGCACAGAATATCGGCATCCTAATGAAGATGGCGCGATGACATCAATGCATCACGCTGCTTGTGCGGGGCTGTTAACCTCAACACCAGAAGAGGCCTCACCCTCTTGGCTTATCGTGGGTTCGGTGAGTAGGAGTTTTATTTTTCTTCTGTGGAACAAAGGGGGCACTATTATCTATGAGTGAACACAAAGGTGGTCATTTTTATTTTGTAGTGGGGGGCACACATTACTGTTTTGGGGTACACAGGGGGCATTATTAATTTTTGCTGGCATACAGAGGACATTATTACTTTTTAAGGGAGGGCACACAGGGGGCATTATTACTTTCCATGGCACACAAATGGTGCATTTTTAAAGGGGTTATAATAAATGTCTTTAGTCAGAAGAGGGGCATTATTACTGTCAAGGGGCCATTATTACTGTCTAGAAGGCATAAAGGGGCATTATTACTTTGTTAAGGCAGAAAGGCGGCATTATTACTGTCAAGGGGGCATTATTACAGTCTGGAGGGCACAAAGGCATTATTACTTTGAGGTCACAACGTTGGCCATTATTACAATATGGGGGAATAGAAAGGTCATTATTGTTGTGTGGGACCGCAGTGGAGGCACTAAAAAGAGCACTATTACTGTTTGTGCCTAAATGGGATAATATTATTATTTAGGGACACTGACAAGATCAGTATTATTATATTGAGGTACAAAAGATAACACTTTGACTGTGTGGTGCATTATAATTTAAATAAGTTATATAACATAGAGGTCTGGTCTGGGGTCTGAATTAAGTTAGGGGTCTGGTCTGGGGTCTAAATTTTATTTGTGTTGCTACAAAGGCTGGGGATGGCTGCAGAGGCAAGGGATAATGATGTCTGGACAGAAAACTCTGCAGAGATGGGTCATGGTTGGATGAAGTTTTCATGAAGAGTTTTTGTTTTGTTTGTTTTATTATTACTTTTTAAAATTAGGTCACATATTCTGGGGTCAACAATGGTCCCATTGGCACTAGGATATTGGTTTATCCGACATTATTGCACTTTAATCAACTAAATGTTTTATTACCTTCATACGCTTTGTTTTTTTCATAGTGAATTTTGTGCACCTTCTTGGGCTATTTTGTTTATTTTTTTTTATTTATTTTTTTAACCCATTTATATTTATATGTAGAATTATTGTTAAATAGGGAAGATGCATGTACATATTTATATATTTATGAATTTTGTACTGTGGTACCTAAGTCATGTGTTTGTAGTCAGCCATGTCGATCGCAAACAGCTCTTTTTCATAGCTGAGCAGGGATTTTTGTCTTAGTTACAGTATGTTCTGTGATAATGCATCCAGCCGTGTATATTCTACTAATAATGTAGGCATAAAAGGTATGTGTAAAGGATCTGCCAGGCACAACTTCTGTGTATACGCCCATAGGTAATCAGTCTGCACCTGAGTCTATGCCTCTGAGACTGACTCCATCTTCCACCAGTCAGGATGGCAGGCTTAGGAGTGGGAGAGCCTATCGCAGCCTGGCCAGACGGAGCTAGCTCCCGCCCTCTGTCTATTTATACCTGCCTTTCCTGTTCCTCCTTTGCTTGTGATTCTTCTCGTGTGGTTTCCTGGCTCAGCTACAGCTTCTGACTATTTGATCCTGCTCCATGCTGACCCTGGCTTACTGACTACTCTCCTGCTCTGCGTTTGGTACCTCGTTCACTCCTGGTTTGACTCGGCTCGTTCACCACTCTTGTTGCTCACGGTGTTGCCGTGGGCAACTGCCCCATTTCCCTTAGCTTTGTGTACCCTTGTCTGTTTGTCTCGTGCACTTACTGAGCGTAGGGACCGCCGCCCAGTTGTACCCCGTCTCCTAGGGCGGGTCGTTGCAAGTAGGCAGGGACAGAGTGGCGGGTAGATTAGTGCTGACTTGTCCGTTTCCCTACCTCCATCATTACATAATCACAAGCCCTATACCTAGTCTACCCTGGTCCCTGACACTACTATGGAACCCCTTGAGACCCTGGCCCAGCAAATGCAGGGTCTCTCCCTACAGGTCCAGGCCCTGGCTCAGAGGGTCAACCAGCCTGACGCTACCATGGTAGTGCCCCTCACCTCACCTCTTGAACCCCACCTCAAGTTGCCTGACCGATTCTCAGGGGACCGGAGGACTATTCTTTCGGGAGAGTTGTAGGCTCTACTTTCGCTTAAAGCCCCACTCCTCAGGTTCTGAGAGCCAGAGGGTGGGTATAATTATGTCCCGGCTCCAGGAAGGGCCCCAAGAGTGGGCCTTCTCCTTGGCTCCTGACGCCCCTGAACTTTCCTCCGTTGATCGTTTCTTTTCTGCTCTCGGACTCATTTATGACGAGACTGACAGGACTGCCTTTGCTGAGAGTCAGCTGGTGACCTTACGTCAGGGTAAGAGACCTGTTGAGGAGTATTGTGCTGACTTTAGGAAGTGGTGCGTAGCTTCTCAGTGGAATGACCCTGTCTTAAGGTGCCAGTTTAGGTTGGGCCTGTCGAACGCCCTGAAAGACCTGCTAGTTAGCTATTCCTCTTCTGACTCCCTTGACCAGGTTATGGCTTTAGCGGTACGACTTGACCAACGTCTCAGGGCACGACAACTTGAACGTTTTTGTGTTTTCCCCTCTGACTCCCGCATGATGCCTCCCGAGGTCCCGTTGCTTCGCTCTTCCACGGAAGACTCGGAGGTACCTATGCAACTCTGGGCCTCCATGTCCCCCCGACAACGTAGAGAGTTCCGCAGGAAGAATGGTCTCTGCTTCTATTGTGGGAATGACAAGAATCAAGTGAACACCTGTCCTAGGCGTAAGAATAAGCAGCCGGAAAACTTCCGCGCCTAAGTGATCATCGGGGAGGTCACTTGGGCGCACAGGTATTTCCCGTAAATATGAAACGTAATAAAATCTTGCTTCCCTTTCAGGTCTCTTTTGGTGGTAGGTCTGCTACCGGCAGTGCCTTCGTGGATTCAGGGTCTTCTGCTAATATCATGTCTGTGGAATTTGCTATGTCTCTAGCTATGCCTTTGATTGATTTGCCTAAACTTGTCCCTGTAGTGGGTATCGACTCCACTCCTCTTGCTAATGGTTATTTTACACAGCATACCCCTGTTTTTGAACTCCTTGTTGGCTCCATGCATTTGGAGCAGTGCTCTGTACTGTTGATGCAGGGATTATCGTCCGATTTGGTTTTAGGCCTTCCCTGGTTGCAGTTGCATAATCCCACGTTTGACTGGAATACTGGGGAGCTTACCAAATGGGGTAATGAATGCTTGACGTCATGTTTTTCTGTTAATTCTATTTCTCCCCCTGAGGAGGTGAACACGCTACCTGAGTTTGTTCAGGACTTCGCTGATGTTTTCTCTAAGGAGGCCTCCGAAGTGTTACCTCCTCATAGAGAATACGATTGCGCTATCGAATTGGTACCAGGAGCTAAGCTCCCTAAGGGTAGGATATTTAATCTTTCTTGTCCCGAACGTGAAGCCATGAGAGAGTATATCCAGGAATGCCTGGCCAAGGGTTACATTCGCCCCTCTACTTCCCCGGTAGGTGCTGGCTTCTTCTTCGTAGGGAAGAAGGATGGTGGTCTTAGGCCATGCATTGACTACCGTAACTTGAATAAGGTCACTGTAAGGAACCAGTATCCCCTTCCTTTGATTCCTGATCTCTTTAATCAGGTTCAGGGGGCCCAATGGTTCTCTAAGTTTGATCTACGGGGGGCATATAACCTTATCCGCATCAAAGAGGGGGATGAGTGGAAGACTGCGTTTAACACGCCCGAAGGTCATTTAGAATACCTCGTCATGCCCTTTGGGTTGTGTAATGCTCCTGCGGTCTTCCAGAATTTCATAAATGAGATTTTAAGAGATTACCTGGGGGTATTTCTTGTAGTGTACCTTGATGACATACTGGTGTTTTCCAAGGACTTGTCCTCCCACATTGAGCATGTCAGGAAGGTGCTCCAGGTCCTTCGGGAAAACAAACTGTTTGCGAAAACCGAAAAATGTGTGTTTGGGGTACAGGAGATACCATTTTTGGGTCAAATCCTCACTCCTCATGAATTCCGCATGGACCCCGCCAAGGTCCAGGCTGTGGCGGAATGGGTCCAACCTGCCTCCCTGAAGGCGTTACAGTGTTTCTTGGGGTTCGCTAATTATTACAGGAGATTTATTGCTAACTTCTCGGTCATCGCTAAGCCTCTTACGGACCTCACTCGCAAAGGTGCTGATCTCCTCCACTGGCCTCCTGAGGCTATCCAGGCTTTTGAGGTCCTTAAGAAGTGCTTTATCTCGGCCCCGATGCTGGTTCAGCCCAACCAAATGGAGCCATTTATCGTGGAAGTTGACGCATCCGAGGTGGGAGTGGCGGCTGTCTTGTCCCAGGGTACCAGGTACCTCACCCATCTCCGTCCCTGTGCCTACTTCTCCAGGAAGTTTTCGCCCACTGAGAGTAACTATGATATTGGCAACCGCGAACTCTTAGCCATTAAATGGGCATTTGAAGAGTGGCGCCACTTCCTGGAGGGGGCTAGGCACCAGGTAACGGTCCTTACCGACCAGAAGAATCTGGTTTTCCTAGAATCTGCCCGGAGGCTAAACCCGAGACAAGCTCGATGGGCGCTATTTTTTACCAGATTCAACTTTTTGGTTACCTATAGGGCTGGGTCTAAAAATATTAAGGCCGATGCTCTGTCGCGTAGCTTCATGGCCAGCCCTCCTTCGGAGGAGGATCCTGCTTGTATTTTGCCTCCTGGTATAATCATTTCTTCTATTGATTCTGATTTAGTCTCTGAAATTGCGGCCGATCAAGGTTCAGCTCCCGGGAACCTTCCTGAGGACAAGTTGTTTGTTCCCCTGCAATTCCGGCTAAGGGTACTTAGGGAGAATCATGACTCCGCACTATCGGGTCATCCAGGCGTCCTGGGTACCAAACACCTCATTGCCAGAAACTATTGGTGGCCTGGGTTGCCTAAAGAAGTTGAGGCTTAGGTCGCCGCTTGTGAGTTTTGTGCTAGGTCCAAGACTCCCAGGTCCCGACCACCGGGCTTACTACGTTCTTTGCCCATTCCCCAGAGACCTTGGACCCATATCTCCATGGATTTTATCACCGATTTGCCTCCATCTCAAGGCAAGTCGGTGGTGTGGGTTGTAGTAGACCGCTTCAGTAAGATGTGCCACTTTGTGCCCCTCAAGAAACTACCCAATGCCAAGACGTTAGCTACCTTGTTTGTCAAACACATCCTGCGTCTCCATGGGGCCCCTGTCAATATTGTTTCGGACAGAGGGGTACAATTTGTTTCATTGTTTTGGAGAGCCTTCTGTAAAAAGTTGGAGATTGATCTGTCCTTCTCCTCTGCCTTCCATCCTGAAACTAATGGCCAAACGGAGAGGACTAATCAATCTCTAGAACAATATTTAAGGTGTTTTGTCTCTGACTGTCAATATGATTGGGTCTCATTCATTCCCCTCGCCGAATTTTCCCTTAATAACCGGGTCAGTAACTCGTCAGGGGTCTCCCCCTTTTTCTGTAATTTTGGGTTTAATCCACGGTACTCATCCGTTTCACCTGGTACTTCCAACAATCCCGAGGTAGAGGTCGTTCATCGGGAACTGTGCACAGTCTGGGCCCAGGTTCAGAAGAACCTAGAGGCGTCCCAGAGCGTACAAAAAACTCAGGCTGATAGAAGACGTTCTGCTAACCTCTTGTTTATGGTCGGGGATCTGGTGTGGTTATCGTCTAGGAACTTGCGCCTTAAGGTCCCATCCAAGAAGTTTGCTCCCCGGTTTATTGGGCCGTATAAGGTCATTGAAGTCCTCAATCCTGTCTCCTTCCGACTGGAGTTGCCCCCATCTTTTCGAATACACGACGTGTTTCATGCCTCCCTCCTTAAATGCTGCTCCCCGTCCTTGGCTCCCTCGAGGAAACCTCCTGTTCCTGTTCTCACCCCTGAGGGGGTGGAATTCGAGGTGGCCAAGATTGTGGACAGCAAGATGGTCCAAGGCTCCCTTCAGTACCTGGTCCATTGGAGAGGATACGGGCCTGAGGAGAGGACATGGGTACCCGCCCGGGATGTTCACGCTGGGGTATTGGTCAGGAAGTTCCATCTTCGTTTCCCCAATAAACCAGGTCCACTTAGAAAGGGTCCGGTGGCCCCTCATAAAAGGGGGGGTACTGTAAAGGATCTGCCAGGCACAACTTCTGTGTATACGCCCATAGGTAATCAGTCTGCACCTGAGTCTATGCCTCTGAGACTGACTCCATCTTCCACCAGTCAGGATGGCAGGCTTAGGAGTGGGAGAGCCTATCGCAGCCTGGCCAGACGGAGCTAGCTCCCGCCCTCTGTCTATTTATACCTGCCTTTCCTGTTCCTCCTTTGCTTGTGATTCTTCTCGTGTGGTTTCCTGGCTCAGCTACAGCTTCTGACTATTTGATCCTGCTCCATACTGACCCTGGCTTACTGACTACTCTCCTGCTCTGCGTTTGGTACCTCCACCACTCTTGTTGCTCACGGTGTTGCCGTGGGCAACTGCCCCATTTCCCTTAGCTTTGTGTACCCTTGTCTGTTTGTCTCGTGCACTTACTGAGCGTAGGGACCGCCGCCCAGTTGTACCCCATCGCCTAGGGCGGGTCGTTGCAAGTAGGCAGGGACAGAGTGGCGGGTAGATTAGGGCTCACTTGTCCGTTTCCCTACCCCCATCATTACAGTATGCTTGAATTGTGTAATACATATATTTACTGTGGACATATGCACATTGACTTTTTGTAATAATGGTTAAGCGACAAGCTGTTCTTTGCACAGTCTTCAAATGTGAATTAGCTATCCATACTTGATTTTTGATATCTGTGGTGCACCGGCATCTGCCATTGTGCATGCGCCAGAGGGATACAAGGTTGACATGACAGTGGACATGCGTGGTTTGCACGGCCCCATGCCAAGTGAGCCATCACTCCTTCATTACACACGTGTTACAGGTACACTGCTTAAAGAGGCTCTGTCACCACATTATAAGTGGCCTATCTCCTATATAAGGAGATGGGCGCTATAATGTAGGTGACAGTAATGCTTTTTATTTAATAAAACTATCTGTTTTAACCACTTTATTAGCGATTTTAGATTTATGCTAATTAGTTGCTTAATGCCCAAACTGGGCGTATTTTTACTTTAGACCAAGTGGGCGTTGTACAGAGGAGAGTATGACGCTGACCAATCAGCCTCCTGCACTCCTCTCCATTCATTTACTCAGCGCATAGGGATCCTGCTAGATCCTTATGTGCTGTCTTATACTTACACATTAACAATACTGAAGTGTTTAGACAGTGAATAGACATTCCACGGGATGTCTATTCACAATCTCTGCACTTCGTTACTCTGTCTGTGGTAGTTACAGCAGAGGAAGCGTGATCTCGCGAGATCTCGCTGTAAATGACAGGTTACAACGAGATCACGCTTCCTCTGCTGTAACTACCACAGTTGGGCATTAAGCAACTCATTAGCATAAATCTAAAATTGTTAATAAAGTGGTGAAAACAGATAGTTTTATTACATAAAAAGCACTGCTGTCACCTACATTATAGCGCCGAACTTATGTAGGAGAAAGGGCACTTATAATGTGGTGACAGAGCCTCTTTAAGTGCACTTTTTTTCTCTTATAGGTAGGGATTTGCTGGCACTTTTATATGTACTTTGAATATGTTGGGCTGTTTCGCGATCCCAGGTGTGGGGAAGATCCCGAGATTGCCGTCCTTTTTGAGTACATTCCTTTGCAAATAGTCTTTTACTCTTCCAGAATTTTGATTATTAATACACTATTTAATAGAAATTGCATCTCTTGGATTTTCACCCCTCAGGAAGCCTGTAGCACGGCGAAACGTATGGGTGGCTTGTTTCTTTATGGAGCTACAGTTGTGAACCCATTCCCTTATCTTATTATAACCTTTGTGAGATTGTATACATTGTCATACTTGTCTCCACTTGCTCTCCTTGCATTTCAAAGACATTTATAATGTTTTTTTTTAGCTTATAGGTTCATTTGTTCAAGGAGTCAAATCTTTGATTTTTTTGGGCACATGTGTTTATATACATATCTATCTATCTATCTATCTATCTATCTATCTATCTATCTATCTATCTATCTATCTATCTATCTATCTATCTATCTATCTATCTAAAGTATATATATCTATACTATATATATTACTATATATATAGTAATTCAATAAAAAAAGTGAGACTCATATATTATATAGATTATATATATATATTATATAGATTCATTACACACAGAGTAATCTATTTCCAGCATTTTTTTTCTTTTAATGTTGATGATTATGGCTAACAGTAAGGCCGGATTCAGACGAGCGTTGTGCATTTCAGCTCGTCTGCATTGTTGGGTCTGGTGTCTCATCTTCCTCCTGATAATACCCCATAGATTCTCTATGGGGTTTAGGTCAGGCGAGTTTGCTGGCCAATCAAGCACAGTGATACTGTGGTTATTAAACCAGGTATTGGTACTTTTGGCAGTGTGGGCAGGTGCCAAGTCCTGCTGGAAAAAGAAATCAGCATCTCCATAAAGCTTGTCAGCAGAGGGAAGCATGAAGTGCTCTAAAATTTCCTGTTAGACGTCTGTGTTGACTCTGTACTTGATATAAACAAGTGGACCAACACCAGCAGATGACATGGCTCCCCAAACCATCACTGACTGTGGAAACCTCACACTGGACCGCAAGCAACTTGGATTGATGCCTCTCCACTCTCCCTCCAGACTCTGGGACCTTGATTTCCAAATGAAATGCAAAATTGACTTTCATCTGAAAACAGAACTTTGGACCACTGAGCAACAGTGTTGGTCACATATGTCCGTTGGCCCTGTCAATTTCCCTCCGGCATATTGCAGAACAGCCGGAGGGAAACTGATGCTAGAACGGATCCCATAGCTTTCTATGGGATCTGTTCTGGCACAATGGGACATATATGTTGTGGCGCCGTACAGTGCCGGACCTGTGCATTAGCCGGATCCGAAAACGTTACCTGCAGCGTTTCTGGGTCCGGCTCCTAGGAAGGTTTGGCGCCGTATCATATCTTAGTACATTGTAGCCGGGTGCTGCCACATCCACCTTCCGGCAACACCTGGCGTGGGAGAATAAAAATCTTGTCGTGGGTAGCTGTGGAGGCGCAAAACACTAGCTCCTCCCTGAAGTCAGGGCTAATGTTTGGTGCCTTGCAGTGAAGATCTAAGGTGAGCTGCCTTCTCCTCGGCCTGTGTTGTTGACGCTTCTGGACCCCAATCCCCGGGCACTGCCTTGCCGACGTGCCCGGGATTCCACTCCTGAAGAAGTCCCTCCTGAAGTCACTATCCATATATGAATAGTGACGTCAGTGGCTTCTGCAGGAGCGCAATCCAGGGCCATCGACAACACTCTGGCCAGGGATTGCGGTTGAGAGGGGGTGTGGGTGGCACTATCTACAGGGCAGGCGTATGTGGCACTATCTACAGGCAGGCATGGGTGGCACTATCTACAGGGCAGGCGTTGATGGCACTTTCTATAGGGGGCGGGTGTGGCACTATCTATAGGAAGCAGAGGTGGCACTATGGGGGTGTGGGTGGCACTATCTACAGGGCAGGTGTGGGTCGCACTATATAGGGGACAGGGGTGGCACTAACTACAGGGCAGGCATGGGTGGCACTAGCTATATATGGACAGGGACGTCAAGGGCTCCCTCTAGGAGCGGAATGCCCGACCAGAGTTGCAAACGCTCTTGTTGGTGATTCCGCTCCTTGAAACGGGAGCGCCATTCGCAGCTGTTGGTGAAATTTGGTTTCGGTTCAAACTAATATGGTCCAAACCAAACTTTTTAACTAAATTTCACGAACCTGTCGAACCAAACTTTTTAAAAGCTTGCTCATCTCTAGTCATTATTATCAAGTATTGGATAATCCCTTTAGCATAATATACGGTAATAATTTACTTATATGCAACCTATCAGATAACCCCTTTAATCTATTATTTATTCTTATTTTAGCTAGAGAATGATATCATCTAAAAGAACTAGAGATGGATCGGCTCTTTTTGCACCGCCAAACATACATGCATCAAGTTCAACCAAGGTAAAATTTATACTAAATGTGAATTCTTTAACCCCTTCCCACTCCATGATTGATATATATGACATTAGCCAAGGTCACTTTGTGGTCCATGACAAATATACCCGTGATGGAGATTGCGTGGGCACAGGCAGTGTACCCGCGCTATTAACCCAGGAGCCCGGCTGCTCATAAGAGGGAATGGGAACTCCCAGAGGTAGGGCCACAATTGATCAGCTATTTACCCACTATTTTGTGTATAGGGGAAAGTTTGTAAACTTAGAACAACCCATTTAGATATAATTCTTCACCACAAGTAATGGATAAATAGGTAAAAAGTTACTTGTTCCAATTCTTTCATTTTTGTCTTCGTGTTCGCTTGCATTCTCCTGTGGTAAAGACACGCACGCACACTTTGGTGATTATTGTGCATCAGCATTTGTGAACAAAAATTGCAAAAGATAGAATGCTTAAAGGGAATGTGTCGCTTATTTTTATTTTTTTTAGTTAAACAGTTAGTATATCCATGATTACACATAGTTCTAATTTTTTAAATTTTTTCACAAGTCAGGAAATATTATAAATTAGATTCTAATTTATAACATTTCCATGTGCTGGTCACTAGAGGGAGCAATTCCCAAAATTGCAGCATTGGCATGTGGTAAAGCAACCTCATTGCTTAATGCTGCAAAATTGGGACATGACACACTCGCTCTAGTGTGCTCAAACAATCCCCCTCCTTTATCCTGGCTAGTGCCAGGAGAAAGGAGGGAGTTGAATGTTCAAACCTCCTACACTGTGTGCCGCCATTTTTTGAGCGAATGCACAGTGTAGGAGGATTAGATACAGTGGTAATCACACAGTATAACACGAACATACACACACACAAGCATAACTTACCTGCTCCTGCCGCCGCCGCTGTCCCTGCCGCTCTCGCCGCTCCCTCTGCTCCTAGTCCTTGCTTCTGAACATATGGAAGGAAGCCGCGACCGGAAGTAGTCATCTTACTGTCCGGCCGCGGCTTCCGGTCCACATGAAAATGGCGCCGGATGTCGCTCTGCCGAAGGCCTTCCTTTTGGACTGTGTGGGAGTGGCGCATGCGCCGTTCCCACAAAGACGGCGTACACTATAGTGAATGGAACGGCTCCCGTTCGCATTCTCTATGGGGATGTATGTGCCGTATTCCATCTCTGTATGTGTCGTTAATAGAAATTAGCATATTTTTTTCATATGTAGTGTAATAAATGAGCCAGTGCAAATTGCAATAGTGGGTGAGCAAATGTACCATTGCTGTAATCAAAGTATGAAGGGAAAATTGATGATTATGCATAGGGCCGGCGTCAGCACCTGGCAAACACGGGCACTCCACTTGGGGGGGCCCACTCGGCCGCCGGGTGCTGACGCTGTCGTCGTTAAGGCATCACTGTCCATATATGGACAGTCATGTAAGAAGGAGAGGAGTCCCAGGCAGAGCGCTAGCGGCTCTGCTCCGGGACTCCGTCTCTGGGAAAGCCCCTGACATCGCTGTCCATATATGGACAGTGATGTCAGGACCAGAGCAGTGTCCCAGCCTGGCGTAGCTAGCAACTGTGACCGGGCCCCTAAGCCCGTTGCCACACAGCGCTGACCGCGCTGGTCCCACTTCCAACTGAGCCTGCATCTGCAAGACCAGATTCAGTTGGGTTGAATGCTGGTGCCTCGCTCCAGAATTCACTATGCCGTGAGCAGCTCGGCGCAGGCAAGCACGATGTAGTGACGACATCACGCCTGTCTGCGACGAGTCACTCACAGGACAGTGCAGAGGAGGAAAAGGATCCTCCACACGTCGTGGGAACGGGGGTAGGTAAGTAATTATGTTATTATTTTTTTACTAGGTACATATGGGGGCATTATACTAGGTATGGGAGGGGGTCATGTAGCTGCTGAGGGGGCATTATACTGTATGGGGGGCATTATACTGTATGGGGCAGCTATGGGGGGCATTATACTGTATGGTGCAGCTATGGGGGGCATTATACGGTATGGGGGGCATTATACTGTATGGGGCACCTATGGGGGCATTATACTGTGTGGGACATTATACTGTATGTGGCAGCTATGGGGAGCATTATACTGTATGGGGGCATTATACTGTATGGGGCAGCTATGGGGGCATTATACTGCGTGGGGCATTATACTGTATGGGGCAGCTATGGGGGGCATTGTACTATATGGGGGCATTTTACTGTATGGGGCAGCTATGGGGACATTATACTGTATGGGGCATTATACTGAGCTATAGGGGCATTATACTGTGTGGGAGCATTATGCTGTGTGTGGCAGCTATAGGGGCATTATACTGCGGGGGGCAGCTATGGGGGCATTATACTGTGGGGGCAGTAATGGGGGCATTATACTGTGTGGGGCAGCTATGGGGGTATTATACTGTGGGGGGCAGCTACGGAGAGCATTATACTATGGTGGTCAGCTATTGGGGGCATTATACTGTGTGGGGGCAGCTATGGTGGCATTATACTGTGTGGAGGCAGGCAGCTATGTGGGGCATTATACTGTGTGATGGATTTATACTGTGGGAGCAGCTATGGGGGCATTATACTGTGGTGGTCAGCTATGGAGGACATTATAATGTGTGGGGGCAGCTATTCCCATTATACTATGGTGGTCAGCTATGGGGGGTGATTATACTGTGTGGGGGACAGCAATGGGGGGTCATTATACTGTGGGGGCAGCTATGGGGGCATTATACTGTGGGGGCATTCATAGGGTCTGTCGGGCAAGCTAGCTGGGCATAGGCGTGCGCAGGGGTCTCGTGTTGTTGGGAAGGGGTAGGGGGGCCTAAGCTGAATTCTTGCACCAGGGCCTATGAGCCTTTAGCTACGCCACTCCGAGGCAGAGTGCTAGTAGTGCTCTGGTTTGCCCCTGACAATACTGTCCATATATAGACAATGACGTCAGGGTCTGTGTGGCACTACCTGGGAGGAGGGGGCTGTGTGGCACTACCTGGGAGGGGGGCTGTGTGGCACTATCTACAGAGGGCACTAAATTTATGGGGGTACAAACTGGGGGCCTAACTTCTATATGGGGGCATAAACAGGGCCCAACGTCTATATGAGGGTACAAAGTGACGATTTTTGGCATTTTACTGCCGCCGTGGTTCCCCCGTAAAGGGGCCCACTAAGTCTGTGTCGCCCAAGAGCCCACATAAACCTGGAGCCGGCCCTGATTATGCATATAACCAGAGTTCGAGTAATAATCTAATGCCGCAAGACAGCAGACATAAATGAGTTAAAAGTGCAAGTATACCTGACCCCATACTTGGGGCAATAGATTTATTTTTAGCTTTTCTTGCATGCATAATGATGAAATTTACCTTCATACTTTGATTCCATCTATGATACTTTTGCTCAACAAATTTCTTAATGTGCATTGTTTTATTTGCATGTGACATAAAGTTGATGTTGTTTTGGTGTTTTTTCTTTTGTTTTATTCCACCACTGTTTCTTCTGCTCTTATAGCTGCTGATGGTCTGTTGGTGCGTTGCGTAGCTGACCATAATTTGATGAGGTAGTTATTAATGTCGATTTAGTGTTAAGCTGTTAAATGTTTTATTTGTTGGAAAACATAACACCTTATGATTTTACAAGTTTCCGTTTTAAAGGGCTTAAGCGAAAAAATTTTTTATACCATATCCAGTAGATAAATGTATAATCGATGAGACCACCACTGCTGGTGTGGTTTTTCTAATGATCAGGTCCGATACCTAGTCCCTGCTCGAATCAACTGTTCGGTGCTGCCTCTTGTGCCAGAAGTATATCGAGGATTGAGCAGCTGTGCAGGAGTATGGCAGATCTGCCCCCCTTTAATTAAATTTGAGCTGAACGGCAGTATTCCTGAAAGGCAGCTATACAGAGGAAGGAGCCTACTGCTTTTGGCCTTATCCCCTGTGTAGTTCCGATCAGAAAGTAATGATCTGACTTTTTGATAGGTCACCAGTATCAAAAGCCTGGAAAAACCCTTTACTCAAAAGTCCAGTGCACATAGTCTGAAAACCCCTTTAAAATAACCTAGCTAATATTGTGTAGGTCTCGTCTTGTAAAAACAATTATTATGCAATACGTATTTACTTCATACCTGGAATACTTCTCAAGCCTTATTCCCTATTCACACGACCGTATTCCGTCTGGGAAACACTGTCCGTGTGCTGGCTGCTGACCACGACCCTGTGTTTGGGACATAGTGAATTATGATGCAGTGAATTCACGAACAGCCAGAACGCTACTGTACCCAACTGACAGCTTTGTCTGTTCAATACAGTAGTGCCTCGGAAATTCGACATCTCACTGCATCATAATTGACTATGATGCAGTGAGTCCCAATCACAGGGTCGTGGTCACTCCGGGAAATATGGCCAGCACGCGGACAGTGTTTTCCAGACAGAACACGGTCGTGTGAATAGGGCCTAAACAGTGTGTGAGATAGATGTACTAAGGCTTCGTTCACATCTGCGTCAGGGCTCCATTCTGACGTTCCGTCTGAGCTTTCCGTCAGAATGGAGCCCTGATTGACACAAACAGAAACCATAGGTTTCGGTTTCCATCACCATTCATTTCAATGGTGACGGACCCGTGCCAATAGATTCCGTTTGTCTCAGTTGAGCAAGGGTTCCGTAGTTTTGACGGAATCAATAGCGCAGTCGACTACAGTATTCATTCCGTCGAAACGATGGAACCCTTGTACAACTGAGACAAACAGAAACCATTGGCACCAGATTCCGTCACCATTGAAATCAATGGTAATGCAATCGGAAATCTATGGATCCATTCTGACAGAAAACTCAGACGGAACATCAGAACGGGATTCTGATGCAGATGTGAACGAAGCCTAACCCTGTCATCTTACCATCAAAATATATCCCTTGTGAGGGTATGTTCACACACAAACCCAAAAACTTCTGAAAATACGGAGCTGTTTTCAAAGAAAAATAGCTCCTGATTTTCAGATGTTTTTTCAGCCACTCGCGATTTTCGCTGCGTTTTTCAAGCTGTTTTCAATAGAGTCTATGAAAAAAAGCTCCAAAAACATCCCAAGAAGTAACCTGCACTTCTTTATCAAAACGGGCGTGTAAAAAAATGGCCCATCGGAACAGAACGCCGTTTTTTCTATTGCAATCAATTGGCATATGTCTGGAGGCGTTCTGCTTCCTATTTTTCGGATGTTTTTCGTCCGTTTACGGCCCGAAAAACGTCCGAAAATAGGCCGTGTAAACATACCCTCAGGGAAGAAAACTGGAAAATATCACTTCTTTTGTTTCTTAGAACATTTACTTGTAGTGGCCCATTTTTTTAAAATAAGTTGTAAAACACATTAAATGTTATGACAGATCAGTATTTAATGCTGACTCTTTACTGTTAATTACATTTTAAAAACTAAGAGTACAAAAAACAATATGCTACTTTTTTATTACATCGGTTTTTTTTTAACATTATTTTATTTTCATTTACTACTGAATCAGTATACAGCAAAAACATAAAATATTCGCAGAAAGCAAACACATATAGCAATACAAAATAATAAAATGTTATTATGCATACAAAGTTCCAAAACACAATGCACAGCAGTCCTCTGATCCAGCAGAAGACAAAGTTATATTGTAAACAGAAAACATGAATATTAGAAAGCATATACATTCAATACAGAATGAGCAATACTAGCAGTACCGTGGGCACCACGCGACCAGAACCAAAGCCACTACGCATCTCAGAACATCTATATATAGCCTGTGTCAGAGAGAGGTTAAAAAATGGAAACAGACCAAGAGAACCCAGAGAACTTCTGACGGATCCAAAAAATCACCCCCCCCCCCCCAAAGCAGAGCAATGTCCCCATCAGTACAGGGCATGCACTCCCTCTGTTCCCAGCTAACGGACTCTTAACTCCAACTGCAGGTAGACCCACCCTCCCCTCCCTATGGAACCTATGCATACAGCAAATAATCATCCGACTCACAGAACTCTCTCCACTCCTGCCAAACCAACCTCACATTCCCTGAAGTCATATGATGGGCCTGTGTTGCCTCCTCCATTCTCTGCAGATGTAGTATCTCCTGAAACCAGTCAGTAATCGTAGGCACGCTACTGGTCTTCCAAAGACGTGGGATAACAGTCCGAGCTGCAATCAGCAGGAAACGAATCAGGGTTTTCGTATATCTTTTGATCGCACCAGGGAGCATGGAGAGAAGCAACACCTCCGGAGTATTGGGAAGCACCTGACCTGTGATCTTGTGAATCAGGTCCACATAGTATCACCTGCTCTGCTGCACCACCAACATTCATGTGGTACCGCTGGAAAAAATGAGTGGAGCAACGCTGGGACCCTATAACACCTCGATAATACATTGTAGTTAGTTTCCTGGGCTTTACAAGAGATAGAGAATTTATGACACAAGGCAAATGCTTTCGACCAGTCAGCCATCGTTGGAGGAGAAGCCAGCTCCCTCTCCCACCCCTTCACAAAGGATGAAGGTGTATCATTACTTAAATCCTGCAAAAAATTGGAAATGATAGAGATAGTTTTAACTGGAGGAGTAGAAGCAACACACAACTGCTCCAGCGGTGTGAGGTCTCTATGTGTTATGTCCGTGGCTGCGGGCCGTCAGCTCCAACCTCCCCCTGACAGCCGCAGCCACGAGTTGGCAAGTGCTGGCCCTAGCCTCCTCCTCAGGAGACGCCAGCGCCCACTCACCTCAGCCGGATCCCGTAGGGTGCGCGCACACACTCGTGCCCGCTCTTAAAGGGGCAGCACGCACCGGACATTCTGATGACCCTTGAGTACCCTGGACTATAAGAGGGGTCCAGCCCCCTGCTTCTATGCCTGAGCGTTATTGTTGTCCCCTATAGTTTGTCTATGTGATGGCCTCCTAGTGTGTTCCAGTTCCTGTACGTGTTCCAGTTCCTGTTCCTTGCATTTCCATACCATCCTGTCTAGCACTGTGTTGTGCCAAAGTCGTGTCGTGCTGTTCCACGTCTGACCTGCTTCACCTCGCCTGACGTCTACCTGCTGCCTAGTCCTATTCGAACCTGCCTTGCTACTGTCCGAACTGCCACAGGTACCCTATATAAACTATAGACATTGTCCTGCACCCTGTTAGCCAGCTGCCTTACCGCCAAGGTGGTACGGCCCAGTGGGTCCACAGACCCTTCGTGACAGTACGCTCAGGCCATGGACCCCGCTGGTCGATTCAAGACTATGACGACGTCACAGGAGATGCGAGCAGATATCCTGGACCTCCAGTCTCGACAGGACCAACTCCTACAGGCGTTGAACATTCTTGCACAGAGGCACAAGCTGCTGTTCCTCCTACTACACCTCCTGGCAATGTCGATCCTCAGACTAAACCTCTTGGCAGTATTGACCCACGTGTTTCTTTGCCATTTCCTGACCGCTATGATGGAGAAGCAAGTACCTGTCGTGGTTTTCTTAATCAATGCAAGATCCATTTCTGTCTGTATGCTAGAACATTTTCGTCTGATGGCGCCAGGGTCGCTTTTATCATCTCTCTCCTCACTGGCAAGGCTCTTGCATGGGCGAACCCTATCTGGGAGTGACAGGGACCAGAGACCCGTGACATCCTCCGGACTTTTCGCATGGTGTTTGAGGAGCCTGGACGGGTCTCATCTGCAGCGGCATCTTTGATTAACCTACTCCAAGGAGACACCTCCGTGAGTGAGTACGCCATTCAGGGGCGTAACTAGGAAAGACTGGGCCCCATAGCAGACTTTTGACTGGGGCCCCCCCTCCCCTGGGTGTCACACAACCCCCTTGTAGATAGTGCCTTTTTTACAGCCCCCCCCTGTAGATAACGCTATACAGCCCCCCTCTGTAGATAACGCCATACAGCCCCCTGTAGATGACGCCATACAGACCCCCCCTGTAGATAACGCCATACAGCCCCACTGTAGATAACACCATACAGCCCCCCCCTGTAGAGAACGCCATACAGTCCCCCCTGTAGAGAACGCCATACATCCCCCTGTAGAGAACGCCATACAGCCCCCCCTGTAGATAATGCCATACAGCCCCCCCTGTAGATAACGCCATACATCCCCCTGTAGAGAACGCCATACAGCCCCCCTGTAGATAACGACATACATCCCCCTGTAGATAACGCCATACAGCTGCTAGCGGAGCCTCCGGCCATGGTGGGGGCCCGTGCTGGCGGGTGACACGGGCCCCCTCATGCCACGGGCCCCGTAGCAGCCGTGGTAGTTACGCCACTGACGCCATTCACTTCTGCACCCTGGCGGGAGAGCTGTTATGGAACAATGAGGCTCTGGTGGCTGCATTCTGGTATGGACTATCTTCCAGAATTAAGGACGAACTTGCCGCCCGGGATCTGCCGTCTACCCTGGATGACCTCATCCTTCTGTCTGCCCGGATTGATATACGGATCCGTGAACGCCTCCAAGATGTTCGATGGGAGGGAGCCCTTCCTACTTTGGTCCCTACTTTGCAGCAACCCCTGCTGTCCTTAGATATCGATCCTCCTAAGGAGTCGGTAATAATGGACCAGTATAAGTTATCTACCCAGGAGAGACAATGCAGACGCACATCTGGACTCTGTCTTTATTGCGGTCTCGGTGGCCATCTTGTGCGCCTGTGCCCCCAAAGATCCCAAAACCTAGGGTTACTAGGAGTGACAATCTTGGGTAAAGATGGACTTCCGTCTAAATTGTCCATACCTGTGACCATAGTGTCCGGTGAGAGAACGCATCAGGTCTCTGCGTATCTGGACTCTGGATCCGCTGCTAATTTTATCCGCAGAGATCTGATGGACCTTCTGCAATTGCCCACCACCCCTCTGGAGAGGCCGTTGACAGTTACCTCAGTGAATGGACTACCTCTGCCAGAACCAGTTATAGCTGTGACCAAGCCGCTGAGACTCCAAGTGGGAACCCTTCACTCCGAACTTCTGTCTTTCTTTGTTCTGTCCAAAGCTGTTAACCCTGTGTTGCTGGGCTTGCCTTGGCTCCGACTGCATGCCCCAGTCTTGGACTGGAATTCTGGAGAGGTTCTCCAGTGGGGCCCTGAGTGTCAAGGTCGTTGCCTGGTGCGGATTCGTTCGGTTCAGCCTTCGCTGCCTCGGTCATTGGCAGGATTGCCGAGTCATTATGCTGCTTTTTCGGACGTCTTCAGCAAGAGGGAGGCGGAGACATTGCCCCCACATCGGGCGTATGACTGCCCTATTGAAATGGTTCCTGGTGCATCCCTTCCTCGTGGTAGGGTATATCCTTTCTCCTTGCCAGACTCTGTCCATGTCCGCCTATGTAAAAGAGAACTTGGAAAGGGGCTTCATACGAAAGTCTTCCTCCCCGGCAGGAGCTGGGTTCTTCTTTGTCAAAAAGAAAGATGGCTCTCTCTGTCCTTGCATCCACTACCGTGGTCTCAACCAGATCACGGTGAAGAATAAATATCCGTTGCCACTGATCTCTGAACTATTTGATCGTATACGTGGTGCAAAAATTTTTTCTAAACTAGACCTGCGTGGGGCTTACAACCTAGTCCGGATTCGCCAGGGTGGTGAATGGAAGACTGCATTTAACACCCGTGATGGACACTATGAGTATCTAGTAATGCCCTTCGGCCTGTGTAATGCTCCCGCAGTCTTCCAAGAGTTTGTGAATGACATTTTCCGTGACCTCCTCTATGTTTGTGTTGTAGTCTACCTTGATGACATCTTGATTTTTTCTCCAGATCCTATGACGCACCAGAGACATGTCCGTCAGGTTCTGCTACGGTTAAGGGAGAATCGTCTGTATGCCAAGTTGGAGATGTGCATGTTTGACAAGGATGCGCTACCCTTCCTGGGCTACATCGTCTCGAATTGAGGCCTCGAGATGGATCCTGAAAAGGTCAAGTCTGTCCTGGAGTGGCCACGCCCTCAAGGCTTGAGGGCTATACAGCGCTTTTTGGGATTTGCTAATTTTTACAGGCAGTTTATTCCGAACTTCTCACTGACTTCTCCCATCTCTAACCTTACTAAGAAGGGTATGAACGCCAAGGTGTGGACTCCCGAGGCAGAGTCTGCATTCAATAACCTTAAGAGTGCCTTCACGTCAGCCTCTATCCTCCATCATCCGGATGTCTCCCTGCAGATCTCGTTGGAGGTGGAAGCGTCCTGTGTCTGTGCTGGTGCACTCCTGTTCCAGAGAGGTCCCAAGGGCAAGTCAAGGGTATGTGGATACTTTTCCAAGCTCTTCTCTTCTGCAGAACGCAACTACTCGATTGGGGATCGAGAGTTACTGGCCATCAAATTGGCCCTGTAGGAGTGGAGACATCTACTAGAGGGCGCAGCTCATCTGATCTTGATTTTTACGGACTACAAGAATCTGACCTACCTCCAGACGGCCCAACGGCTGAACCCTCGTTAGGCCAGGTGGTCACTGTGCTTTGCAAGGTTCCAGTTTGAGCTTCATTATCGTCCCGGCCTACAAGCATGTGAGGGCCAATGCCTTGTCCAGGTCTTTCGAGACAGAAGAGACCATAGAGAGTCCACAGAACATTATTGATCCATCTTGCATTGTCTCGGTCAATCCCTTGCAAGTTGGGGACATTCCTCCAGGGAGGACTTTTGTGCGCCTGACTGATCGTGGAAGAATCCTCCACTGGGGACACTCCTCTAGACTGGCAGGTCACGCGGGGTTACGTAATACCCAGGAATTGATTGCTCGTCATTTCTGGTGGCCCACACTGCCCAAGGATATTGTGGACTTCGTTTTTTCCTGTGCTGTATGTGAAGCCAATAAGGCCACCCACTCCAGACCTGCTGGTCTGCTCCAGTCATTCCAAGCAGCATGATGACTGGGTGCAGCTGCTTCCGTGGGCAGAGTTCTCCTACAATAATCACACCAGCGAGTGTACTAGGAATACACCGTTCTGCATTGTCTATGGCCAGCAGCCACAAATTCCTCTCCCGATGCCTGATACTTCCGAGGTACCTGCAGCTGACTCGATCCTCCATCCTAATGGCAGTGGACCGCATGAAACGGAAGGCTGACACAAGGAGAAGAGAGCCTCCCCGTTTTTTTTCCTGGCACTGAGGTCTGGCTGTCGTCCGACTGAGGGTGCCGTCATGTAAATTTGCTCCCAGGTTCCTCGGACCCTTCGAGGTCCAGCAGCAGATCAACCCTGTCGCCTACAAGCTTTGGTTGCCTCCTACCCTCAGGATTCACAACTCCTTCCATGTCTCCCTCCTGAAACCAGTGGTCCTGAACCGCTATTCCAAGACTCCCAGCCCTGCGGTTGCCTCCAGCGGTCCTTCGGACATCTTTGAGGTCAAGGAGATCTTGGACACCAAGAGAGTGAGAGGAAAGACTTTTTATTTGGTGGATTGGAGGGGGTTTGGCCCTGAAAAGAGAGCCTGGGAGCTAGAGGAGAATCTCAATGCTTCTAGTCTTCTGAAGAAGTTTCTCTCCCGCTCTGGTCCCAAGAAGAGGGGGCGAAAGTTGGGGGATACTGTAATGTCCGTGGCTGTGGGCCGTCAGCTCCAATCTCCCCCTGACAGCCGTATCCTGTAGCCCCTTTAAGAGCGGGCACGAGCGTGCGCGCGCACCAGACATTCTGATGACCCTTGACTCGTGAGTACCGTGGACTATAAGAGGGTTCCAGCCCCCTGCTTCTATGCCTGAGCGTTGCTGTTGTTCCCTATAGTTTGTCTATGTGATGGCCTCCTAGTGTGTTCCAGTTCCTGTACGTGTTCCAGTTCCTGTTCCTTGCATTTCCATACCACTCTGTCTAGCACTGTGTTGTGCCAAAGTCGTGTCGTTCCACGTCTGACCTGGTTCACCTCGCCTGACGTCTACCTGCTGCCTAGTCCTAGCCGAGCCTGCCTTTCTACTGTCCGAGCTGCCACAGGTACCCTATACGAACTATAGACATTGTCCTGCACCCTGTTGGCCAGCTGCCTTACTGCCAAGGCAGTACGGCCCAGTGGGTCCACAGACCCTTCGTGACACTAGGCTACACAGCTTCGTCTTATTATCATTATAGAAGTGTTGTATCCGCATGAAATCCCAACGTCTAATCATTGATCTCTCCATTTCCGGGACCAATACTTCAAAAGACCTAAGACCCTGAGTCGTTAAAACATGGCGAAAAGTCAGAGGCGAAGGTCTAGAGGAGTAGGCGAGAAAATTGGGATGCAACCCAGGGGGAAAATCAACATTGTGGGATATCGACACCATCGGAAGGTATCACTACCCCGGCACCATTTATATGTAAGAACTACTTGTCCTGCTACAAAAGGGAGGAGAGCGTTGTATCTAGCTGTGTAGTACCTCAACCTAAGCCACGGAAGTGCAGTGAGGGGAACCGGCGCCAAAAAGTCCTCCAACCTCACCCATAACTTAGTTTGTATGATGGAACCAGTCCACTATTCGAGCACTTACCGCCGCAAAGTAATAGGCCAGACAGTCTGGGAGCCCCAATCCACCACACCACTTTCTCTTAATAAGAGTAGCTTTCGCAATCCTAGGTGGTCTAGATCGCCAAATGAACCTGTTCAAGGCTTTATTTAACAGAAGGAAAAACTGTCTAGGGAGTGTACACGAAACCGTCTAAAATAGATACATCAACCTAGGCAGGACATTCATTTTTACAGCACTTATTCTACCCAACCAAGAAAAATCCTTGGCATCCCATTTGGCCAAATCAGCTCTAAGAGCTTGGAGAATAGGCAGGAAATTGAGAGAGTAGCAATCCGCAAGATACACAGGTATCTTTACCCCCAGATACTTCAGAGAGACAGCCTTCCATGAGAAAGAGTAATTACTTTGCAACTGCCCAGCTTCAGAAGCTGGTAAAGAGATGTTCATGGCCTCACTCTTAGATATATTCATCTTATAATTACTAAAATAACTATATATCCGGATGGATTTCATTAGAGTCGGCAAAGATAAGTGTGGTTGTGTAATATAGAACAATAGATCATCCGCAAACGAAGACACCTTAAATTGCATATCCCCTACCTGAATACCCCATATGTCACTATTGTTCCTCACCGCTACCAAGAGATGTTCCATAACCACCGCAAATAACAAGGGAGAAAGTGGGCAGCCCTGCCTAGTGCCATTCCCAATCCTAAATGGAGCAGACAGTGAACCATTTATCCTAATTCTCGCCTGAGGACTATTATACAGAGACAGTATACGCATCTGCATTAACCGACCCACTCCCATCTGACTTAAAGCCGCCTCCAGGAACCCCCAGTTCACCCGATCAAAGGCCTTCTCAGCATCCAAAGACAAGAGCATACATGGAACGTTACTCTGCTTCACATGATGAATCAAGGAGAAGGTCTTAAGTGTATTATCTCTGGCTTCGCGCCATGGGACAAAACCCACTTGATCCGGGTGAACCAGCAAGCCCAAGAATCCGGCCAGTCTATTTGCTATCAGTTTAGAATACATCTTAGCATCAGTGTTGATGAGAGAGATCGGTCTATAATTAGCACAGTGTTGCGGATACCTACCCTCCTTTGGTATGACCGTGATATGCGCCTGTAAAAATGAATCAGGAAATTTAGTATGGTCCGATATCGAATTAAACGACTCCAGCAACGACGGTACCAATTCCTCCGCTAATGACTTGTAGAAACCCGCCGTATACCCATCCGGCCCCAGACTCTTCCCAGCTGGTAAGGCTTTAATAACCTGCACTATCTCCTCCTTAGTGAACGGCAAATCCAGACTCAGAGCCTCCTCTCTGGACAACGTAGGCAGCGCAGTATCCGTAACATACTCCGACAGAGATAGCAATGGCTCGGGAGGAATATTACCAGAAGTTGGAGAGGGCAAATTATCTAGCGAGGAATAGTACACACAAAAGGACGATGCTATATCCTCCGTCTTGTATGCCAACTCCCCCGACTCAGTTCTGATAGAGGGTATAAAAGAAAGAGCCGCACAATCACGCATCGCTCTAGCCAATGCCTTCCCCACTCATAGTAAAAGCGAGAGCATACCTGATGAAGCCGAGCGCTGTTCTTATCCCAGAGAAGCTGAATGTCTTGGCGTGTTCTAGTAAGATCCCTAAGTGTACGCTCTTGCAACGTCTATTTATGTTGAGATTCTAGAGCCTTCAACTGGGCTAAAAGCAAGTTAAAGAGGCTCTGTCACCACATTATAAGTGCCCTATCCTCTATATAAGGAGATCGGCGCTATAATGTAGGTGACAGTAATGCTCTTTATTTCGAAAAACGATCTATTTGAAACCACTTTATGAGCGATTTTTAGCTTTATGCTAATGAGTTTCTTAATGCTCAAGTGGGCGTGTTTTACTTTAGACCAAGTGGGCGTTGTACAGAGGAGTGTATGACGCTGACCAATCAGCGTCATACATTTCTCTCCATTCATTTACACTGCACTAGCGATATAGTTATATCGTTATGTGCAGCTACATACACAAACACTAACATTACTGTAGTGTCCTGATAATGAATATACATCACTACCACCCTGGACGTGATGTTTATTCAGAATCCTGACACTTCTGAATCTTTTCTGTGAGATTCCAGCAAGGCAAGCGTAATCTCGTTTGAAATGACAGGTTACATCGTAATCTCGCGAGATTACGCTTGCCTTGCTGGAATCTCACAGAAAAGATTCAGAAGTGTCAGGATCCCTCTCCCTCTTGAGACGAGAACCATGCTTGATAAGAACCCCCCTAAGAACACATTTGAGGGCCTCCCATTTCACCGCAGGAGCAGTTGTATCCCGTGCATGATCCTCATGAAAATTCTCTGCTGTCCTTTTCAACGCCAACATACACAAGGAATCCTTCAATAAAGATTTGTTGAGACGCCAGGTAAATTCTCTACGTCGCTGTGGTGAAAAGCGTAATACACAAGACACCGGAGCGTGATCAGAGAGAAACACATTGCCTATGGAGGTATCCACCACTAAGGATAATAAGCTATGATGAACCAGGATATAATCTATTCTGCTATATGAATTATGTGCAAAAGAAAAAAAAGAGAAATTCCTATCATCCGGATGAGCTAATCGCCACGCATCACAAAGTTGCATATCTCTGAGCCTCTTCCTCAATTTATTCAACTTATTATATGCTAATGAAGTCCGCCCAGAAGATGTATCAATCAAGGGGTTAATGGCCAAATTAAAATCCCCACACAAAATAGGAATGCCTGATGAAAAAGATCCCAAATCATCTAACATTTTAAGGAAAAAAGGAACTTGGTTAATATTAGGAGCATAAACATTGGCCACCGTGACTGTGCGATCACCCAATTCACATTTCAGGAAAATAATCCGTGCCTCAGAATCCAAGAAGGAATCCACTACCTTCCCTTGAAAGGATTTATGCAGGAATATAGAAACCTCTCTAGTTTTACCATTGGGGTTACTACAATGATAGCCTATCCGTCTGAAAATGGGTTTCTTGTAAATAAAAAACCTGGGTCCTCCGTTTATGCGAGGAATACAAGATCTGCGACCTCTTCTCTAGAACATTAAATCCCTTCACGTTCAGGGATGAAATAGTAAAATCAGCCATCATCCAAGAACGCAAGGAGACCCATGATGCTACTAGCTGTAAAACAAAATAAATTCACAGCTGTTGCCGCGGTGCCCACAAACATATCAATGACATAAATTCTATCCCGAACACTCCATGTATACATTGCATTTCTATAGAACAGCATAATAAAAATGAAATAATAAAAAAAACATAAAGACAAGCAAAACATCCTGTCGAGAAGAAACTACTATTTCGTGCCACTAAGCCCCTGTATCACTAAAGAGAACCGATCAATTCTCAGTGAGATTCCTATGTGTGGGACAAGGAAGACTACTGTCAAACAGAGAAACTCTACCAATAACAGTACGATACGTGTATAAATCGACACTCCACAGCCTATGTAATCACCTCAATCTGAAAAAGAGATATACAAAACTATTTTAGGGACAGACCTACATTAACCTGAGATTAACTCTCTATGGGGAACATATGTGCCTAACAAAAGCCCTCATCAAACCTTCACGTTCTATCAAAGAAGAGGCCAGCAGTGAGCATGAACTGTGTCCATACTCAAACCCAGTATGGATCAGAAAGTGACCCTACTACAAACTCTCGGGTCTGAAAACACAGAAAGTCCCCGTCTTGACGAGTACCTGCAACATAAAAGGATTAAGAGGGAAGCATAGTTAATCAACGCTCCCGATGCCCTGATGGGGATGCTCTTTGTCTCCAACACGGTCTCTGCGGCAACGGTGATCTGGATCCCTCCCTCCTTCCAGATCTGGGCAACCCGAGGGGTGCAGTGCCAGGCACCGGTAAACTGTTAACTTGGAAGGCTTCCCAGTCCGGCAAGGAAATGACAGACAAACCCAGGGCCCGCAGAAAACCTGGAAGATCAGCATGCGTAGACAATGAAACAGCCTTGTCCTCCACTCGCACATGTAGGGCAAAGGGAAAGCCCAATCTATAAGGTATACCACGTTGTTGCAGAACGGATGAGAGAGGTCTCATCAACGCACGCTGCCGCAGTGTACATCTCGCTAAATCTGGAAACAGGAGTAACTTTGCTCCACTAAAATCGATCTTGTTCTGCAATCTCGCTTTCTGCATAATCTTCTCCTTTAAGCCATAATAATGGATACGACAGATGACGTCCCGCGGAATCAGCGCTCTTTGGCCGCAAGGCCCTGTGTGCTCTATCGATCTCAATATGACTATCCACTGGTCGATTAAGCAAAGTGTTAAAGATACCTGTCAATGTTGGAATCAGATCTGAGGTACGCGTCGCTTCCGGTAAACCTCTGAGACGTATATTATTCTGTCTGTTCCTGTTTTCCAAGTCATCCAATTGCGCTTGAAGTTGACGCTGCTGTGTGGTGGAAACACTCTGCGCATCTTTAAGTTGTTGAATAGAAGCAGCCATAGACTTGCAAGGATTCCATTTTCCCCACTTTAGATTGCAGGATAGACACCTCAGACTTTACAACATTTTGGTTCGCTGCGCCACGCCATTTTTAGATCGGAGGCCAGAATGTCCATGTCCCTTTTGGAGGGGAGAAGTGCCAACAAGGCCTGCAGCTCCGGGTGGCCTGGGAGCGTTTGGGCCGCAAGTTCTGGAGGCGGCAGGTCCTCCATCAGGCTCTCCCGGCAAGGGGATAATGAAGAGGACACCCCTCCTATAGCTCCTCTAGACCTCTGCAGCAGGCATGTCACTGGGGGCACCCCCCCATCTTCTGAGGAGGAATCGGCCATATCCCCCTCCGCATTGCATGACCCTGGGTGGATGTCTACCCAAAAAGCCTCCCCGGCACTGTGACATGGCCCTCTGCTCCTAGGCCCTCATCAGGACCTAGCCCAAAGGTAGGGTCTGCTGCCCCACAGCTCACCTCCACATCCTCCTCTCCCTCCTCTATCCACGCTCCGATCCCATTCTCCGCCATCTTGGGACTGCCACGTGTCAACTCCTGCACCGCAAGGTAGGTGTCCTCCCGGCCTCTCCCTTCCACTGACAATCACCTGATCGGTAAGGCACCGTGCAACTGACTCTCCTGTCCCCGGGGACATCATCTCCTCCTCCCAACAGGCGATCCGAGCAGGGCTGCGCACTGCACAAAGTGCAAGCGCATCCAGCAATGGCGGCGTCGCGGCTCCCTCCGGCCCCGAATAGCCATCACAGAGCGGCTGGAAGAAATTTGAAATCGGGGTATCCGATCCCCCTTGCGTCTGGGATCACCTCAGGGTCTTTTTGGAGTGGGTTTTTCCCATTCTGCCACCGGTTTGTCCCTTCAAAGCTGAGGCCCATTGGAGAGCACACCTCACACACGTCAACTCGTCCAGCCCCGCCCCCTTACAAAGTTTATTTTAACTATAATTAAAATGCTCTAATACCCATTTGTAAAATTGTAACAAAATATATGAACAAGGAAAAGAGACAACTTTATCACATAAGTTTATGTTGATCTAAATCATGCTGTCTTGCCAGTCCACTCTGCCCACTTCACTCACAAAATAATTGGCAAAAGAGTTTCTCACGGTAATCGCATCATGTGCAGCTCTGAAGCCTGCTCCTCCGTCTTCTAAATTAGAGACTATGTACTCTTCAGGGACATAATGTGGTTCCTTAAAAGCGTTATCTGGGTACCAGAAATTGCTTTGCACTCATATTTTTATGTAAAAAGAAGTCACTTACTAATATACTTTAATAAAAAATTCGGTACTAAATGGTGCTGTTCAAACCCGGTGAATTGTTCCCGGAAGTCCTGGAGCTTTTCTAATATTGATGACGCGCCGACACGGCCCCACGTGACTGATGGCTTGCTTCATGTGCTGTTCGTGACGGCGTGTTATCAATGGCATGACCGCAAGGGGAAGTCACATTGCCTATTGCTGGAGTCCCTGAGCAGATCATCAGCTAGCGCATTGCTTGGGACTCCCTCTGTAGCATTTTTAACTTGTCTGTGTCCTGTTGGGAACTGGTGTCTACCAACCCATTTAGTAAGTATGGCCTTTTTCTGTGGTTTTTTTGAGTATATCTATATCCCCATTTTGTCTGTGTATTGCTTTTTTGTTGGGAATGAAAAGTTCTAACGTAGGGACGGTGAGGACCCTTGACGTTGGGTTGCGAGCTTGCGGATTTTGGCAAAATAACAACTAATACCTCATGTTTATCATAGATACGTTTACTGTATACACTTTTTTCAGGATGCAGCCAGGTCTTATAATGTTGGGAGAGTTTAGTGTGCCATTGTTTGGTGTGGCGTGCAGGGCAGCCCGCCTGATCTAATAGTATGAGCGTGACTAATACGCTGTGATCCGGCAAGATACACTGCACCTTGCAAACTAGCTCATTATTTGAAGCTTTGTATGTTTTCACACATGGTAAAGGCCTCATCTGCCACCGAGGCAATGATGGGCCTTCTATTCCTGGCAGTGGTCTGGGGTCGGGTATGTCAAAGTTTTTGCCATACATTTTTTGACCCATTATGGAGTCTCAAAAAACACCAGTCATTACTCCGGCCATATCGGCCTATAACTATAGCTAAAAACTTGCAGTCTGCATCAACAATAGCCATAAGAACTATTGAAAAAAAAAATTATTTATTTTAAAAAATTCAGAGCCGGTGCACGGTGGTTTTTGAATGCGTATATTTTTTTTTCCATCTAAATCCCCTACATAATAAGGGAACTGTGTTAATTTATAAAAATTTCTGAGACGTCAATCCACTTTTCCTGATTTGGCTCCTGAAGAACAATGGGTTGGAGACCTTCCCAAATAACTTGGCAAGTCTCCTTTATTATTTCAGATAGTGTGGATTTCCCCAACCTGAAATTATAGTGCATAGATGCTATGGATTCTCCTGTTGCAAGGAACCTAGAAAAGAGCAATAGATATTAGAAAATGTAAATAAAATTGTTCATGATTGCATTATTTAATTAAAGTGCAAGTAATAATTATTCAAGATTCCCGACATAAATGCTAAAGTAAACTGCATGACACAACATACAAAGTCTGTAATGGCAAACAGAAAATCCTATTTACATTCTAGGATGGACTAGGGGCAAAGGATGGCAGCCATTTTAATTAACAATGTGTAATCCCGGAAAAGACATAATGAAAGACGACACCAGGCCCCCACACCGATCAGCTGTCCCAGACTGTTGCCAGGCCTGGTGCCAGGCCTGGTGCTATACATTGTACAGAGCTGAAAGAAGGTGTCTTTGTACATTGCATAGCGGCCGTGCGTCCTTACTGCAGCTCTGCTCCCATTCACTTCAATCCCAAACAGCTGATCGGTGTGGGGGTCAGTTGTTGGACCCCCCACCCATCAGATATTAATGGTCTATCCTAAGTATAGGCCATAAAAATAAATACCCGGAAAACCAGTTTAAATACTTTCATTATGTCATAACTGTTAAAGACACACTCCACTTTTTTTTTTGTCCCCCTTCATTTGTACATTGGTGTTTCAGTGGGGTGCTATGTGCCGAAAAACGTACCGATCCCTGCATTATGTAGTTTTCGGGTCCGGCACTGCCCACGTGATCTTCACTCTGACCTGTCTGTGCTCACTGTGCCAGAGCGAGGCTCCCATAGGAATGCATTGAGAGCCTGATTTCTGTTTACTGAAAAGCACAGTGAGCACAGACAGGTTGAGTGAAGGTCACGTGGGCAGTGTCGGACCCGAAAATGACATAATGCAGGGATCAGTACATTTTTCGGCACACAGCACCCCACTGAAACACCAATGTATAAATGAAGGGGTCAAAAAGATCAGAATAAACTGGAACAACAACTATGTTTGCTATGAGAATTACCTTAATGTAACCATGAGTCTTTCTTACATAGATCCTTTCACCTGCCTATACATGTGCAGCATGTAATAGGCAGGGCTACGCAATCCCTGTCTCACTATAAAAAAAAATCCTATCTTCCTCCATTATTTAGATATTGGTGCCGTTATATTTGGCGCCCGATAATTAACTAACCCCCTGAACTGTCAAAGGGACGTGTAAGATCGCAAGAGCTGGAGAGGGGAGAGCGAGTGCGCACAGCTCCGCCGCCACCACGGAACAGAAGAGAAGAAATATGTGAATTCTTCTTTTGTTCCATGGCGGCGGGAGTATCTTCGGCAGCGGAGCTGTGCGCGCACGCTCTCAGTCACTCTTCAGCTCTCGGCAGACAAGGACGACAAGACAGTGTGATCTCTCGCGAGAGATCAAACAGTCTTGTCTTCCTTGTCTGCCGAGAGCTGAAGAGAGCGTGCGCGCGTACGCGTGCACACGCTCTCCTCTCTCCAGCTCTTGCTGTGACACTGTATGTAGCTGATTGGACAGTGTCACAGCCATGTTACATGCCCCCTTGCCAATTGCACGCCCCATTGACAGTTCAGGGGGTTATTTAACTCCTTCCCGACCGCCCACTGTCTTTTGACGTCAGGCGGTGCGGGTGCTTAGTCTACAGAGACGTCTTTTGGCGTCACTGCAGATTAAGCTGATGAGCGCTCGTGAGAGCGCTCGTCCTCTAAGCAGGAGCTGTAACTAACAGCTCCTGATCTTAGAGCAGCCTCCTGAACACAGCTGGGATCTGCAAACATTCGGACCCCAGCTGTTTAACCCTTTGATTACCGTGGTCTGTGACCGCGGCAAGATCAAAGGGAATTCCCCTCTTTGATCGCATCACCGGGATTCCAGTGATTCGATCAAACAATGGGGAATCCCTCTGCAGTCAGCACTGGGGACCAACAAAGGACCCCAGGGCTGTCTGTTCCGTTTGCCTGCTGTTCGGGCACACCATGTGCTGCCCGATCAGCAGCCTGTGTCATAGTGACACAGTGTAATGTATTAGCGTACAGGAGTATGCTAATACATTACAAGTAAAAAATAAAGTTACAAATAAAGTTATCCCTTGATGGGATTAAAAAAAAAAAGTAACAAAACAAATAAATTAAAAAAAAGTCCCAAAAAAAGTTTTTATTTTGCATTAAATACATTTTATTGCCCCTACACTAAATAAAAACAAAAAACCTACACATATTAGGTATCTACACGACCGTAATAACCTGAAGAATTAATCTAATGGGTTATTTAGCGTGAAACGTGAACGGGATAAAAAAATGAACAAAAAAAACTATTCCGAGAATCGCTTTTTCCTATATTCACGCCGAGAAAAAATTTTTTTTTTACCCCCAAACTGTGGGGAAAAAAATACTATTTCTCTCGCATAAAACAAGGCCTCATACAGCCACGTCAATGAAAAAATAAAAAAGTTAAGGCTGCTGAAACGCAGAGAGGCAAAAACAGAAAAATTGAGCTGGTCATTAACCCCTTCCCTCTTTGGCCGCTTTTGACCTTCCTGACAGAGCCTCATTTTTCAAATCTGACATGTTTCACTTTATATGGTAATAACTCCGGAATGCTTTTACCTATCCAAGTGATTCTGAGATTGTTTTCTCGTGACACATTGGACTTTATGTTACTGGCAAAATTTGCCCGATACATTCAGTATTTAATTGTAAAAAACACCAAAATTTAGCGAAAAATTGCAAAAATTTGCATTTTTCTCAATTTAAATGTATCTGCTTGTAAGGCAGGCAGTTATACCACACAAAAATGTTGCTAACTAACATCCCCCATATGTCTACTTTAGATTGGCATCGTTTTTTGAACATCATTTTATTTTTCTAGGACGTTACAAGGCTTAGAACTTTAGCAGCAATTTCTCACATTTTCAAGAAAATTTCAAAATGCTATTTTTACAGGGGCCAGTTCAGTTGTGAAGTGGCTTTGAGGTCCTTAGATATTAGAAACCCCCAATAAGTCACCCCATTTTAAAAACTGCACCCCTCAAAGTATTCAAAACAGCATTTAGAAAGTTTCTTAACCCTTTAGACATTGCGCAGGAATTAAGGCAAAGTAGAGGTGAAATTTACAAAGTTCATTATTTTTTTCCAGAAATTCATTTTTAATCCATTTTTTTTGTACCACAGAATGTTTTACCCAAGAAATGCAACTCAATATTTATTGCCCAGGTTCTGCAGTTTTAGGAAATATCCCACATGTGGACGTAGCGTGCTACTGGACTGAAGCACCGGCCTCAGAAGCAAAGGAGCACCTGGTGGATTTTGGGTCTCCTTTTTATTAGAATATATTTTAGGCACCATGTCAGCTTTGAACATGTCTTGTGGAACTAAAACAGTGGAAACCCCCCAAAAGTGACCCCATTTGGGAAACTACACCCCTCGAGGAATTTATCTAGGGGTGTAGCAAGCATTTTGACAGGCCAGTTTTTTTGCAAAAATTTTTGGAACTAGGCCATGAAAATGAAAATCTACATTTTTTCAAATAAAATGTAGGTTTAGCTAATTTTTTTTCATTTCCAAAAGAACTAAAGTAGAAAAAGCACCACAACATTTGTAGAGCAATTTCTCCCGAGTAAAACAATACCCCACATGTGGTAATAAACGATTATTTGGACACACAGCAGGGCTTAGAATGGAAAGAGCGCCATTTGGCTCATGGAGCTCAAATTTAGCAGGAATGGTTTGCGGAGGCCATGTCGCATTTGCAAAGCCCCCTAGGGGACAAAACAGTGGAAACCCCCAACAAGTGACCCCATTTTGGAAACTATACCCCTCGAGGAATTTATCTAGGGGTGTAGCAAGCATTTTGACCGGCCAGTTTTTTTGCAAAAATTTTTGGAACTAGGCCATGAAAATGAAAATCTACATTTTTTTCCAATAAAATGTAGGTTTAGCTAATTTTTTTTCATTTCCACAAGGACTAAAGGAGAAAAAGCACCATAAAATTTGTAAAGAAATTTCTCCCGAGTAAAACAATACCCCACATGTGGTAATAAACGGCTGTTTGGACACACGGCAGGGCTTAGAAGGGAAAGAGCGCCATTTCGCTCTTGGAGCTCAAATTTTGCAGGAATGGTTTGCGGAGGCCATGTCACATTTGCAAAGCCCCTAAGGTGACAAAACAGTGGAAACCCCCAACAAGTGACCCCATTTTGGAAACTACACCCCATGAGGAAATTATCTAGGAGTATAGTGAGCAGTTTGACCCCACAGGTGTTTTACAGAACTTATTGGAAGTAGGCCGTAAAAATGAAAATCTAGGTATTTTTTTTTCATTTCCACAAGGACTGAAGGAGAAAAAGCACCATAAAATTAGTAAAGCAACTTCTCCCGAGTAAAACAATACCCCACATGTGGTCATAAACGGCTGTTTGGACACACGGTAGGGCTCAGAATGGAACTAGCACCATTTGGATTTTGGATAGTGTCTGGGCGCCATGTCACATTTGCTGAGCCCCTGTAGTACTAGTACAGTGGAAACACCCCAAAAGTGACTCCATTTGGGAAACTGCACCCCCTGAGGAATCATCTAGGGGTATAGTGAAAATTTTGATCCCAAAGGTTTTTTGCTGAATTAATTAGAATTAAGCTATGAAAATGAAAAATATATTTTTTTTCCAACAAGATGTAGTTTTAGATCAACATTTTTCATTTTTACAAGGAATAGAGAAGAAAAAGCACCCCAACATTTGTAAAGTAATTTCTCCCGAGTACGGTAACACCCCATATGTGGTTATAATAGGCTATTTACGTATATGGGAGCATTCAGAAGAAAAGGAGCGGTATTTATCTTTTGGAGCGTAGATTTTGCTGGAATGGTTTGCGGACGCCATGTTGCATTTGCAAAACCACTGATGTACCAAACAAAAGTGACCCCGTTTTAGAAACTACACCCCTAAAGGCATTTATCAAGGGGTGTAGTGAGAATTTAGACATCACAGGTGTTTTTCAGAAATGAATACGCAGTGGATGGTGCAAAGTGAAAATTGCAATTTTTCCACTGATCTGCCCATTCACCGCACAAGATGTTGTGCCCCTAGAGAATCTTACCCCATAAATTGTTAAGTGGGTTCTCCCGGGTATGGTAATGCCTTACTTGTGGCCATAAATTGCTGTTTGGGCACACTGTAGGGCTAAGAAGGAATAGACCGCCATTTTGAGCATGGATTTTGCTTGGTAACAGTTCTGTTTGGGGTTTTGCTGGTATTTCCGTTTATAATGTGGGGGCATATGTAATCTGTGCGGAGTATATCAGAGTATATGTAATCTGTGCGGAGTACATCAGGATATATGTAATATGTGCGGAGTACATCAGGGTATATGTAATCTGTGCGGAGTACATCAGGGCATAATAAGAGGGTATAATAATGGGGTAAATAATACAATTATCCATAGATGTGTGTTACGCTGTGAAGCGATCCGTTAGGCCGGTGTCGCACTGATAAACGGTTTTCTTTCTTATCCCCCTTCTGTAACGCTCTGCACCTTTTGGGGACTTTTTCTCCTTCGTAGTTTGGGAAATATTACAGGGAAAGTTTTGCGCTGGTATAATACGGGCGCCCTCGCTTCCAGCGGATGTGCCGTGTCCATTCCCTTTCCTAGTTCCTAAATACTAGGGCCCTGAAACTGAAGGAATGTTCCCCTCCGGCCTGCGCATTTAGATGTTTTTTCATCACCGCATTACTAGTGCCGTAACTTTTTTATTTTTCAGTTGATTGAGCGGTGTGCGGGCTTGTTTTTTGCGAGACGGACTGTAGATTTTATTGGTACCATTTTAGAACACATACGACTTTTTGATCACTTTTTATTTCATTTTTTGGTAAAGGAAATTACCAAAAACAAGCAATTCTGGAATCGTTTTTTATTGGGTTTTTTTATCGGCATCCACAGTGCGCCCTAAATTACATGTTAGCTTTATTCTGCGGGTCGATACGATTACGGCGATACCAATTATGTATAGTTTTTTTATGTATTGCGGCTTTTGCACAATAAAATCACTTTTTATAAAATCATTTGTTTTCTGTGTCGCCATTCTAACACCCATAACTTTTTTATTTTTGCGTGCACGAAACTGTGTCAGGGATTATTTTTTGCGGGACGGATTGTCGTTTTTATTAGTACTATTTTGGAGTAAATGTGACTTTTTGATCACTTTTTATAGCATTTTTTGGAAGGAGATGTGACCTAAAAACAAAGATTCTGGCGTTGTTTTTCATGGCTTTTTTTTACGGCGTTCACCGTGCGGGATAAATTACATAATAGTTTTGTAGTTTGGGTCGTTACGGACGCGGCGATACCAATTATGTATAGTTTTTTTAATTTTTACGGTTTTTCCCATAATAAAAGACTAACTATGGGAAAAAAGTCAGTTTAGCTTTATTTTTATTTGAAATGTGCGTGTTTTTATTGTTTTACCACATTTTTATTATCTTTTTTTTACTTTTCTGACTTGTCCCACTAGGGGACATGAGGGCCTGATGCCCCGATCGCTACTCTAATACACTGCACTACATACGAAGTGCAGTGTATTAGCGCTGTCAGTTATTCACTGACAGCAAGCCTATGAGGACACGCCGAAGGCGGGTCCTCATGGGCTCCCGTACAAGGCAGACTCGGACACCATTTTCTGGCGTCCGATTGCCACAGCAACCCAGCGATTGCATCACTGGGTTGCCGATCGGGTGAGCGCAGCATCTGAGGGGTTAATCTGCCGGATCGGATAATAGCTCCGGTCCTGGCAGTTACAGGAGGGTGCCAGCTGTATAATACAGCTGTCACCCCGCGGTGATGGTGCCGGCTCTGCTTCTGAGCCCGCACAATCACTGCGCCGTACATGTACGGCGCTTTGCGGGAAGCACCTCCCGACAGCGCCGTACATGTACGGCGCATGTCGGGAAGGGGTTAAGGTCTTTTCAGGCCCGGTAATTAAGGGGTTAATTATCGGGCGCCAAATATAACGGCACCGATATCTAAATAACAGAGAAAGATAGGATTTGTGCAGCCCTGCCCATTACATGCTGCACTCAGCTGCACACGTATGGGCAGGTAAAAGATTCTCTTTAAGGTGAAATGGTTCTTCTGTAATGGGATGGCCCTCGCACAATTCAGTCTGATATCAGAGCCAAAAGTTCGTCAAAAGAAGGAATTGTCATCCTCATGCAATTATAAAATTTATCAGGATACTGACGCAGCTCCGGGTACAGACATGCAAAACTTTTCAATTGTGGGTTTCTTTACAATATTTGGTGCACCCCCCAATATCTTCTTCTTGATCTTCTCCTCCTTCTCAGGAATATCATTAATGAAAGGAAATGGGCGGCATATCCAAAATATGGTCTTGGAAAAGTACTAAAAGTAGTTATTGCAGGCCAGACGATGCATCTGGAAATGTCTGTCTGCAATGATCTATACAGTGCTATGAACAAATAAAACTTCTCCCTACTCAGAACAAGGTGTTAATTTACAGCCTTGTTAACTTTTAACCCCACTGTACAGAGTTCAAGAAATACATTGCATTCACACTGTAAATGCACCTTAACCCCTTCCCGCCACAGCACTTTTTCAGATTTTCATTTTCGTTTTTTCCTCCCCACCTTCCAAAAGCCATAACGTCTTTATTTTTCCATCGATATAGTACTATGAGGGCTTGATTTTTTGCGGGACAAGTTGTACTTTTTCATAGCACCATTTATTGTGCCATATAATGTACTAAGAAACGGACAAAAATTCTTTGTGGGGTAGAAAAGGAAAAAAACAGCGATTCCTCCATTGTTTTTTGCGCGTCGTTTTTACGGAATTCACTGTGCAATTAAAACAACATGTTATCTTTATTCTGTGGGTCAGTCCGATTACGGCGATACCAAATATATATAGTTTTTTCTATATTTTACTACTTTTACAAGTAAAATCCTAAGTGTAAAAACTAAAATTTATTTTGTGTCGCCAAATTCCAAGAGCCATAACATTTTTATTTTTTCGTCGATCAACTGGTATGAGGGCTTATTTTTTGCGGGATAAGCTGTAGTTTTTAATCATACCATCTTGGGGTACATGCAACATTTTTATCACTTTTTATGTCATTTTTTTGCGGGAGATGAGGTGACCAAAAAATAGAGATTCTCGCGTTTACAATTTTTTACGGCGTTCACCGTGCGGGTTAAATAATGATGTATTGTGATAGTTCAGACTTTTACGAACGCTGCGATACCAATTATGTTTATTTATTTATTTTTTTACTATGCTCTAGGGGGAAAATGGGAAAAGGGGGGTTTTTTGAATTTTTTAATTTTTATTTACATAAAAAAACACTTTATTTTACTAATTTTTACTTTTTTTATTAGTCCCCCTAGGGGACTTCAACCAGCGATCGTTAGCACGATATCCTGCAATACTAATGTATTGCAGGATATCGTGATTCTGACAGGCATCTATTAAGCCCTGCTGGAGACAGCGCTTAATAGGAGCACAAAGATGGCGGACCTGGGGGCCTTCATTAGGCAGCCATAGAAACCATCGCCACCCCGTGATTGCATTGCGCGAGCGCGATGCCTCTCGTTACTCTGAAGTGTTTGCTGTAACATACAGCCGACACCGGCATCGTATTGAGCGGGTTCACTCCGTGAGCCCGTTCCGTACTTCCCCTACCCAACTTTGGCGTATGCATACATCAAATGTAGGGAAGGGGTTAAAGGGGTTTTCCCATGAGGGACATTTATGACATATCCACAGGATACCAAGTAAAATAGTCGAACAACAGCACACGTCTCCAGATGATCAAAGTGGTTTTATTGTCAAAACATCCACGACAGACAGGCAACGTTTCGACCCATAGTGAGTGTGGGGTCTTTGTCAAGCCTAACATTACATCTAAAAACATCATACTAAATAGGTGAATTCAAATGATCACATCGTACATTGCAGCCAGTGAGAATCGTGATCCCGGTCTCCCAGGTGAATCATGCATTAGTCTTGATGACAACCAACAACTTGTTACATAATACAAAAAGTGTATAAATCCGACATACAATACATCTTAAATCCGTAGTAAGTATTTAAGCCATCAATTGTTAATCTTGGAGTAGAAAACGAAGAAGGGAAGTCCACCACACTCCAGGTTCCAGCTCCGATCTCAGGACGCCACCGCGCATGCTCCGCAATCAGTGCATCGCAACGGCATAATCAAAACAGAAGTATTACAAAAACATCTCTTTCACGCAGGTGCCTATAGAGGGTATGATGTCCTCACTCTCACATTATGTGGTTCAGAAGTACCAGTCCACACAATGTGATAGCAATCGCATTGGAAAACGCTTATAGAATGTAATCTCATGTTGTCAAGGACGCCATCACTACGTGACAAAAAGTCACCTGTGTCCAGGCGTCTACTACAAATGAGAAATGGAAAAGGTAAATTTAACCTGTAGTTAACCAATTATGCGGGTCAAAAAGTGGTAAGATCTTGACGTCATCAGTTGTGTTAAATCGCCTATATGAATTAGATCACCAAAAGTGGACAAAAAATAATTATAGGGAATGCTCGTAACATACATTCGATGGAATACATCGAATATTTATACTGCATAATACACTAGACTTCTAGTAAATTATCGATCATCACTTATAATATCCCCATTGAAACCTCTATGTTCTCCATGATGAATGCACAAACACTCGCGATAAACAAGAGAGGAGAAAAAAAATTTATAGTCCACGTCCTGGTCGTATGCCCGCTGGTGTGTGGTGAACGAACCTCCAAGCAGAGTAATCCCCAACTGTAAAAGATATGCAAAAAAATGTTTATCAAAAATTTTTTTCCTTAATATCCAAGATAATTTTATAGAAAGCTTTTCTAATTATTTAAAAAAAAAGGGAAAAAAGATGAACATATCTCGATGGTCACCCATAAAGTGTACAATATTAATAAAAAATGTTAAAAACAGCAATGAAGTTTCAGAGTCCAGGTGTTATCTTATATTCTAGATTCAAACCTCTTGGGTGTAAAGTATCAAGTTCAAAGATCCAACGTAATTCCTTCCATTTTTAGGGGGGCAGAGCAATAGTTGTGTGTTCTTCTTTCTACTGCCCACATCTGATTTAACCAATGTATCTCTAATATTTTTGGTCCTCCGATAGGACATAATAGGTGGTACACTCAATGTGTCGATCTCACTATGTCCCTTCGAAACTATCCACCAATTTTTTCGCAAAATATTGCCAATATGGCCACTCAGGTTGCCAAAGGTTGAAATAAACGGTATACGTTCAACCTGTTTAGTCTTGGTTTTAGATTCTAAGATACCAGTGTCTAGTCTATCTCTATGTTTTTGTACGAGCTTTCTAAGGTAACCTCTCTTTTTAAATTTATTACACATCTGTGTCAACCTAATTTGTTTCTGTGTTGTATCTGATACAATTCTATCAACTCATAACAGTTGACTCCATGGAAGAGACTCTATCATGTGTCTAGGGTGGTTACTGTTATATAAGAGGAGATTGTTTCTGTCTGTGGTTTTCACAAATAAATCCGTGGAGAATACTCCATCTTTAAGTTGTACCAATGTATCCAAGAACTGCAATTCCTGGTCAGAGCAAACCATAGTGAACTGCAGTGCTGGAATATGGCTATTTAACTCCAACAAGAATTGATCTAAACACAATCTATCCCCCTCCCAGATGACAAAAATGTCATCAATGAATCTCCACCAGCAGCGGATGTGACCCATGTGTGGAGAGGTGTAGACATGCTCCTCCTCAAAGGTGGACATGAAGATGTTGGCATACGTTGGGGCCAAATTGGACCCCATCGCTGTCCCTCTGAGCTGCAAGTAGAACTGGTCACCAAAGAGGAAATAATTCCTCCCGAGTACCAACTCCAGCAGCTGGAGGATGAAGCGTCTACACCCTGGGTCACATCCGGCGCTGGCGAGACAATTCTCAACTGCCCTTAAACCTCTATTGTATTCGATGCTGGTGTATAGAGATACAATGTCAAACGAGACTAGCAATAGTGGACCTCTCGCCTCGATGTTCTTTAATTTACACAAAAAATCTGTCGTATCTTTGATATATGATTTTGCCTTGATGGCGAAATCCCTCAAAACTTTATCCAGAAAGATGGCAATGTTATTGAAAATTGAACCTCTCCCTGATACGATAGGTCTACCTGGGGGGGCATGTAGATTTTTGTGAATCTTAGGAAGTGTATATAGTACTGGAGTGATGGGTTCCTCTACCTTCAAAAAATGCCCTAATTGTTGGTCAATAATACCTTGTTCCACTGCAACATCAATAATCACTTTAATCTCTCTGAGTAAATCAGGTTTGGGGTCTCTGGGTAATAATTGGTATATTTCCATATCTGCCAGTTGTCTATAAATTTCGGATTCATATTTATTGCTATCTAAAATAACTGTGGCAACGCCCTTATCGGCCTGTTTTATGGTAATCTCCTTATTGCTCATGAGTTCCTTCAAAGCCTGCCTTTCCTTTCTGGACAGATTTGAATTGATCCTAGTATCATGAATTGTACTCTCTTTTAATATCCTTATCTCTTCTAACACAATCTTGGAAAACGTCTCAATGACTGGGCTAGAGGGAGGCATATATGTGCTAATCGGTCTAAGACCTAATTTGTTAGATTGAAAAATACAATTGGAATCAACCTTATCACAAATAGTAACACTCTCTTTAGAAAACAACACTTTAAGGTTCAGACATCTAAAAAAACCTTTGAGGTCCAAATCTAATTGGAACAAATCAACATTGGTATCAAGACAAAATGAAAGTCCCTTCTGTAATACTTGTAGTTGGTCATTCGTAAGATCAATAGAAGAGATATTTACCACTATGTTTTCGTTCTTGGAGGATTCCTCCTCATCGGGGGTCTCAATCTCGAGCGGAATTGGCCTCTTACGTTGCCGTTGGTTTTTCCGTCCCCCCCTCCTAGACCGTCCATGTTTCCAAGTGGACCTTTGTCTAAAAAAGGTACGTGGTTAGCTTCATCAGTGGAATCGGAATCGCCTGTGGTATATAGAAAATTGCCACTCCCCTGTTTCCTTGATTTCCTGCGTCTCTGGGGAGGACCATATACATTGGTGCTTTGCCAATTATAGATTTTACCATTTCGATAGTCCTCCAAATCACGATGCCATTTATCTCTCTTCGTTCTCTCTATTTCCATTTTCACTCTATCCAAATTGGTGGATATTTTCTCCTTTAGAGAACCAAAGATCTGCTCATTAGAGGATTGAACAATTAATGCTTCAACTTCCTTTAATTTATTATCAATCGACACAATTTCCGATTGTAGGTACTCCACATTAAGAAGAATCAAATCAAACGCATATTTGTTAGATATGTGCTCAAACTTCGTGCAGAAATATTCGTTATTTGGAAAAAGATTCGGGCGTAGATGTGATCTCAAGCCCCTGGGGATCCTCTGTGCCTTGTAGTACTCCAACAATGTAGATAAATGTAACTCAAGTGAAATTCTTCTCTTCGCTTCACTTTCGTATTGCCTTTTCAAGGCATCCATTGATGGTGTACTCAGGAACGCTGAATCTTACGTTGCAATCCTCAATGCATCTTCATTGCTGTACGCAAATGTATTTGACATACCTTGCAAAGGTGGTGTAGTAATATCTTGGGGAATCAGACCCATAGCACTGGGTGGATTCGGATTCATGATCAAAGTGCCCGCTTCCGTGGTTTGATATGAAGCAAAATGAAAGGTTTTGAAGCAGCACAAATCCCGAGTCTGGCGCGGTGCACGCTGTCAAGCCAAGCAAACCCACTCCGGCATGTTGTAGAATTCCAAGTAAAATAGTCGAACAACAGCACACGTCTCCAGATGATCAAAGTGGTTTTATTGTCAAAACATCCACGACAGACAGGCAACGTTTCGACCCATAGTGAGTGTGGGGTCTTTGTCAAGCCTAACATTACATCTAAAAACATCATACTAAATAGGTGAATTCAAATGATCACATGGTACATTGCAGCCAGTGAGAATCGTGATCCCGGTCTCCCAGGTGAATCATGCATTAGTCTTGATGACAACCAACAACTTGTTACATAATACAAAAAGTGTATAAATCCGACATACAATACATCTTCAATCCGTAGTAAGTATTTAAGCCATCAATTGTTAATCTTGGAGTAGAAAACGAAGAAGGGAAGTCCACCACACTCCAGGTTCCAGCTCCGATCTCAGGACGCCACCGCGCATGCTCCGCAATCAGTGCATCGCAACGGCATAATCAAAACAGAAGTATTACAAAAACATCTCTTTCACGCAGGTGCCTATAGAGGGTATGATGTCCTCACTCTCACATTATGTGGTTCAGAAGTACCAGTCCACACAATGTGATAGCAATCGCATGGGAAAACGCTTATAGAATGTAATCTCATGTTGTCAAGGACGCCATCACTACGTGACAAAAAGTCACCTGTGTCCAGGCGTCTACTACAAATGAGAAATGGAAAAGGTAAATTTAACCTGTAGTTAACCAATTATGCGGGTCAAAAAGTGGTAAGATCTTGACGTCATCAGTTGTGTTAAATCGCCTATATGAATTAGATCACCAAAAGTGGACAAAAAATAATTATAGGGAATGCTCGTAACATACATTCGATGGAATACATCGAATATTTATACTGCATAATACACTAGACTTCTAGTAAATTATCGATCATCACTTATAATATCCCCATTGAAACCTCTATGTTCTCCATGATGAATGCACAAACACTCGCGATAAACAAGAGAGGAGAAAAAAATTTTATAGTCCACGTCCTGGTCGTATGCCCGCTGGTGTGTGGTGAACGAACCTCCAAGCAGAGTAATCCCCAACTGTAAAAGATATGCAAAAAATTTTTTATCAAAAATTTTTTTTCTTAATATCAAAGATATTTTTATATAAAGCTTTTCTAATTATTTAAAAAAAGAGGGAAAAAAGAAGATGAACATATCTCGATGGTCACCCATAAAGTGTACAATATTAATAAAAAATGTTAAAAACAGCAATGAAGTTTCAGAGTCCAGGTGTTATCTTATATTCTAGATTCAAACCTCTTGGGTGTAAAGTATCAAGTTCAAAGATCCAACGTAATTCCTTCCTTTTCAGTCATTTCTGTCTATCCCCTCCCCTTCTAAGTGTTGGGACACAATCTATTATCCTGAATCTTAATTGATTCAACTGGTGGTTTTTCTCAATAAAATGTCTCGGTATTGGTAATTCAATCATTTTCTTCCCGATTGTGCTCTTATGCTTATTAATTCTTAATTTGATGGGCATAGTCGTTTCTCCTATGTAAATTAATGAGCAGGGGCATGTGATCATGTACACGACAAAATCTGAATTACATGTGAACCTATGTCTGATGTTAAAAGTCTTCCCAGTGTAGGGGTGCTGGAATTTGTTCCCCTTCAGGATGTTGTTACAATTGCAGCAACTTAAACACGGAAAATTTCCATTTTTAGGGGGGCAGAGCAATAGTTGTGTGTTCTTCTTTCTACTGCCCACATCTGATTTAACCAATGTATCTCTAATATTTTTGGTCCTCCGATAGGACATAATAGGTGGTACACTCAATGTGTCGATCTCACTATGTCCCTTCGATACTATCTACCAATTTTTTCGCAAAATATTGCCAATATGGCCACTCAGGTTGCCAAAGGTTGAAATAAACGGTATACGTTCAACCTGTTTAGTCTTGGTTTTAGATTCTAAGATACCAGTGTCTAGTCTATCTCTATGTTTTTGTACAAGCTTTCTAGGGTAACCTCTCTTTTTAAATTTATTACACATCTGTGTCAACCTAATTTGTTTCTGTGTTGTATCTGATACAATTCTATCAACTCATAACAGTTGACTCCATGGAAGAGACTCTATCATGTGTCTAGGGTGGTTACTGTTATATAAGAGGAGATTGTTTCTGTCTGTGGTTTTCACAAATAAATCCGTGGAGAATACTCCATCTTTAAGTTGTACCAATGTATCCAAGAACTGCAATTCCTGGTCAGAGCAAACCATAGTGAACTGCAGTGCTGGAATATGGCTATTTAACTCCAACAAGAATTGATCTAAACACAATCTATCCCCCTCCCAGATGACAAAAATGTCATCAATGAATCTCCACCAGCAGCGGATGTGACCCATGTGTGGAGAGGTGTAGACATGCTCCTCCTCAAAGGTGGACATGAAGATGTTGGCATACGTTGGGGCCAAATTGGACCCCATCGCTGTCCCTCTGAGCTGCAAGTAGAACTGGTCACCAAAGAGGAAATAATTCCTCCCGAGTACCAACTCCAGCAGCTGGAGGATGAAGCGTCTACACCCTGGGTCACATCCGGCGCTGGCGAGACAATTCTCAACTGCCCTTAAACCTCTATTGTGTTCGATGCTGGTGTATAGAGATACAATGTCAAACGAGACTAGCAATAGTGGACCTCTCGCCTCGATGTTCTTTAATTTACACAAAAAATCTGTCGTATCTTTGATATATGATTTTGCCTTGATGGCGAAATCCCTCAAAACTTTATCCAGAAAGATGGCAATGTTATTGAAAATTGAACCTCTCCCTGATACGATAGGTCTACCTGGGGGGGCATGTAGATTTTTGTGAATCTTAGGAAGTGTATATAGTACTGGAGTGATGGGTTCCTCTACCTTCAAAAAATGCCCTAATTGTTGGTCAATAATACCTTGTTCCACTGCAACATCAATAATCACTTTAATCTCTCTGAGTAAATCAGGTTTGGGGTCTCTGGGTAATAATTGGTATATTTCCATATCTGCCAGTTGTCTATAAATTTCGGATTCATATTTATTGCTATCTAAAATAACTGTGGCAACGCCCTTATCGGCCTGTTTTATGGTAATCTCCTTATTGCTCATGAGTTCCTTCAAAGCCTGCCTTTCCTTTCTGGACAGATTTGAATTGATCCTAGTATCATGAATTGTACTCTCTTTTAATATCCTTATCTCTTCTAACACAATCTTGGAAAACGTCTCAATGACTGGGCTAGAGGGAGGCATATATGTGCTAATCGGTCTAAGACCTAATTTGTTAGATTGAAAAATACAATTGGAATCAACCTTATCACAAATAGTAACACTCTCTTTAGAAAACAACACTTTAAGGTTCAGACATCTAAAAAAACCTTTGAGGTCCAAATCTAATTGGAACAAATCAACATTGGTATCAAGACAAAATGAAAGTCCCTTCTGTAATACTTGTAGTTGGTCATTCGTAAGATCAATAGAAGAGATATTTACCACTATGTTTTCGTTCTTGGAGGATTCCTCCTCATCGGGGGTCTCAATCTCGAGCGGAATTGGCCTCTTACGTTGCCGTTGGTTTTTCCGTCCCCCCTCCTAGACCGTCCATGTTTCCAAGTGGACCTTTGTCTAAAAAAGGTACGTGGTTAGCTTCATCAGTGGAATCGGAATCGCCTGTGGTATATAGAAAATTGCCACTCCCCTGTTTCCTTGATTTCCTGCGTCTCTGGGGAAAACCATATACATTGGTGCTTTGCCAATTATAGATTTTACCATTTCGATAGTCCTCCAAATCACGATGCCATTTATCTCTCTTCGTTCTCTCTATTTCCATTTTCACTCTATCCAAATTGGTGGATATTTTCTCCTTTAGAGAACCAAAGATCTGCTCATTAGAGGATTGAACAATTAATGCTTCAACTTCCTTTAATTTATTATCAATCGACACAATTTCCGATTGTAGGTACTCCACATTAAGAAGAATCAAATCAAACGCATATTTGTTAGATATGTGCTCAAACTTCGTGCAGAAATATTCGTTATTTGGAAAAAGATTCGAGCGTAGATGTGATCTCAAGCCCCTGGGGATCCTCTGTGCCTTGTAGTACTCCAACAATGTAGATAAATGTAACTCAAGTGAAATTCTTCTCTTCGCTTCACTTTCGTATTGCCTTTTCAAGGCATCCATTGATGGTGTACTCAGGAACGCTGAATCTTACGTTGCAATCCTCAATGCATCTTCATTGCTGTACGCAAATGTATTTGACATACCTTGCAAAGGTGGTGTAGTAATATCTTGGGGAATCAGACCCATAGCACTGGGTGGATTCGGATTCATGATCAAAGTGCCCGCTTCCGTGGTTTGATATGAAGCAAAATGAAAGGTTTTGAAGCAGCACAAATCCCGAGTCTGGCGCGGTGCACGCTGTCAAGCCAAGCAAACCCACTCCGGCATGTTGTAGAATTCCAAGTAAAATAGTCGAACAACAGCACACGTCTCCAGATGATCAAAGTGGTTTTATTGTCAAAACATCCACGACAGACAGGCAACGTTTCGACCCATAGTGAGTGTGGGGTCTTTGTCAAGCCTAACATTACATCTAAAAACATCATACTAAATAGGTGAATTCAAATGATCACATGGTACATTGCAGCCAGTGAGAATCGTGATCCCGGTCTCCCAGGTGAATAATGCATTAGTCTTGATGACAACCAACAACTTGTTACATAATACAAAAAGTGTATAAATCCGACATACAATACATCTTCAATCCGTAGTAAGTATTTAAGCCATCAATTGTTAATCTTGGAGTAGAAAACGAAGAAGGGAAGTCCACCACACTCCAGGTTCCAGCTCCGATCTCAGGAGACCACCGCGCATGCTCCGCAATCAGTGCATCGCAACGGCATAATCAAAACAGAAGTATTACAAAAACATCTCTTTCACGCAGGTGCCTATAGAGGGTATGATGTCCTCACTCTCACATTATGTGGTTCAGAAGTACCAGTCCACACAATGTGATAGCAATCACATGGGAAAACGCTTATAGAATGTAATCTCATGTTGTCAAGGACGCCATCACTACGTGACGACAAGTCACCTGTGTCCAGGCGTCTACTACAAATGAGAAATGGAAAAGGTAAATTTAACCTGTAGTTAACCAATTATGCGGGTCAAAAAGTGGTAAGATCTTGAAGTCATCAGTTGTGTTAAATCGCCTATATGAATTAGATCACCAAAAGTGGACAAAAAATAATTATAGGGAATGCTCGTAACATACATTCGATGGAATACATCGAATATTTATACTGCATAATACACTAGACTTCTAGTAAATTATCGATCATCACTTATAATATCCCCATTGAAACCTCTATGTTCTCCATGATGAATGCACAAACACTCGCGATAAACAAGAGAGGAGAAAAAAATTTTATAGTCCACGTCCTGGTCGTATGCCCGCTGGTGTGTGGTGAACGAACCTCCAAGCAGAGTAATCCCCAACTGTAAAAGATATGCAAAAAATTTTTTATCAAAAATTTTTTTTCTTAATATCAAAGATATTTTTATAGAAAGCTTTTCTAATTATTTAAAAAAAGAGGGAAAAAAGAAGATGAACATATCTCGATGGTCACCCATAAAGTGTACAATATTAATAAAAAATGTTAAAAACAGCAATGAAGTTTCAGAGTCCAGGTGTTATCTTATATTCTAGATTCAAACCTCTTGGGTGTAAAGTATCAAGTTCAAAGATCCAACGTAATTCCTTCCTTTTCAGTCATTTCTGTCTATCCCCTCCCCTTCTAAGTGTTGGGACACAATCTATTATCCTGAATCTTAATTGATTCAACTGGTGGTTTTTCTCAATAAAATGTCTCGGTATTGGTAATTCAATCATTTTCTTCCTGATTGTGCTCTTATGCTTATTAATTCTTAATTTGATGGGCATAGTCGTTTCTCCTATGTAAATTAATGAGCAGGGGCATGTGACATGATTTTGATAAAAAAAATTTTGCATATCTTTTACAGTTGGGGATTACTCTGCTTGGAGGTTCGTTCACCACACACCAGCGGGCATACGACCAGGACGTGGACTATACATTTTTTTTCTCCTCTCTTGTTTATCGCGAGTGTTTGTGCATTCATCATGGAGAACATAGAGGTTTCAATGGGGATATTATAAGTGATGATCGATAATTTACTAGAAGTCTAGTGTATTATGCAGTATAAATATTCGATGTATTCCATCGAATGTATGTTACGAGCATTCCCTATAATTATTTTTTGTCCACTTTTGGTGATCTAATTCATATAGGCGATTTAACACAACTGATGACTTCAAGATCTTACCACTTTTTGACCCGCATAATTGGTTAACTACAGGTTAAATTTACCTTTTCCATTTCTCATTTGTAGTAGACGCCTGGACACAGGTGACTTGTCGTCACGTAGTGATGGCGTCCTTGACAACATGAGATTACATTCTATAAGCGTTTTCCCATGTGATTGCTATCACATTGTGTGGACTGGTACTTCTGAACCACATAATGTGAGAGTGAGGACATCATACCCTCTATAGGCACCTGCGTGAAAGAGATGTTTTTGTAATACTTCTGTTTTGATTATGCCGTTGCGATGCACTGATTGCGGAGCATGCGCGGTGGCGTCCTGAGATCGGAGCTGGAACCTGGAGTGTGGTGGACTTCCCTTCTTCGTTTTCTACTCCAAGATTAACAATTGATGGCTTAAATACTTACTACGGATTGAAGATGTATTGTATGTCGGATTTATACACTTTTTGTATTATGTAACAAGTTGTTGGTTGTCATCAAGACTAATGCATGATTCACCTGGGAGACCGGGATCACGATTCTCACTGGCTGCAATGTACCATGTGATCATTTGAATTCACCTATTTAGTATGATGTTTTTAGATGTAATGTTAGGCTTGACAAAGACCCCACACTCACTATGGGTCGAAACGTTGCCTGTCTGTCGTGGATGTTTTGACAATAAAACCACTTTGATCATCTGGAGACGTGTGCTGTTGTTCGACTATTTTACTTGGAATTCTACAACATGCCGGAGTGGGTTTGCCCGGCTTGACAGCGTGCACCGCGCCAGACTCGGGATTTGTGCTGCTTCAAAACCTTTCATTTTGCTTCATATCCACAGGATACGTCATAAATGTCAGATAGATGCTAGTCCCAACTCTGGGACCCGCACCTATCTCTAGAACCCAGTTCTAGATTTTTCTGCTCTCGCTGTCTCCCGGCCACTTCCTGTTATATGGTCGGCTGTTTCCGTAGGTACCATAGTAGTGAAGGGCAGTTACAGAATCAGCGTAGAATGCGAGCTATGCTGTTTCTGTAACTATCATTCAGTTCTATGGAGCATACGGAAACAGTATAGATCAGCAAGCTACGCGTTTTTCTCTTTCAAGGTCAGAAATCAGCCAGAACACAAAGAGGTAGAACAGGGTTTAGGGTCCCCATTCTAGAGATAGGTGCGGCTCCCAGAGACGGGACCCGCATCTATCTGACATTTATGACATATCCTGAGGATGTCATAAATGTCTCTCGTGGGAAAACTCCTTTAAGGCTACATGCACATGACCATACTGTGTGCACAGTCCGTGAAAACAGCACAGATGGCCCACATACTGTCATCCATGGGCCATCGACAGTCACGGACCATGCACACAATAGAAATGTAGGAACCCCGACCCCAAATGTGGTCAAAATAGGACATGTCCTATTTTTTTGTGGTCTGGGCTCCAGGCAAACGCACAGACTGTGGAATACACAGTCATGTGTATTTGCCCATAGGACAGAATGTGTCCTATACAATCCGTAATTATGTGCGGACACTACACTGCATCGTGACATCCCCTCTGAAAAACGCAGCAATTTAGTCTCGTTTTCGCAGCAGGAATTGACATACGCACTGCAGGTCAATTTCTGGTCGGAAATGTTACACAGCGGTTGGATGACAATTGTTAAATCTCAACCACCTTGCTGCTACTGTATTCTGCTGCGTATTTTCCGTCCGCAATTCCGGACGAAAAATGCGCAGCAATTCCACCACGTGTGGACGAGCCCTTAGAAGGAATAGAAGTGATTTGTAATCAAGCTACAAAACAGATATATACAGTCAAGGGTATAGTTACCATAGACAATAAAAAAAATAAAAAAAGTTAGTCAGCACCTCCTAACAAAGTAAAATAAATGGGCAGGTGCAAATCTGCTGCGACTGCAATGCAAAAACACCCTGTAGGTGCTAAGTTATATGCAATATTTTAGCATTGCATTTCTGTTATATTTACTGTAATTATGAATGCGAGATTCTTCGAGATTCTATTTTTATCAAACGTGATGATAATGTGACCTCATACAGATGGACAATATAAAGTCTTGAGACACACAGGGGGATTTGATAAACCTTTCTACGCCAGTTTTCTAGTGTACAAAAGTTGCAAAAAGGCCTAAAAGTCACAATTTGCATTGAAAAAATATAATATTCATATTTTCAAAAATAAGGGAGTGGATTAATTTTTAACTCACTTTTGTATAGGGTTTAGTTATAATTCTTATAATGTATATGAATAAGGATTGATAATCAATCCTCATGTTATAGATAGGAATAATGGCACAGTTAGGCCGGATTCACACGAGCGTGTTTGCGTTTTGCGCTCGCAAAAGCTCTGTGTGTCAGCAGCATATGATGCGTGCCTGCATGATTTTCGCGCAGCAGGCATCATGATGACACTCTGGTTTTATGTTTACAAACAGATAAGCACGTGGTGCTTTTCTGTTTTCATTAATTTTTTACTGCTGTTGCGCGAATCACTCGCGGCACTCGGAAGTGCTTCCGTGTGCCGAGCGCGATTTGCACGCACCCATTGACTTCAATGGGTGCGTGCAGCGTGAAACACAGGCAAATATAGGACATGTCATGAGTTTCACGCAGCGGACATACGCTATGTGAAATTCACTGACAGTCTGAACGGCCCCATTCATTAACAAAGGTCCGTGCGACGCGCGTGATTTCCCCGCGCGTAGCACGGACGTATTATACGTTCGTGTGAATAAGCCCTTAGTGTCTGAGTACAGTCCTCACATTTCCAGAAATGGACAAGAACTAAAAAATGACATAACAGAACATTTTAAAAAGCAGTTTAAAGATTTTACAAACATATAATAGAATATTTGTATATACATAAACAAAGTTTGACCATAAAAGTGTAAATCTGGTATGACGGTCATCAATTAGAGTTACTTTGAGCTGATCCCATTAACAGACAACATTAATAGGATTATCCCATTAGTGCAGAGTTTCACTGCAGGATTATCTGTGATGCTGGATAATCTTAGCTATAGCTCTTTATTTCTAGGATACCAAGTTAGATCACTAGACAAGGATAGGCACTATAATGGTGACACAAGTAGTCAGATGTCTATGAGGCGGTTGGATAGTTTTCAATAGTGAAATGCATTAATAATATAGAACAGATTTATACTATATCTGTCTTTTATGTTGATGCATGTCACACCAATGGTATGTAGTCATGCTACAGTAAAGCATTTAGGGAGTATATACTTCATGATTAATTAAATGTATTTATAAAAATACGTGCACTAAGTTTTAAAGATAGACAACTGGCAAAAAGTGTAAAGTCCTATTCACATCTGCGTTCGGAATTTCGTTGTTCTGCTCCGTCAGTGGAGCAGAACGAAAATGCCTGATGCGCAGGTTCCATTAAACAATAGAGGTACCCATTGACTTTAATGGGTCCGGTTGGTTTTTCCGTTGGGGCGCCCGTGGTTTTACCAAAAACAATAGCACAGCTATAGTTTCCAGTAATCTCTGCCGGATCTGCGACGGAGGTTGCTAACGTAGCCTTCAACGCAGATGTGAACAGGGCCTAAGCCACATTTTCTGTTAGTAGTAGATACTGATAGACTTGTAATATTCACAGCAGTGAGTCCAGAAATCTGAGAGGATTTCACAGGCAAGAGTTGATTTGCCTGAACCCCCCTTTTCTGCAAAAGGAGCAAGGTTGTCACTTGTGAAATTCATTCTACAAGATCTCGTCATTCAAAGATGTAATAACCTGATCTTAGAACCCAGCTGCCTTAGGGCAGGACCACACCAAATGATAAAAGGAGCCACATTTAGAGCATTCAACTGGTTGTTCGGGATGGAATTTATGCAGTCTGGAGGTGGTATAATATGCCCTATGTAATATATAAAATTGTGTGAGTCGCTCATTGTAATTGGAAGATACAGCTTTAGGGGAGGAGAGGGCCCCATCCCACTCATCATCAGTCAGTGGACCCACATCACCTACCCATTTCTCTTTCAGTGGAACAAGCAGAGATTCTCTGGACTTACTGGATTATAAGCTATAAAGACTGGAAATCACGTGTTTAACGGGGAGAAAGTATAAAATTGGGAAGTGGAAAGCTTTGGAACATTATCTCACCTATACCCAATTGAGTGTCAAGAGCATGCTTGATTCTTAAATAGGAGAACAGTTGGGAGGGGGGAGTGCGAATTCCTCTTGCAGCTCTGGGAAGGTCTTAAAGGGAAGGTGTCACGAAAAAAAAACATTTTTTATATAATATTGCTTTTAGTATGTCATTCAAATAAATTTTATTTATTTGTGTTTTTGTGTTGTACTTTTTACTTTTTTCTTTCTTTTACTTCTCTATGGGGGCTGCCATTTTTTTTTCATCTCTCTATGTGTCGATTAACGACACATACAGAGATGGAATACAGCACATACAACCCCATAGAGAATGCGAACGGGAGCCGTTCCATTCACTATAGCGTACGCCGTCTGTGTGGGAACGGCGCATGCACCGCTCCCACATAGACCAAAAGGAAGGTCTTTGGTAGAGCGACATCCGGCGCCATTTTCATGTGGACCGGAAGCCGCGGCTGGACAGTAAGATGACGACTTCCGGTCGCGGCTTCCGGCCATATGTTCAAGGCAGCGCAGACGCAAGGACTAGGAGTGGAGGCGGCAGGAGCAAGTAAGTTATGTTTGTGTATGTGATGTGTATGTATGTATGTGAGTGTTATACTGTTTGATTACCACTGCATCTAATCCTCCTACACTGCGCATTCGCTCAGAAAATGGCGGCACACAGTGTAGGAGGTTTGAACATTCAACCCCCTCCTTTCTCCTGGCACTAGCCAGGAGAAAGGAGAGGGGATTGTTTGAGGACACTAGAGCGTGTGTGTCTTGTCCAATTTTGCAGCATAAAGCAATGAGGTTGCTTTACCACATTGCCAATTCTGCAATTTTGGGAATTGCTCCCTCTAGTGACCAGCACATGAAAATGTTATAAATTAGAATCTAATTTATAATATTTCCTGACTTGTGAAAAAATTAAAACAATGTGTAATCATTTATATACTGTTTAACTGGAAAAAAAATAAATTTCTAGCGACACATTCCCTTTGATACCAGAGTCAGTATACATGTGTGAAAGATACCAAATTCCATTCCTGTGCCAGGGGATATCAAAGGAGAACTGTAATAGTTCTGGGAGAGCTTTACAGTGCCATAGAGGTGTGTGCCTAGTGATGCCAGAGGAGTAGAACGTGCATTGACACACATCCCACACCAGTCAAGTAAGTTTCCACCTATATGTAGTCGGCCACAGAGTAATGTATGGGGAAATAAGCAGCGTCTGGACATGTTCACAATCAGCCGTACCCCACCGGACTAAATGGGACAACTGACTAGCTATATAGTACCGCTTAACACTAGGGAGGTATACACCACTCTCATCCCATGGGGCATGTAGACGACGGCTAGCTACCCGGGACCTATCATTATTCCAGAAAAGGAGGTGAGAATACTTTCAATATGCTGTAATAGACGGGCTGGGAGGTATATGGGAGACTGCTGAAGTATATACAGGATTTTAGGCATAAGGGTCATTTTAACCAAGCTCACTCGCAGCCGTAGATAGGAGCGGTTTGTTCCATCTGACAATATTGGTGCGTAAGAAAATAATTAAAGGAGTGATATTTAATGCTTCAAATTCAAACACGGACCTTGACATTCGTATTCCAAGATATGTGATAAAGGTTGACCACAGGAGAGGGGTAGAAGTCGCCGCTGCTACAGGGGCCGATATATCCAATGGTAGAATATGGGACGTAGACCAATTGATAGACAATCCGGACATTGAAACAAAACGCGTCATAATTGAATTACTACGTGTAAAGATACCCCAGGGTCAGCGGGAAATAACAGAGTGTCCTCGGCATACAGGCTAACCTTTTCCCACATAGGAGGGAGGTTAAAACCAATAATACGGGGTTCTTGTCTAAGTATTTCAGCGAGAGGTTCCACTGCCAGAGCAAATAATAGAGGAGAAAGAGGGCAACCCTGTCTGGTACCTCGATATAAAGGGAAAGGGTTTGAAATCCAACCATTTACCGCCACACGTGGAGTCTCTGCTATCAGCGAAAGCCCTGGATCTAACAGGGAAGACAAAGTTGGAACTCTAACCTAGATACTTCCAGGACTCTAACCTTCAGATGGGTGAAATATTTTTTTTATATTTTGCAAATTTGTTGCACTTCTTTTCTGTCAATTGACACTGAAATATACAAAATACAATTTTCTACTTTTTGACATTGCTGTCTGGATTAGTGCTTATTTCCTTATACGCCATCTAAATCGTCCCGGTAAGCAGACAACAGTGAGGGAAGGGTTATCTGCGCCAGATATTCAGTGATTTCTGTAGAGGCAGAGATGTGTGAGGAGTATAACGTTTCATAGTAGGATTGAGTGTTATCTGAGACCTCGAGTATTGATATTACAGGGGGTTCCCTATCTCCTTTTTCACCGTGTTCACAATACGATCGTATGGAAAAGAAGGTTTCCTTCTGAGCCCTACTATTTAAAGAGATGTGATACAAACTTATAAACCCCAGTAGGATCATTGATAAACTGAAGCTCAGCCGCCAGAGCGTCATTAGCCAATTGAAGTTCGCTGTGCGCCAGACTATTTTTCAAATCATTAATCGCAACAGAAAGAACCCCATGGGCATATGCCTTGAAGGAGTCCCACACAACCAGGGGAGAAGCGCTGCCGTCATTGTCCTGGAAAAACGGATGACATTTTTTTGTAAATAATTGTATGGGGGGGGGGGGTATTTCCAGCCAGAATGGGTTCAATCGCCTGCGGATTTTAGGGGGTATGTTTCGGAGTTTAATACGTATACGGCACGGGGAGCAATCTAAAACAGACCTGGAGAGATACTCTGCTGAGTCTACAGCTGTAAGGAGGAATGTGTGCGCCAGCATTAGGTCAATACGGGGGATAAGGCCTCAAATTGCGGGGTGAAGCCAGAATACTGTCGGGTGTGAGAGTTTCTAGTTCTCCACGCATCCGTAATATTAAATTCTAAGAGGAGCGAATGGAAGGAGGATGGAGCTGGCAAAACAAAACGATGGCCCGAGCAGGGGAACCTATCCAAATGTCTATCAGAGGTAGAATTAAAGTCACCCAGCCAAATACTAGGAACAGATGGGCGACTGGATATAAATGATAAAAGAATGTTAATAGTGGCAAGGGAAAAGGAACATAAACCCCTATCAGGAGAAATGGTGTATGATGAAGTAGACCGTGTAACAGAACAAATTTACCGTCTGGGTCCACAATTACCTCCAGCAGATGAAACTGGAGAGTTTGATTAATATTGTTACACCCCTGGCCAAATTGGTGAATGTGGAATGATGGTATGACCACCCAATCCACGGCCTATTTAGAAGACGGAGCTTGTCATCTGTTACGTGGGTGTTTTAGCGCAATCATTAGAAGATTTGTGGACCGCTATTTTACCGTTTTAAAGCATTAACACCATGATAAATCTTTTGCCTTGTGAATTATGGGTGTCGTGCATAGTCCCGCCTACACAGAAATACAGTAGTATCGCCAATAAAACAGAGGTGACTACAGCTTTACTACTCAAAGTCCCTGGTGGAAGGCACATCGTACGCACGCGCGTGCGAGCGTGTGTGTGTGTGTATATATATATATGTGTATATATGCACACATACATACACACAATCACACTCAGGGCCGTTGTTATGGCAACCAGCATCCTGACAGTCGGCATCCTGACAGTCAGCATTCACAGTACGGTAAACTCGTCCCAGCATGCCTGGCGAGTAGTAGTGCTGGAGCTCACTGATTGGCTGACGTTAATGCGCGAACCTGACTTGATATTAGCGTCACTTTCTGCTGCCTTCCGTCTGGAAAGAGACCCAATAGGTAACTTCCTTTTAAATCGGTATCCCAATCTGCAGCTCCGGCTTTATCACGGCAGCTGTACCCGGAAGCTCGACTCACTTCCGCCTCCTACAACCGGACCAACCGGTTACTACGCGTCAGACAAACCCTGTCATAGATTTCCCGCCCCCCTAGTGCCCAGTGTTAACTAGAGATTGGTTCATTTCTCTATTTCTCTCTTACAGCACGCACTTTTTCCCTCTTTCACAGCCAATCATATGGTTCGCCCGGCCGGTTCTATTCGTAAACCCCCCTGGATTGGCTCACCTTAGACATGAGCAAGTTCGAGTGACCCTTTGGTGAGAGTGAATGAAATGTGCGGGCTGCTAGCAGCAGCAAAGTGCTGGCCAGCCGTGGGGGCTCGGTAAGGGGGAACAGTGTAACAAGGAGGGAGCCCGTTCGAGATTCGGGTCACTGAATACTCCACTGCCAGGTGGTGGCCTCCACCGATACAGTCATGCCTGGTATAACAGTCTGGGGCCCATTGGTCGTGCTGCTGTTCGCTGTACTCGCTCCGTTTGCGGTAGTAGAAGCTGGTGTGGGTGACAAGGTGATTTGGGCTGTCAATGCTGGGGGCGAGGCTCATGTGGACCTGAACGGCATCCATTACCGGAAGGACCCGCTGGAGGGCAGATTGGGCAGAGGTGAGTGCATGGGCAAAGTGCGCTGCCCCTAGGGTTCGGGCAGCACTTTGTATACAGGACACTCACCTGCTTCTCTGGCACTGTGTACATGAGCCAAGGACACTGAGCGGTTGGATTTACACGTAGCTACTTCTATACAGTTTAGGGTGCAGAGCCTTATCCCATAATCTGCAGATCAAGCCTCATGATCTATACTGAGAAGTTGTTAGGAGTAATGGGATAAGTATTGGCATATAATATCATAGAAGTGATGACCACGAGGACAGTCAGACATGGATCTGCCCTAGCCAGATGTCAGTACACATGATCATGTCCCATTGTGGGCATTGAATAGAACTATTATGTGAGTGGTTATCATAAAATTTCTTATGCTTTCTTTGGCGCTCATGCCAGCGATCTCTGCAGCCCATGTCTGGGATCTTCAGAAATTAAAATGCATGATCCGCATTAGAAAGATGTACTTTCTTTAGTTGATCTATATTATCATACTTGGATGTGGGTTAGTATTGGTGGGAAGTGTGCACGTGTTCTGTATGTGATGACATGTCCGTTCCTCTTTCAGTAGTATATAGGTGTGTCCCAAGTTAATGGTCTTCTCTTCCTAGATCTATGCATTGTCGGGGGTCTAGTTGTAATGCAGTTTTTGGGCTGGTGCCTGAGCAGGACTGTACATTCATATCCGTGTGTTTATTGCACGTTCTGGCCGTCCTTGATATCTTTACATGCTTTCTTCCTCGTTCCATAATCAGCATCAGACTATGGATTGAAGCTGCCAATTCTACGCTCTGTCCCAGAGGATCAAATTCTATACCAGACCGAGAGGTATAATGAAGATAGCTTTGGATATGAGATCCCGATCAGAGAAGAAGGAGAGTATGTCCTAGTGTTAAAGTTTGCAGAGGTGTACTTTGCGCAGTCACAGCAGAAGGTAAGGGTGTCATGTTCCTTCCAGTCTCCACCCATTCAAGCCATTGACAGCTTGTGTCCCATGAGATTCTAGCAGATGGCATGTGGCCTGTGTGGGTGAGTGACATTGCTGTCTCATATTTCTGCTATTTTCTTCCCTCAGGTGTTTGATGTACGTGTGAATGGACATAATGTGGTAAAAGATCTGGATATATTTGACCGTGTAGGACACAGCACAGCACATGATGAGATCATCCCCATTGTCATCAAGAAGGGAAAACTTACTGTCCAAGGGGAAGTGTCCACCTTTACAGGGAAGCTCCATGTGGAATTTGTAAAGGTAGCGTTTGAAGTCATGACTTGGTACTACAGTTGTCAACTTAGTCGGCGACTAAATGATGTGTTTGGGGTATCCAGTGCACTGCATAATGGATTGCATGTAGCTGTTTCTGACTTTTATTGGCCCCTCGACTGCATTGTTTTATTGTAGTCTGGTGTTCTTCCCGTAGATAATATACAATGACCGGAAATGTATTTTTTTTTAATTAAAAGGTTTAAATGTTCAATAATTTTATATTAATTATTTTTTTTCAGGGATATTACGATAATCCCAAAGTTTGTGCTCTATATCTTATGAAAGGAACAGTAGAAGGTGAGTTATGAGAGTGACTTGAAGACACATTTTACAGTTCACAGATGAAATATTTGGCATTTCTTTATTTTGTTTCTACTTTACATATTTGCCTATGATATTTTCCACAATCTTTACTTTTATCATTTTATTATAGCTGTGCATACATTGCAATAACGGGGAGTGATGAGGTTTTCTACCTAAGTTTGTTTTTAGAAGGAACTGAATAATAGGACAGCAAGATAAGGAATGGCATGGCCTGATGATTTCCAAGCTGCTCGTTGCCAATCCAGCTTTCAGTTCTAACAGTCTAGTTCCTAGGGATACATTACCCAACACCAAAACACTTTCCGTTGAGATTGTCAGACTGTGCTCCTAGCAGCCAGTCTGGGAAATGAAGAGAAGGCAAAGAAGCGTCAAGGAGGCGAAAGATAAAGGAGCTGTGCTGTGTATGCCACTTTGTATCATATAAGAGATGCCACTGAAATGTTCTCATTAACTTGGCACGAGTTAATGCCCACCCCCTTCCTTCCTCATACACAGGCTCTATTGGTTTGGTGCACAATAATATCTGTAAAATTGTACTATACTGGGACATGTTCACCACACATGTAGCACATCACCAATGGAAGCGCACCCTCTAAAGCAATTGGCTGGGTAACCAGGCACCATATGAGCTATTCGTACGGGGACCAAGTACCAGGAAATTAGAGCCTCGTAGGCAGATTCTACTGTATTTCTATTAATGGAATATGAGGAAATTGAGTTCCATGCATTGTTTCAATCAGATTTGTCTCTTGTATCGGCCAGGTCTGACTCTCATTTAGTAACCTAAGGCAACGCAGTTTAACGAGGGATAGACAAGTGAAGTGAGACCACGAGAACGTGGAGAGGTTTGGCAGATACGCTCAAAAAAATGTGAGCAGGTATTAAGAGTCAAAATTCTAGTTCATAAACCTTTTTAATATTTTTGTTTGAAATCTTGGTCACCGCTACTCTCATAAATATAAGGAAAACCATTAGGAAACTGTTGTCTATCTTGAGCTTTTAATCAACCCAGTTACTTATAGAACGGTTTTACTTTATTGCACACGTGGGGTTAAATTGTTAATTTTGGTAATTAATTATGTGGTACAACTGGTCTCGGCTTCCTAAATATCCAGCAGGAAATGCCACGTGTTAGAACGTCCATGGTTGAATAATGGAGTGCCATAGTTTTCGTTGTCAGGCCTTTTTGCAGTTTCACTACACCAGGTGTCACTTTGCATTTCGCTAAAAGGAAGCGGTACCAAGCAGGACTCTCTCCTCATTCAGTAAACCACGATGCAGTGGCAGATCTGTGGAACTTCAGATGCTACCGTGACAATGGGGTCTGTTGTGTTTAGTCGTGGCATTCCTTGTTTTGACGGGAAGAGTACTGTTGTATGCTGTGCTATTCTTCCCATCAAATCTGGCAATCTGTGACAAATGTAGATGTGAACCAAATCTCTTTGGGCTGTTCTACAAAGTCTGTTTTCTCTTCCATATGTTTTTGACAAAAACAGGAGTTCTAGCAAAAATAAGTAGGAAAACGTTTCTTTGGGAAGTTTTCTTCTAACTGGGATCTGTTTTTTTGAAGAAAAAAAAATGGAACATTTGATCTCATCTTTGATCACGTAAGTTAACCGTTTATTTTTTTTTTCTTCTTAGATGTCCCAAAGCTGCAGCCTCACCCTGGGCTAGAAAAGAAGGAAGAGGAGGAGGAAGATGAAGAGGAGGAAGGCCCTAGTATGAGGAGAAATCCCAAGAAAAGTGTGCAGTCTGGTCCTCGCACTCCTAACCCATATGCCTCAGACAACAGCAGCCTCATGTTTCCAATTCTGGTGGCCTTTGGAGTGTTTATCCCCACACTCTTCTGCCTGTGCCGGCTATAGAAGGCCGGATGCCAATCTTTAGTTTTACTTTTTTCTTTTTTGCTTTAGTTGTCTTGTTTTTTTTTCTTTTTCACTGATAATTTTTCAGAATCTTTTGACAATGAAGCAGAAAATCTTCTATAAAAGGAGATAGCTGGCCCTATATAAGCAGCAAATCATTGCCTGACATTTTCATGTTTACATGTTAAATGGATACGGAGCCGCAGCCAATAAAATATCAGAACTATAAGGCTTGTGCTCCGGAATGGTTTAGACGCCTATTATTAAGGAGAACTGGATTAAAATGCAAGTGCTGCTAATTGACTATTTCTCACTGACCTGAAAGAACTATGGACACACAACCTAGAGTTTTTCACAGAGTTTTCCGGGGTACCATTTCTGCATACTCGAAATATTTTTATGACAGGACTTTTGGTTCTAGTTCTCCAAGTCCTTCAACAACCATGTTTTAACTCCTGCTAAATCGATGTGAGTGTGCTTGTGTGTGGTAGTAGGAGATATAAAGTTCACTTCAGCTTCATTCATGTACTCTGTTGCAACATCTTCATGATAGTGGCTCTGAGCTGTTTCTGCTATGCATACAATCGGGAATATTTGATTTGCGAGTTTGTTTTTATGGATGTTTTATTTTGTGTGATTTATACTGAGACAACCATGAAGTGACTTTTACATGTTTCTCCCTTCGGTGTTGGTTTAGGTACAAGCCACCGATCTGCTGTCCATCTCTTCACATGGCAGCCACTAGTTGGCAGTAGTGCCACTGGTGAATGTTTAACTTAAAACTAACATGCTTTAATGCTGTTTGAATAAGGCTTCATTCACATGGCCATATATTTTATGCTAAGAACGGAATTGAATATCGTCTGAGCAAAGCCGTGAGGTTTTGTTTGAGATTGTATTTTTAGCTTAAAATACGTAACATTCACACGGTTTGCAGCTGTATGAATGAAGTCTATTGGCAAATGGCTTACTCACCATAGCCTAAAGCTCTTAAATTGTGGATGACTCTTACAACGGTTTCTAGCGGTACATTGTCACGTGTGACTATAGTTTACGTGGCTGAGGGTGTCTTTGTAAGCTGCTTTTCCTTTTCTGCCAAACTACCCCTCCTTTTCTTTTGGTGCCTTTTTTTTTTTTGTCTCTATGTTCATAGGAAATTCAGAAGTAGCACCATGTTGTATTCAAAAGATGCTGTGATTGAAATACCTTTTTTAAAGTTGGTATGTGTTTTATTTTTGTGAAGATAACAGAACTGCCAATAAGTCCTAAAGGCAACGATTGCTTGGTACGCAGCACAACAAAAGGACACTTTGGTTTGGTTTAGTTCTCCTCTCTGGTGCTAATGACTGCCAGGGTTATCGTCTCAGACTTCCTTCTTGTCTTTCATATATTACTTGAGCTAAATTAGTGACTGCACAATCTTCCCAGGTTATGACTCTGCTAGCACCAGAAATGAAGAGACTTCCAGGTTGTCAGTTGAGTTGTGTTTTTTTCCCCCCTCCTATTTATAATTGTAGAGTACCACCTGTTGTCTCGTGGCCTCAGGAACATCTGAACGAATTATTTGTATTGTGGATGACACATTAGAGGTACTTGACAGTTCTAGGCTAGATTCCAGACTCCGGCTGTGTAATTCTGCTTGTAATTCTTTTATTTGACATTTTATTTATCACTCAATTCTTAAGTACAAACTTGGCGGTATAGAAAACTTTTTCTTATGTTCTAGTATAATTGCTTGGTGGCAGCTTTGAGTTCAGGTACAATAGTATTCTCATTCTTTGTGAAGATCTATAGTTTTGTTTTTTTTCAAACTTGAATGATATGACCGTACTGTGTGCACGTGGATAATGTGGGAGATAAGTGACAACAACCCTTCATTTTTGACAAGTGTTTGTTTGTAGGGTATTTGGAGTCTGTGATGTGACTCATGATTTTCTTCCCTCGCTATCTTTCGGAGACTGTCATGGAGTGACAACCTTTAACGCAATTTGTACCTGTCAAGTACCAAACTAAAAAAATGGTACGATCTCCGGTCTTCATAATTTTGTTCTTAATGTTTTTGTGAATCCATTTCCCTTTTTTTGTAGGGGTGGGGATGCGGCTCCGCTTCCCCTTTTTTTTGTTTTGTATTTTTGTTGCTATTTTTATGCAAATTAAAAATATATTGCAGCTTTATTGCGCCATTGACACAGGTGGTTTTACTGCAGCCACACTTGTTCTAAGAACCTTTTTTAGATGAGATCTGTTTCATAGTTGGTTGTATAAATTGATGAAGTGCCGGCTTCTGTTTTCATTGAAGCTTGTGTCTGGGGCTCATACTTGCTGATGGTGAGCTTCACTTGTCTATTTCGCAGATAGTGGTCTAGTCCATTTAATTTGGCACGCAGCCCATTTTGTGGCCGTGGCTACTGTGACACTAAACCACACTATTGAACTAGCAGAGGAGTACTGTTCACAAGCCTACGGTGTATACATTTATTATGCATAGGGTCTTACATTGGCTTGGTTTTTTAATTCATATATGGAAGGTGTCTTAACTATACATTATATATGTTTTGAATTGCTTAGTTTTCATGCATTATTTTTCCAATACTCATCTCTGCCTTGCTTTATTGTTTGCTTACATGCCTTGAGTGAGTGTCCTTATGGAGTATGCTTCATGCGCTCCTGAACTAGTAGGAGATGCTGCAGAAATTGTTCAACTGCCAACCCACTTATCTTTTTTTTTTTTTTTTTCTTTTTTTTTTGGTTTGGTTCTGTTTTTATTGACCTAGAAATCTGGCATTACAACCAGTTTATAAACAAAATAAAGATAATAATGTTTATATTATACTTTTCTGTTTTTTGCTGATTGTCTAGGAAGAATTGGTTGAGATCACGGGATATGCCATAAATGTCTGATAGATGTGGGTCACATAAAAAACATCTCCCCGTCTTGCTTCGGTGAAGCTTGGCAGTCTCTGTAATACTTGGCCATTTCGTTGTTGATTCTCCGCCTGGTGACCCTGGTTCTAGAGATAAATGTGGGGGCGTGGCTTAGAGGGGGCGTGGCTTAGCGGCGTATGTGAGAGGAAGCAGGAACCGGAGCTCCCGCTGCCGATACCCTGGAAATCATCCTGAGACTCCACTATACTAACGCGGACATACCTGTGGTGACAGAGGAGAAGACGGTGATCCTCCAGGTACAATTCTGGAGCTGATTGAGGCTGTTATGACCCGGTACAGGAAATCTAAGGCGGCAGAGGACGGTGAGCTGGGGCTGCAAGATGGCGCCGACATGTGCTCGTATACAGAGAGCAGGGATGTGAGAGGGGCGGCAGCATCCAGGCTGGAACGCTTTGCCAGGAAGGCCCCTATGAAACCTGAGGCAGCTGGAGGAATGTCGGATGGAGGGAAGGAGCAGGCTGGCAGTTCAGGCTCGAGATATGAGCCGCTGCGAGCACAGATGGAGTCAGAGGAGGAGGAGAGATAAATGCGGGCTCCAAAGCTGGAACCCTCATCGATGAGACATTTATGGCATATCCTGGGATATACCATAAATGTCTTGGATAGGAATTATCCCTTTAATAACAAACACGTTTTTGTTATAGCTCTTTACAACTTAACTGGTTGCCGACACAGGACGAGTATGCTCGTCCTTAGCGGCGAGCACTTCGCGCATTAGGACGAGCATACTCGTCCTGTGTGACAGCAGTCTCTGCCGTCTCTGTGTGTGCGATCGAGAGCGGGGCAACGGCTGTAATACACAGCCACGGCCCCGCTCTGACAGCGGAGAGGAGAGAAACGTCTTCTCTCCGCTGTTAACCCTTTTTAACGCCGCGATGAAAGCTGATTGCGGCGTTCAAAGAGGGGGGGACTGCGCATTGATCGCGTCACAGAAAATAACTGTGACGCGATCAAAGCCCATAACTCATATGGCCAGGCAGCCCAGGGTCCAGTGAAGGACCCCAGGGCTGTCTGAACATATTTCCTGTTGTTAGGGTATACTGAGGTCTGCCCAAACAACTGCCTGTGTACAATCAGTACACAGGCTAATGTACTGGCATATAGATCTATGCCAGTACATTGCAGTTACAAAATCAAAATGATAAATCCCTTTATGGGATTAAAAAAAAAAGTTAAATGAATGTAAAAAAATAATAATGGTAAATAAATAAAAAGTAAATAAAATACACAGAAACACACATTTTTTTTATAATAAACTTTTTAAAATAGAAGTCCCAAAACATGAAATAGACATATTTGGTATCGCCACGACCGTAACAACCTGTACAACAAATGTATAACATTATTTATGATGATCGGTGTATGGTGTAAAAAAAAAAATATTAAAACTGCAGCGGAACTGCGTTTTTTTCCTGCATTTTAATCTAATTAACAATTTATAGAAATTAAATGATAATGTATTTGTACCAAAAAATGGTACGTACATAAAGTACAACTCGTCCCGCAAAAAACAAAGTCTCATGCAACTACGTCGTACAAAAAATAAGAGTTATGAGCGTCGGGATGTAAAGAGGGAAATGTAAAAAAAATTGCTCTGTCAATGCCAAAATTGGCCGTGTCCTTAAGGGGTTAAGTATATTATCTACAATTTGTCCATTATTTTGAATACGTTGTACAATTACAGTGAGGAAAAAAAGTACTTAAAGGGGTTTTCCAGTTTTTACTGTAATTTATTTGTAGAATAGGAAATCATACAGTTTTCTAATATACATGTATTAGAAATTCTGCTATCATACATTTATTATAGTGCATAAGGCCCCTGTCACAGTGGAATGGTATAGCCCACAGCCTAGTCCTGTGTAATGCATCCATGGGCTAAGTGACTACCACTTAACATGGTGTCAGTCATGTGACCACACACACTTCACTCGTCATGTGACCCCCTAGCATTCAGTTAGCACCAGGGTTACATGACATGCATGTGTTCGGGCCACATAGAAGACATCCATGGGCTAAGTGAATAAGACTAATGGTGGAATAATGATGAACAATTACTTCACTGTGTCTGTATTTTCTGTTTTTAGAGTATTTTTAAAAAGGCTGCCTGTCTCTAGGGGATGTTAATAAAGTTAACCCCTTTGTGATCACCAATATGCCTTTTCATGATGGTCACTAAGGGGCTTAGGCCACCGCCTTTTCAGGGCAGCCTAGGGGTTTCCTGTGCAGGCTGGAGTGGTTGCTCGGCTGTCTGATGACAGCCGGGTTCCTGCTCCAATGGTAGCGATTGAAGTTTACATAGTTTGCAGCTGTTTAACCCCTTAGTGTCTAAGCCTGTTTTGGCCTTCAGGACCAGCCCCATTTTTGCAAATCTGACGTGTCACTTTATGTGGTAATAACTCCAGAATGCTTTTACCTATCCAAGCGATTCTGGGATTGTTTTCTCGTGACATGTTGTACTTTATGATACTGAAAAAATTTTGTCATTAAATTCAATATTTATTTGTAAGAAACGCCAAGATTTAGAGAAAATTAGCAAAAATTAGCATTTTTCTAAATTTTAATGTATTTACTTGTAAAACAGATAGTAATACCACACAAAATACTTACTAGTTTATATTTCCCATATGTCTACTTTATGTTTGCGTCATTTTTTGAACATTCTTTTATTTTTCTAGGACGTTACAAGGCTTAGAACTTTAGAAGCAATTTCTCATATTTTCAAGAAAATTTCAAAAGGCGATTTTTACAAGGGCCAGTTCAGTTCTGAAATGGCTTTGAGGGCCTTATATATTAGAAAGTCACCATAAATCACCCCATTTTGAAAACTGCACCCATCAAAGTATTCAAAACAGCATTCAGAAAGTGTTTTAGCCCTTTAGGCGTTTCACAGGAATTAAAGCATAGAGGTGAAATTTACAAATTTCATTCTTTTTCTTAAAAAATTCATTTGTAATACATTTTTTCTATACCACAGAAGGTTTTACCCAAGAAATGCAACTCAATATTTATTGCCCAGATTCTGCAGTTTTTAGAAATACCCCACATGTGGCCCTAGCGCGGTCATGGACTGAAACACAGGCCTCAGAAGCAAAGGAGCACTAGTGGATTTTGGGCCTCTATTTTATTAGAATATATTTTAGGTACCATGTCAGGTGTGAGGAGGTCTTGTGCTGCCAAAACAGTGGAAACACCCCAAAAGTGACCCCATTTTGGAAACTATACCCCCTCAAGGAATTTATCTATGGGTATAGTTAGCATTTTGAATCCACAGTTTTTTTGCTAAATTTATTTGAATTAGTATGTGAAGATGAAAATCGACTTTTTTTCTGAAAAAAGGTAGCCATTTTTAATTTTTACAAGGAATAAAGGAGAAAAAGCGCCCCAACATTTGTAAAACAATTTCTCCTGATTACGTAAATACCCCATATGTGGTAATAAACTACTGTTTGGACCCACACCGGGGCTTAGAAGGGAAGGAGCGCTATTTGGCTTTTGGAGCTCAAATTTAGCTGGAATGTTTTTGGGTGTCATGTCGAATTTGCAAAGCCCCTGAGAGACCGAAACAGTGGAAGCCCCCCAAAAGTAACCCCATTTGGGAAACTACACCACTTAAGGTATCTAGGGTTTTAGTGAGCATTTAGGCCCCACACGTCTTTTGCAGAATTTATTAGAATTAGGCTGTGAAAATTAATAACATCATTATTTCCACTAAAATGTTGAATTTTTTCAATTTCACAAAGGATAAACGAGAAAATGCCGCCCAACGTTTGTAAAGCAATTTCTCCCGAGTACGGCAATACCCCACACGTGGTCATAAATGTTTTTTCATTAGAAAGTAATTAACCCTTTACGAACTGATTCATGTTTTGCTTTTTCGTTTTTCCTCCCCGCTTTCCAAGAGCCACTACCTTTTTATTTTTCTGTCAATAGAGCGGTGTGGGGGCTTATTTTTTGCGGGACGAGCTGTCGTTTTTATTGGTACCATTTTTTGGTACGATGCCATATCGGTGGACATAAACGGCTGTTTGGGCACGCTGTAGCGCTCAGAAGGGAGGGACGCCATTTGGCTTTTGGAGCGCATATTTTGCTTGGTAGTAGCTCTGGCGTTTTGCTGGTATTTCAGTTTATAATGTTGGGGCACATGTAGGCTGGGCAGAGTACATCACGGGCATAATAAGAGGGTATAATAATGGGGTAAATAAATAATAATCCACAGATATGTGGCCGGTGTCGCACTGATAAATGGTGCCCGATCTTATCCACTTTTGGAACACTCTGCACATTTTGCATCGCCATAATCTGGGAGCCGGAACTTTTTTTATTTTTTCACCACCGGAGCCGTGTGAGGGCTTATTTGTTGCGGGACAATCTGTAATTTTCATTGGTACCATTTTGGGGTACATGCGATTTTGTTGATCACTTTTTATTCAATTTTTCGGCAAGCAAGGTGACAAAAAACATCAATTCTGACAATGATTTTTATTTATTTTTGACGGCGTTTACCCTGGGCTATAAATGACTATTATACTTTATTCTGCGGGTCGGAACGATTACGGCGATACCATTTGTATATACGTTTTTTTATGTTTTGCAGCGTTTGAGCAATAAAATAACTTATTTAGAAAATAATTTATTTTCTGTGTCACTATATTCTGAGAGCCGTAACTTTTTTATTTTTCAGTCAAAAAAGCTGTGTAAGGGCTTGTTTTTTGCGGGACGGGTTGTAGTTTGTATGGGTACTATTTTGGCGTACATGCGACTTTTTGATCACTTTTTATTACATATTTTGTGAGGGGTGGTGACCAAAAAATAGTGATTCTGGCATTGTTTTTCGTTTATTTTTTTTGCGGCGTTCACTGTGCGGGAAAAATAATATTATGGTTTTATAGTTGGGGTCGTTACGAACGCAGTGATACCAAATATGTGTACTTTTTTTTACGTGTTCATTTTTTTTCCTATAATGAAAAGCAGTTCTTGTTTATATCACTTATAACTTTTATTTTTACACTTTTTTTAAAACATTTTTATTCTTTTTTTTACTTTTTTCACTTGTCCCACTAGGGGACACTTAGACTTGCAGCTTTGATCGCTGCTGGAGTACATTACACTACACACGTAGTGTAATGCATTTCAACTGTCATTGTGACGTGACAGTCACACTGACAGGAAGCCTACGACGACCACCCTCGGGGTGGTCCTCATAGGCTTCTGTACATGGCAACCCGGAAGCCATTGTCTGGCGTCCGGTTGCCATGGGTACCATCGCCAGCCCCCGTGATTTCACATGGGGGCTGCCGATCGGCGCTAAAGACCTTAATTGTGGCGTTCAAAATCGAGTGCCGCAATTAAGGGGTTAACTGCCGATATCAGCGGCGACAGGCCGATTGCGATCTCCGCATGTAGCGGGTTTGTAGCGCATCAGCAGCCCCCATGCAATCGTGGGGGCTTCTGATGCTTGTGATGGCACCCGGAGGCTAGACAACGGCCCCCGGGTCTGCCATGTATGTCAGCCTATGAGGATCAGCCTCTGCTGATCCTCGTAGACCAACTGTCAGTGACTGTGACGTCACACTGACAGTTTGAATACATTACACTACCTAGGTAGTGTAATGTATTCTAGCAGCGATCAGAGCTGCAGGTTAAAAAACAAAGTATAAAAAGTTAATAAAAATGTTTTATAAAAGTGTAAAAATGAAAGGTTTTGTTTTCCTATAACAAGTAATTTATTATAGGGAAATAATGAAAACGTTAAAAAAAAGTACACATATTTGGTATCACCATGTTCGTCACGACCCAAACTATGAAACTATAATGTTCATTTTTCCGCACGGTGAACGCCGCAAACAAAATTAACGGAAAACTGTCAGCATCGCTATTTTTTGGTCACGACCCCTCCCAAGATATAGAATAAAAAGTTATCAAAAAGTCGCATTTACCCCAAAATGGTACCAATAAAAACTACAACCCGTCCCGCAAAAAATAAGACCTCCCACAGCTTTTTTGACGAAAAAATAAAAAGTTACGGCTCAGAATAGCGTGTCTCAGAAAATAAATTATTTTATAGAAACGTAATTTTATTGTGCAAACGCTGCAAAACGTAAAAAACAAAACTATACACATATGGTATCGGCGTAATCGTACCGACCGGCAGAATAAATTAAAACGTCATTTATTGCGCACGGTGAACGCTGTAACAAATAAAGAATTTAAAGCGCCAAAATCGCTGTTTTTTTGGTCACCTTAGCTCTAAAAAAGATCCTGAGGGGCCAAAATGCTATACCCCTAGAAAAATTCCTTGAGGGGTGTAGATTCCAAAATAGGGTGACTTTTTGGGTGTTTCCACTGTTTTGGTCCCTCCGGGGCGTTGCAAACCCGACATGGCACTGAAAATCAATCCAGCAAAATCTGTGCTCCAAAATCCAAAAGGCGCTCCTTCCCTCCTGAGCCTTGCTGTGGGTCCAAACATCAGTTTACGACCACATATGGGGTATTGCCGTAATCGGGAGAAATTGCTTTACAAATGTTGGGCGGCTTTTTCTCCTTTATTCCTTGTAAAAATGAAAAAATTCTATGTTTCCACAGAAAAATAGGTGATTTTCATCTTCACAGACTAATTCCACTAAATTCTGCAAAAAAACTGTGGGGTCAAAATGCTAACTATAACCCTAGAAAAATGCCTTGAGGGTGTAGTTTCCAAAATGGGGTCACTTTTTGGGGGTTTCGACTGTTTAAGTACCACAAGACCTCCTCAAACCTGACATGGTGCCTAAAATATATTCCTAAAAAAAGGAGGCCCCAAAATCCACTAGGTGCTCCTTTGCTTCTGAGACCTGTGTTTCAGTCCATTAGGACACTAGGGCCACATGTTGGATATTTCTAAAATCTGCAGAATCCGGGCAATAAATATTGAGTTTCCCTGGTAAAACCTTCTGTGTTACAGATTTTTTTTTATTACAAACGAATTTCGGCAAAAAAAATGAAATTTGTAAATTTCACCTCTACTTTGACTTCATTCCTGTGAAACGCCTAAAGGGTTAAAATACTTTCTGAATGTGGTTTTGAATACCTTGAGGGGTGCAGTTTTCAAAATGGGGTGATTTATGGGGACTTTCTAATATATAATGCCCTCAAAGCCACTTCAGAACTGAACTGGTCCCTGAAAAAATGGCCTATTGAAATTTTAACTAGTAACTATTGTGTGTGGTATTACTATCTGTTTTACAAGCAAATACATTTAAATTTAGAAAAATGCAAATTTTTGCTAAAATCTAAAGTTTTTCACAAATAAATATTGAATTTATCGACCAAATTTTTGCACTAACATAAAGTACAATATGTCACGAGAAAACAATCTCAGAATCGCTTGGATAGGTAAAAGCATTCTGGAGTTATTACCACATAAAGTGACATGTCAGATTTGAAAAAATCATGTGTGTCCACAAGGCCAAAACAGGCTGTGTCCTAAAGGGGTTAAACTAAAAATTATACGCCGTAAAAAAAAAACCTGCAAGAAATAACGGTAGAAGTACTGTTTTTTTTTTTTTTTTTTCATTGCTCTCCAAAAAAGTCTCATAGGTTAATCAATAAGTCCCATGTACCCCAACCTTAAAGTACCAATGAAAACTATGTCTCGTCCCGCAAAAAACAAGCCCTCATATCACTACATTAACGGAGAAATAAAAAAACGTATAGCTCTTGGAAAGCATCGATACAAAAACCAATAGTTTTAGTTCAAGTGGTTTTATCATGCAAAAGTAGTAAAACATAAACCTATACATATGTGGTATCCTTGTAATCGTACCGACCCATAGAATGAAGTTAATGTGTTATTTATGCTGCACAGTGAACAGCGCAAACTTAAAAACGCATAGAACAATGGTGGAATTGCTGTTTTATTTTTTATTTTTATCCCCCCCCCCCTCACCCAAAAAAAAAGTTAATAAAAGTTTATCAAAAAATTAAATGTACTCCAAACTGGTGCCATTAAAAAACACAACTAATCCCGCAAAAAAAAAAAATACTTCTTGTACAGCTATGTCGACTGAAAAATAAAACCTTTATAGCTCTTTAACTGGTTCCCGACCGCTGGCTGTATTTTTACGGCCAGCGGTCAGGGTCCTTAAAACCCGAGCCATAGACTTTTTACGGCTCGGGGTTTAACTTGCTGCCTGCGCGATCGGGCAGCTGAATGTCGGGTCTCCGGCTGTCAGTGACTGCCGGGGACCCTGAGGAGAAGACAGAAGCAGCTTTCGCTGCTTCTGTCTTCTGTGATCTCTTTTACACAGCGCTCGATGAACTCTGTGTAAAGAAATAGAGACAGCAGCAGCGGCGCTGTCTCTATTCCTCCCGGTGATCATGTGACTGGTCACATGATCGCCGGGTGCCGTTAGTGGCAGGCTGCTGCTGGGTCTTACTAGACCCAGCACAGCCCTATTAGTGACAATCGTCACTATGAGAGGGCTGATTTCCCCTGTAACTGGGGCTGCTGTGCAGCTCCAGTTACAGTGGAAAAACATGGTGTAAAAAAAATATAAAGTTCCCCAAAGGTCTTTTTTGACCTTTGAGGGACAGACCATAGTAATATAGTAATAAAAAAAATAATAAAGTGCAGAAAAAATCATTGTTGTAACGCTAGCACTGACCCAATTACCCTAATATAGACATGTAATATATTAAAATTTACGGTAGACAATGACGATCACAAATAAAAGGTCTATTTTAGGGTAAAACTATGTTATTACCAAAAAAAAATAGCTGAAACGTAAAAAAGCTAATTTTTTGACTATTATTTTCAAACTTTATGAATAAAAATTCTAAAATAGCAAAAAAGGTGTGTATAAAAACGATAAAAAATGAAACCTGTATTGTCTACCGAAAAAAACGTCGCAAAAATCACGTCGTTAGCCCAACAAATAAAAAAGTTATAGCCATTTAACTAACACGTGCTAAAAATGGCTAAATGGTGTCTGGTCCTGAAGGCTCAAAATAGCCCGGTCCTGAACTGGTTAAAGAGAACCTTTCACCTGCCCATACATGTGCAGCATGTAATGGGCAGGGCTTCACTAACACGGTCTCGCTTGACATTTTTTTTTTTTTTGCTATCTTCCTCCGTTATTTACATATCGGTGCAGCTATAATTGGTGCCCGATATGTAAATAAGCCCCTGAACGGTCAATGGGGTGTTTTTATCTAACTAAAGGGCAGGGCGGCGTGATGTCTTCGCTCTGACACTGTCCAATCCGCTACGGACAGTGTCAGGGCGGCTTGCGCTGTGTTCCCTCCCGCGAGAATACACACAGACCGGTGGTTCTGCAGAGCACGCTCTCTGTCTGTGTGCTCTCGCAGGAGGGAACACAGCGCAAGCTGCCCTGACAACTACATAGCTGATTGGACAGTGTCAGAGCGAAGACATCCCAAAGTGAAGACATCGTGCACCACACGCATCTTTTGACATGTACATGTATTTTTGCCGTGGTTTATTAGGCTTTTTTTAAATCTCTTTCTTCAACAGGCAAAGGAAAAAACCGTGAGCCTTTTTATAAAAAAAAGGAAAAAAGCGTCAAACGTTTTTTTTTTGTCTCCCAATGATTTCATGGGGGTTTTTCCTCCCGTGAGTTTTTTCCGCTCTTGGGAAAATTCGCCTCCGCCTCCCATTGAAATGAATGGGAGGCGTTTTTTTTACACTGTTTCTGACGCGGTTTACGTGTCAAAAACACGCGCCAAAGAACCCTGTGTGAACCTGGACTAAGAATGACAAAGTGCCTATTAAAACCTAGCAGCAGTCTGTGTAATCTGTCCAGAAACAAACACACACACACACACCCCCCTCTCCAACTAATTGGTAGAGGCCCCAAATGAGGGACTTCCCCCTACTAACTCCGTATACCCTAATAGGCTATTTGAAAATATTCTTTCCTAAAGGGCTTGTCCCAAGATTAAATGCTATCCCCTAACCACAAGATAGGTGATAGTATGCTGATCAGTGGAGGTCCGACTGCTGCTACCCCCACCAATCCCAAGAATAGGGGTCCTGTTCCTCCGAATGAATGGAGTGGCAGGTTGTGCATGCGAACTGCCGCTTCATTCACTGTCTATGGGACTGCCGAAGATACCTGAGTTCAGCGTTCGGCTATCTACGGCAGTGCCATAGGGAATGAATGGAGCAGCAGGGCGCATGCCCAACCTGCTGCTCAATTCGTTCATAGGAACGGGGCCCCCGTTCTCGTGATCCGTGGAGGTCCCAGTGGTCGGACCCCCACCGATCAGCATGTTACCACCTATCTTGTGGTTAGGGGATGACGTTTAAAGTGTAACTAAACGTTCGACAAACTTCTGACATGTCAGAAGTTTTGATTGGTGGGGAACCGAGCACTGAGACCCCCACCAATCGCTAAAACTAAGTGGCAGAAGCGCTTGTGTAAGCGCTGACCTGCTTGCTTAATTTGTGGAAAAGGCAGAACAGAAATGAAGCGGCTGAGCGCTCACACGAGCGCTTCTGCCACTTCGTTTTAGTGATCAGTGGGGGTCTCAGTGCTCAGACCCCCACCAATCAAAACTTTTGACATGTCACTATGACATGTAAGAAGTATGTCAAATGTTTGGTTACACTTTAATCTTGGGACAATCCCTTTAAATGCACAGTGTATTTAATTATACTGCAGCTGTACCTCAATAGATAATATCAATCAATAATGCTACAAAAAGTCTACTTGTAACCCGGGCCTAAAACTGAAAGACCATTAGGTTGGCTGTGAGTCCGTGTTCACACAGTGCATATTTAACCCGTTAGTGACCGCCCCATAGTGTTTTTACGATGGCCACTAACAGACTTTATTCCGATGCAATAGCCTTTTTATGCCGTTAAATCTCAGAGGTAGCTGAGGGCTGGGGGCATCCCTGCTCGAACGGGTGAGATCGATTATCATTATCGATCTCACGCATTTAACCCCTCAGATGCGGCGCTCAATAGCGAGTGCCGCATCTGAGTTGTTTTGGGGGGAGGGAGCTCACTCTCTCCCACCGACACCGATCGCCGAGTGTCTATCTCCGATAGCAGCCGGGTGCCTAATAAAGGCCCCCAGGTCTGCCTGTAGTAAATGCCTGATAGGTCATGCCTCTGGCATGACCTAGCAGATGCCTGTACGTTACACACGGACAGGCACAATAGACTGCAATACAGAAGTATTGCAGCATATTATAAATGTGATCGGATAATCGCATAGTGAAGACCCCTAGTGGGACTAGTAAAAAAGTTTAATTAAAAAGTGAAAAAAAAATGAAAAACACAGTTTTAAAAAAAACAAAATAAAGTAAAAAAGTCACACATATTTGGTATCGCCGCGTCCGTAACCACCCCAACTATAAACTTATTACATCATTTAACCCGCACTGAATCCAGCCTCAAAAAAAATGTGAGAAAAATTCGCATCTACTCCAAAATGGTACTGATAAAAAATACAAGTCGTCCCGCAAAATAAAGCCCTCATACAACTGCATCGGCGAAAAAATAAAAAAGGCTTTTCAAATATGGATACACAAAAACAAATAATTTTGGAAAAAAAGCTGCTGAATAAAGTTATTGTGTTATTTATACCACACGGTAAACGGCGTAAATTTAGGATGCAAAAAAGTGTGGTGAAATTGCATTTTTTTTTCTATTCCCCCCCCCCCCACCCCCAAAAAAAGTTAATAAATTCTATGTACCCCAAAATGGTGCTATTAAAAATTACAACTTGTCCCGCAAAAAAACAAGACCTTGTTGAGGCAATAATAAAAAAGTTACAGCTCTTTGAATGAGTCGATGGAAAAACGTAAAAAATGGCTTGGTCATTAAGGTCTAAAATAGGCTGGTCACTAAGGGGTTGTCTGGGCATTTCATAGTGATGGCCCTTCAGTCAGCTAATCGGTGGGGGTGATTTTAACCCCTTCCCGACCACCCCACGTAGATTAACAGGCTGCAGCACTGGTCTTTGTGCCTGCAGCCCGTTAATCTACGTGTGCTCCTAAGGCTGGGTTCATACGACCTATTTTCAGACGTAATGGAGGCGTTTTACGCCTTGAATTACGTCTGAAAAAACGGCACCAATACGTCGGCAAACGTCTGCCCATTGCTTGCAATGGGTCTTACGATGTACTGTGCCGATGACCTGTCATTTTACGCGTCGCTGTCAAAAGACGGCGCGTAAAATTACGGCCTTGTCAAAAGAAGTGCAGGACACTTCTTGGGACGTAATTGGAGCCGTTTTTCATTGACTCCAATGAAGAACCGCTCCAAATTACGTCCATAAAAGACGCCGCGAAAAACGCGAGTACATGCAATTACGGCTGAAATTCAGGAGCTGTTTTCTCCTGAAAACAGCTCCGTAATTTCAGACGTAATTGCAGTTATCGTGTGCACATACCCTAACAGAGCACACAGGCACTCCCCGCAGCCCGGCATCTCCCAGTACAGGCTGCTGGGGGAAAACATCGGGTCGGATCACAGTGGTGATCCAAACCGATTAACCCCTTAAATGCGGCAGTCAATAGCGATGCCGCGTTTAAGCTTTTATAATAACAATATCAGCACCCCGCTCCGCAATTGCGGGGGGCTGATTGTTGCTATGGCAACCGGAAGACTAACAAAGGCTCCCGGTCTGCCATCTAATATGCCCCCTGTCAGTGTGAAACTGACAGGTATAATACCCTGCAATACATAAGTATTGCAAGGTATTATAACAATGATTCAACAATTGGATCTTCAAGTTCGTAGTGAGATCAAAAAACAAAAAAAGTTCCAAAAAAATTAAACGTAAAAAAGTACTCCTGCCTTTTCTGGAACGTTTCAGTGAGCGCTTCTGCCTACGTCCATGGCTGACCTCTCTATAGCCTCCTTCAATGCGATGGGGTTGAATGTGCCTGAAAAGAGAGCGCAAATCCTGCACTACCTTCATAAGTGTAAGGGGAGATTCACACGAGCGTTGCGTTTTTGCGCGCGCAAACAACGCGGCGTTTTGCGAGCGCAAAAAACATTTGACAGCTGCGTGTGTCATGCGTGTCTGATGCGCGGCTGCGTGATTTTCGCGCAGCCGGCATCATAGAGATGAGGCTTGTCGACGCCCGTCACTGTCCAAGGTGCTGAAAGAGCTAACTCTTTCAGCACCCTCGACAGTGAATGCCGAACACAACAGCGAAAAACCTGTAAAAAAAAAAAGATAAAGTTCCTACTTACCGAGAACTTCCCGGCCGTTGCCTTGGTGACGCGTCCTTGGTGACGCGTCCTAAGTGACGCGCCTCTCTTGACATCGGGCCCCACCTCCCTGGATGACGCGGCAGTCCAAGTGACCGCTGCAGCCTGTGATTGGCTGCAGCCTGTGCTTGGCCTGTGATTGGCTGGAGCTGTCACTTGAACTGAAGTGTCATCCCGGGAGGTCGGACTGCAGGAAGGAGACAGGAGTAATCGGTAAGTTAGAACTTCGGTTTTTTTTACAGGTTCATGTATTTTGGGATCGCAAGTCACTGTCCATGGTGCTGAAACAGTTTAACTCTTTCAGCACCATGCACAGTGAATCTCTCCCGACGTCGCGTACCGATAATTTTTTTTCCGGGATCGGCCAAAACGAGTTTGGCCGAACCCGGTGAAGTTCGGTACGCTTGTCCGGCTTCGCTCATCGCAAAGACACTCCGTTTGGATGTTCGGAAACAGAAAAGCACGTGGTGCTTTTCGGTTTTCATTCATCCTTTTCACTGCTGTTGCGCGAATCACGCTCGTCCCACGGAAGTGCTTCCGTGTGGTGCGCGTGATTTTCACGCACCCATTGACTTCAATGGGTGCGTGATGCGCGAAATACGCAGAGTTATTGAACCTGTCGCGCTTTTTGCGCAGCAGACAAACGCTGCGCAAAAAGCACGGACTGTCTGTACTGCCCCATAGACTTGTATTGGTCCATGCGTGCCGCGTGAAAACCACGCGGCCCGCACGGACCGAATACACGCTCGTGTGAATCCCCCCTAAGGCACATATTGCATGTTTCCAGGAAACACACTTTAACGAGGGTCACTCCCCTGCTATTAGACATAAATTTTACACACACTGGCATTTTAGTAACAATTCACTTTTCTGATCTTGTGGAGTTGCCATAGCTCTTCATAAATCTCTCACTCATCAGGTAGTCAATTTTGTCACTGACTCTGAAGCTGGATATATAATCCTAGTTCTAAACATTGGTGGGCGTCAGTTCACTGTGATTAATGCCTACGCCCCTAATACTGGTCAGGTCCCTTTCCTCCTTCATCTCATAAACCCTGCCCTTCTGGTGGTACGGGGGACTGTGGTGTTATGTGGAGACTTTAATCTTACTTTAGATCCGACACTGGATAATTCTACTGGTCGCTCCAGTATAGCATATAATGCTATCAAACGGGTGAAACGTGCTCTTTCACAACTTCAACTATGTGATGTTTGGTGCCTTCAACACCCTTCTGACAAAGATTATAGCTTTTACTCTCATCCGCATGGCACCTACAGTCGCTAGGACTACATCCTCCTTCAAAATCATGCCCTTCCCTGAGCTGCTTCCACGTCCATTGGCAACATATTATGGTCTGATAATGCCCCAGTGTATTGCACCTTACACCTTCCTTTTCTCACTAAAGGTCCCTGGTCCTGGAAACTTAATGAGTCTCTACTCCTAGATGGGGTTTGCAGTGCTGAACTGCTGCAAATGGTTGAGCACTTCAGATCCGATCACGCCCATGATACCACATCGCCTATGATGTGTGCTCCGAGGTGTCTTCATAAAACATGGCGCACACCTTAAAAGAGAAAGGGCCCATTCCCTGAAAATTGCTCTCCAAAAAATTAGCTCCCTTGAACTGGCTCACAAGCGTGCGCTTTCTCTTCCGCTCTTACGGGAGTTACAGAGTTCCCGACAAGATGCCCAACGTCTGTTAGACTCAACTCAGAAGCGTGCCCTTCAAATTTGTCGGAGCAAGTTTTATTTATTTGGTAACAAAAGCGGACGCATGTTAGCCAGAGTGTTAAAGGCTCAGTTGGATGCTGATTTTACCTCGCTGGAGATCCTTGCAGTTATAAAGGACCTCTCGGGGGGGAAAGAGTCCCAGACCGGATGGGTACACTGCTAAATTTTATAAAACATTGACTGACTTGCGCCACTTCTGCTCCAAGCATTTAATTCTATCTCCCCTGAAGTCTTGTTCCCTACTAGCTCCACCTTGGCCCATGTTACGGTCATCCCTAAATCGGGCAAAGATCCCCAGCTCTGCTCCAGTTATCGCCCCATCTCCTTGCTCAACGTAGACCTAAAAATCGATGCCAAATTGCTTGCTAACAGATTGAATAAACATCTCCCTAACTTAGTCCATCCAGATCAGGTGGGATTTGTGCCTGGTCGGGAGGCGCGCGATAATACCCTTAAAACCTTAGATATTATCCATCATGCCCAGACTCACCACATCCCCCTCATGATCCTGTCTCTAGATGCCCAAAAGGCACTAGCACTAGGACCTTCCCTTATGAGTAAAATAATGGCCCTTTATCATTCTCCATCCGCCCAATTAAAAATAAACGGCTCCCTCTCTGCGCCATTTGCTATTCATAATGGTACCAGGCAGGGTTGCCCTTTATCCCCATTGTTGTATATCCTCGTTATGGAGCATCTCATGGCCTCCATTCGGAACAGCACGGATATTAAGGGTATTTTCATAGGCGGGACAGAATATAAGTGCTCTGCATTTGCTGATGACCTATAGGTTTATCTCACGAACCCGCATATATGTCTTCCATCGTTGATGTCTGAGCTGTGCCGTTTTGGAACATGGTCCAATTTTAAGATTAACTTCTCCAAGTCTGAGGCTTTGAATGTATCCCTTCCACCCTCGACACTATCACTCCTCAAAAGTAATTTACCCCTCTCCTGGCCTGATAGGGGTATAACATATTTGGGAGTACGTATAAGCTCTGATCTCTCACAACTGTTTACTAATAACTTCGCACCTTTAGTAGCCAAATTTCGCACGGATCTCGCCTCTTGGCATAAAAGGGAATTCTCCTGGTTTGGCCGTATTAATATTATTAAAATGCCACTCCTCCCCAGATTGCTGTACCTCCTGCAGACGATCCCTATCTCCATCCCATCCTCTTATTGGCAACATATCCAACAATGTTTTGGATCCTTCATATGGCCAACGGATCGTCCCCGCCTGAGTAGTACAAGCACAACCAATCTGTACACATAGGAAGCTAAAAGATTGTCTCAAGATGCACAAATGCAACTTTTATGTCTGAACGGTAATGAATAGAGAGAAGAGTTCACGTATATATAAATAGAGACGTCCAAACATGTAAGCCAAGCGTAACTTGGTGAATTGACCAGAAACATATAGATAAACCTACAAACAAAAGTATCAATACTCGCACAAAAAATATATATAATTTGTCATTAAAAAAAAATCACTTTATTAAGGGGATAGATACAAATATAAGATATAAGTAGCTACATCGACTTACCTGCAAATGCCGATGCTGCTGCAGAATCAAATGTAGCCTCTGGTGCCGATGTGTCCTCGCTCGTCTGACACGATGCAGGACCTGTGAGTGACGACACAGCGTGATCTCTCGAGAACACGGCTGTGTCTGCACTGCCAGAAGCTGGGCGTTGTGAAGAGAAGTGGATGATACTTCTCGTCAGAACACCCAGCTAGTAAAAGTAGTAAAAACGCCCCGATGTACGCACATAATACATGCCCAGTTGTACTTTTACTTTTAAACACGCCCAGTTGTACTTTTGCAAACCTCATTTGCATAAATACAAAAATGGTCATAACTTGGCCAAAAATGCTCGTTTTTTAAAAATAAAAACGTTACTGTAATCTACATTGCAGCGCCGATCTGCTGCAATAGCAGATAGGGGTTGCAAAATCTGGTGACAGAGCCTCTTTAAGGGCATCCAAAAGAAACGAAGTACAGATGATGAGATTGAATTTGGTGATAGAAGTAAACCCCTTGCAAGACACTTTATGGAACATCATGGAAGCAACTGGAGGTTGCTTAGAGTGAGGGGGATTGATCGTATATATTTGGGTAATCGCGGGGGTGATATTGTAAAAAATCTTCTGCGTAAGGAAATTAAGTGGATTGTAATTTTGGACACCTTGTCTCCAAGAGGTCTAAATGAATCACAGAGTTTTGCATTTTTTTTCTAGTTATTGTGTTGTTGTCTATGACTAATGTTATTTTATTTTTGCTAGTTCCGGGATACTGAACCTTACTATAGATGAATGCGGAAATGAATGATGGTATACTGAACAATATGGGAAACTTTGTGGGATGAAGACAAATACATGAAAAAATAAGAAGAAATATTTGTAGAAAAGATGGATTATGTCTACATTCTATTTGTGAATTTAAAACATATGTGTGTAATGGTATCTTATTAACATCTGAATCACACGTTCTCTGGTATCTCATCGTCATGACTACACTTCGTTCATTCCTAGACCCTCACTTTAGCTTTTTAATGTGCTTCTTTGAGAAATTATGAACATTGAATTAATTTATACTTGCAGGTATGGAGTCACACATGAGTATTTTACATGTAAGGTAGAGAGATACATTGCATTGAATATGTCTCTTCCTCGAGTTAAATCACCTTATTTATTTTATATATATATATATATATATATATATATATATATATATATATGCCGGAGGCTGGCCCCCATAGGCTTAGCCCTTATTCACACGACAGGGTTTCCCGGCTGGGTGACGGCCGTTCATAAATCGGCCGTCACCCGGCTGCATTAGGAACAATAGACCCCTAATGGGGCTATTCACACAACCGATTTTTTGACGGCCCTGGAAACCTGGCCGTCAAAAAATGGGACATGCCCTATTTTCAGCCGTTTACCCGGCCGCCCGGCTCCCATAGAAGTCTATGGGGCCGGGTAATACACGGCCATCACCGGAATGTGTCCAGAGTGATGGCCGTGTATTCCGTCGCTCGCGCTCTCTCTCCTCCTCCTCCTCACAGTGCAGAGTGCATGTGAGGAGGAGGAGGGTCTTTTTTTGCTCCCTGTAGAAGTCGGAATCTCCAATCCCCGGCCAGGGATTGGGGATTCCGCTACAGGAGAAGTGAGTGACTACACTGTCCATATATGGACACAGCGACGTCACTCACTTCTGAATTGGAATCCCCGACCCCTTGGCCGGGGATTCCTCTCCAGGAGAAGTGAGTGATTACACTGTCCATATATGGACACAGCGACGTCACTCACTTCTGAAGCGGAATCCCCAACCCCGTGGCTTCCGCTACAGGAGAAGTGAGTGACTAAACTGTCCATATATGGACAATGAAGTGAGTGACTTCTCCTGGAAGGGGGGGGGGGATGGGTGCAACCTACAGGGGGCTGTGAGGCATCACCTACAGGGGACTTGGTGGCATCACCTACAGGGGACTGGGTGGCATCACCTGCAGGGGGCTGGGTGGCATCACCTGCAGGGGGCTGGGTGGCATCACCTGCAGGGGGCTGGGTGGCATCACCTGCAGGGGGCTGGGTGACATCGCCTGCAGGGTGCTGGGTGGAATTACCTACAGGGGGCTGTGTGGCATTACCTACAGGGGACTTGGTGGCATTACATACAGGTAGCTGGGTGGCATTACCTACAAGGGTCAGGGTGGCATTACCTACAGGGGGCTGGTTGGCATTACCTACAGGGGGCTGGGTGGCATTACCTACAGGGGGCTGGGTGGCATTACCTGCAGGGGGCTGGGTGGCATTACCTGCAGGGGGCTGGGTGGCATTACCTGCAGGGAGCTGGGTGACATTACCTACAGGGAGCTGGGTGACATTACCTACAGGGGGCAGGGTGGCATTGCCTGCAGGGGGCTGGGTGGAATTACCAACAGGGGGCTGGGTGGCATTACCTACAGGGGGCTGTATGGCATTACCTATAGGGGACTTGGTGGCATTACCTACAGGGGACTTGGTGCTATTACCTACAGGGAGCTGGGTGGCATTACCTACAAGGGGCAGAGTGGCATTACCTACAGGGCGCTGGGTGGCATTACCTACAGGGGGCTGGGTGGCATTACCTACAGGGGGCTGGGTGGCATTACCTGCAGGGGGCTGGGTGGCATTACCTGCAGGGAGCTGGGTGAAATTACCTACAGGGAGCTGGGTGACATTACCTACAGGGGGCAGGGTGGCATTGCCTGCAGGGGGCTGGGTGGAATTACCAACAGGGGGCTGGGTGGCATTACCTACAGGGGGCTGTATGGCATTACCTACAGGGGACTTGGTGGCATTACCTATAGGGGACTTGGTGGCATTACCTACAGGGGACTTGGTGCCATTACCTACAGGGAGCTGGGTGGCATTACCTACAAGGGGCAGAGTGGCATTACCTACAGGGCGCTGGGTGGCATTACCTGCAGGGGGCTGGGTAGCATTACCTGCAGGGGGGTGGGTGGCATTGCATGCAGGGCGCTGGGTGGCATTACCTACACGGGGCTGTGTGGCATTATCTACAGAGGGTTGTGTGTGGCAACAAATTTAAATGAAATTCATCCGATTTTAAAACGGACAGGGAAAAAAACGGATGCAAAATCGGCCGTTAAATACAGCAACACGGCCCGGAACGGAATCAGAACGGATGCAAAACGGATGGAAACCGGCCGGGAAAAACGGCCGATTTTATCGGCCGACACTCGGACCCTGTCGTGTGAATGAGTCCTTACTGTCAGGGTATGTTCACACGCTTAACCAAAAAGTCTGAAAATACGGAGCTGTTTTCAAGGGAAAACAGCTCCTGATTTTCAGACGTTTTTAAGCCACTCGCGTTTTTCGCTGCGTTTTTTACGGCCGTTTTTGGAGCTGTTTTCAATGAAAAACGGCTCCAAAAACATCCCAAGAAGTGAACTGCACTTCTTTTTCGCGTCAGTTTTTTTACGCTGCCGTTTTTCAAAACGGCCGCGTAAAAAACGGCTTATCGGAAAAGAGCGCCGTTTTTTCCATTGCAATCAATGGGCAGATGTTGGGAGGCATTCTGCTTCCGATTTTTCTGACATTTTCGGACATCGATCTCACCCGTTTAACCCCTCAAATGCGGCGCTCAATAGCGAGCGCCGCCGCATCTGAGGGGTTTTGGAGAGAGGGAGGGAGCTCCCTCTCCTCCCACTGACACCCGGCGATAAGATCGCCGAGTGTCTGTGTCTCCGATGGCAGCCTAATAAAGGCCCCCGGGCCTGCCTGTAGTGAATGCCTGCTAGGTCATGCCTCTGGCATGACCTAGCAGATGCCTGTCCGTTTTACACGGACAGGCATAATACACTGCAATACAGAAGTATTGCAATGTATTATAAATGCGATCGGATAATCGCATAGTGAAGTCCCCTAGTGGGACTAGTGAAAAAGTAAAAAAAAGTTTAATACAAAAAGTGAAAAAAAAAACACAGAAAAACCCACTTTTCCCCCTTACAAACTGCTTAATTATTCAAAAAGAAAATAAAGTAAAAAAGTTACACATATTTGGTATCACCGCGTCCGTAACGACCCCAACTATAAACATATTACATAATTTAACCCGCACGGTAAACGTCGTAAAAAATAAAATAAAAAAACATGCAAAAATTGCTGTTTTCTTTGAATCCAGCCTTAAAAAAATTTGATCAAAAGTGATCAAAAAGTCGCATCTACTCCGAAATGGTACCAATAAAAACTACAAGTCGTCCTGCAAAAAAAAAACGAAAAACTCATACAATTGCATCGGCGAAAAAATAAAAAAGTTATGGCTCTTCAAATACGGAGACACAAAAACAAATAATTTTGAAAAAAAAGTGTTTTCACTGTGTAAAAGTAGTAAAACATACAAAAACTATACAAATTAGGTATCATTGCAATCACAACAACCCGCTGAATAAAGTTATTGTGTTACTTATACTATACGGTACGGCGTAAATTTAGGACGCAAAAAAAGTCTGCCGAAATTGCTGTTTTTTTTCTATTCCCCCCAAAAAAGTTAATAAAACAATCAATAAATTCTATGTACCCCAAAATGGTGCTATTAAAAATTACAACTTGTCCCGCAAAAAACAAGACCTCATACAGCTATGTCAACGCAAAAATGAAAAAGTTATAGCTGTTTGAATGCGACGATGGAAAAACGTAAAAAATGGCTTGGTCATTAAGGTCTAAAATAGGCTGGTCACTCAGGGGTTAATTCCTGTGAAACGCCTAAAGAGTTAAAACACTTTCTGAATGCCGTTTTGAATACTTTGAGGGGTGCAGTTTTCAAAATGAGCTGATTTATGGGGACTTTCTAATATATAAGGCCCTCAAAGCCACTTCAGAACTGAACTGGTCCCTGAAAAAAATAGCCTTTTGAAATTTTCTGGAAAATGTGAGAAATCGCTGCTAAAGTTCTAAGCCTCGTAACGTCCTAGAAAAATAAAAGGACGTGAAGAAAACGATGCAAATATAAAGTAGACATATAGGGGATGTTAACTAGTAACTATTTTGTGTGGTATTAGGGCTATGTTCACACGCAGTGACCAAAAACGTCTGAAAATACGGAGCTGTTCTCAAGGGAAAACAGCTCCTGATTTTCAGACGTTTTTTAAGCCACTCGCGATTTTCACTGCGTTTTTCACGGCCGTTTTTTAAGCTGTTTTTCAATAGTCAATGAAAAACGCCTCCAAAAACGTCCCAAGAAGTGTCCTGCACACGTAAGATAAAGGCTCGTGGGAACAGAACATCGTAATTCCCATTGAAAGCAGTGGGCAGATGTTTGTAGGCGTATTAGGGGTGTTTTTTCAGGCGTAATTCGAGGCGTAAAACGCCCGAATTATGTCTGAAAACACTGCGTGTGAACATACCCTAATTATCTGTTTTACAAGCAGATACATTTAAATTTAGAAAAATGCTAACTTTTGCACATTTTCTCTTAATCTTGGTGTTTTTTTTTACAAATAAATTGAATAATTAATAAATAATTGCATTTATTGACCAATTTTTTTCACTAACATAAAGTACAATATGTCACGAGACAAAAGGTAAAAACATTCAAAAGTTATTACCACATAAAGTGACACGTCATATTTGAAAAAAATCGGCTTCGTCCTGAAGGCCAAAACAGGCTCAGTCCTGAAAGGGTTAAAGTTTAAAAATAAAAAGTAATGTTAAAAAAACAAAAAAAAATAATATTTTTTTTTTACAATAAACATTAAAAGAAGTCTCAATACATAGAATATACACATTTGGTATGACCGTAATAAAGTTATAGCATCATTTATGATGCTTACGCTATTATAAAATAAAAACTGATTTCGTTCAGTTATTAATGTGGGGCACGAGGTATTATGAATTTTGAACCTCATGTGCCTCATATTAATAGTAATTAACCCCATCATGTACCTCACACATTAACCCAATGTTGTCCATTATGACTGAGGAACACGATGGGGTTAATTACCATTAATATGAGGCACATGGAGGTTCAAAATTAATAATACAGCGTGTCTCTCATCAGAAAACTGAACTTTTTTTTTATTATTGTTGGCAAAAGTATCGTTTTGGTATCTAGTATCGCAATACAACACAAAGTATCGGTATCGAAGTTGGACTTGTGGTATCGTGACAACCCTATCCAGCACACACCTATGTCGTGATGTACGGGACTTATAGGCTGTGACCTTTATTTCCCCGGGTCCAGAAGACCACTATTGGTCCGCCCCTCGTCTGGCCGGTCCTCTCACATTGCAATCCATAGTAAACGACTAGCCTTTGGCGCTCATTGGTGTAAACATTTTTGGATACACGCCCCATTACATTGTGTCTCCTTACATTCGCTTATGTTACCAAGTTACGGCGGTGTCCGCCTTCTCTCCATAGTTACGGCACTAGCGGAGGTGGCAGCCGCCATCTTGTTGTAGAAATGAGCGGGTCGAACCGTGAGGCAGCTAAGGAAGAACGCAAGAAAGCGGGGGGCGGGGTGATTAACCGTCTGAAAGCGCGGCGGGTGCAGGGCAGGGAAGTAAGCGACTCCGATCACAGAGCTGTGACTCCGGTCACCGAGCATGAGTTGTTAGGCCTGAAAGAGCCGAGACCGGAGAACGTCCTAGGCCTGACAAGGGTCACAGAGAGTAAGTTTTATCGTGGAGGTTGCTGCGTCTCCAGATACCGGACGCCGTTCTCAGTCACGTTTCCACTCACTTGGTTTTTGTTTCGTCACTAGATTATTTGTGTAAACCGGAAGATAATCTTTATGGCATTGACTTCACCCGCTTTAAGATCCGGGATCTAGAGACTGGCACTGTGCTGTTTGAGATCTCCAAGCCTTGCTCAGGTAATTGACTATCAAATGTACCATTCACATATGGCATTCATTCCTCATAGACATGCCAACCTCGAAGCGCTGATCTCAGGGTGAAGTAGCCGGCTGGTAGGGCATAGAAATATTATAACAACAATGCAAGATTTAACCAGCAAACTTTATGGAAATAAAAAATTATAGATATATTATTTACTCTTACTTAAAAAGTAATAAGGACGGACATCATTATGGGTATGTTCACACGGCAACACCAAATACGTCTCTAATTACGAAGCTGTTTTCAGGCGAAAACAGCTCCTGAATTTCAGACGTTTTTACAAGTGCACGCGTTTTTCGAGGAGTCCAGTACGGACGTAATTGGAGCTGGTTTTCTATTGAGTCAATGAAAAACGGCTCCAATTACATCCCAAGAAGTGACATGCACTTCTTTGACGCGGGCGTCTTTTTACGCGCCCTCTTTTGACAGCGATGCATAAAAATACTCCTAGTCTGCACAGAACATCGTAAGACCCATTGCAAGCAATGGGCAGATGTTTTCTGACGTATTGGAGCAGTTTTTTCAGGCGTAATTCGGGGCGTAAACCGCCTCAATTACGTCTGTAAATAGGGCGTGTGAAAATACCCTGTAAGTTATCGGGGCTGTCGAGCGTCCGTGGTATCCGGTCATAAGGGCTTATTCTTGTATATATGATCTGCTAATACGCTTGCTGTGCTGTAGTGTCGAGATTCTGTTAGCAAAGTGTCAGGATTCTGAATACACATCACGTCCTGGCTGGAGGTAATGTATATTCATAGTCAGGACACTGCAGTAACGTTATAGTGTGTTTATGTGGCTGCACGTAACGATATAGCTATATCGCTATGTGCTGTGTAAATGAATGGGGAGAAGTGTAAGACACTGATTGGTCAGCGTCATACACTCCTCTTTACAACGCCCACTTGGCCAAAAAGTAAAACACGCCCAGTTGTTCATTAAGAAACGAATTAGCGTAAAACTAATATAGGTCATAACTCCGTCAAAAATGATTGTTTTTCTAAATAAAATAACACAGCTGTAATCTACATTACAGCGCCGATCACATCATGTACAATATAGGGCACTTAAAATGTGGTGACCGAGCCTTTTTAAAGGTGTATTCCAGCCTAAAGCATATTTTACCTATTTACTGGATAGGTGATGAATGCTAGATCGGTTAAGGTCCGCACGCTGGGACCCCCACCCATCGCCAGAACAAGGTTACCCGATCTCCCCAGCCACGAGATGGTGGCTAGGAGGAGTTTGACTGGAGCGGTAGCTGGGCTGCGTCTATGGGACTGATAGAAACAGCCGAGCTAGATCTAGCATTTATCAACTATGCAGTGGATAGGTGAAAAATTATAAGTGTAAGTGCCATACAACACGCAAATATCACCATATAGTGTTCAAATAAAACCACAATTTTGCCTTCATATGGTGCACTATGACTGTAGAGTACCACACAAATACATCATACAATGCGAATATACAGTGGATATAAAGTCTACACACCCCTGTTAAAATGCCAGGTTTTTGTCATGTTACAAAATCAGTCCAAGATGAATAATTTCAGGACTTTTTCCATCTTTAATGTGACCCATAATCTGTACAATTCCATTGAAAAGCAAACTGAAAATCTTTTAGCGTGGAAAAATAAAAATAAGGAACAAAAATAATGTGGTTGCATAAATATGCACACCCATAAACTAATACTTTCTTGAATTACCCTTTGACTTTATGACAGAACTCAGTCTTTTCTTGACTTGGCAATTGTTCCGCACTCTTCCTTGCAAAAGCGCTCCAAATCTGTCAGATTGAGAGGGCATCTCCTGTGTACAGCCCTCTTCAGGTCACTCCGCAGAGCAATGGGATTCAGGTCTGGGCTCTGGCCGTGCCATTCCATAACGTTGATCTTCTTCTGGTGAAGCCATTCTTTTGTTGATTTGGAGGTATGCTTTGGGTCGTTGCCGTGCTGAAAGGTGAAATTCCTCTTCATCTTCAGCTTTTTAGCAGAGGCCTGCAGGTTTTGTGCCAATATTGCCTGATATTTGGAACTGTTCATAATTCCCCCCACCTTTACTAAATCCCCAGTTCCAGCTGCAGAATAACAGCCCCAAACATAATGTTGCCACCACCATGCTTCACTGTGGGTATGGTGTTCTTTTGGTGATGTGCAGTGTTGGCTTTGCGCCAAACATACCTTTTGGAATTATGGCCAAAAAGTTCAGCCTTGGTCTCGTCAGACCAGAACACGTTTTCCCACATGCTTTTGGCAGACTTGATGTAGGTCTTTGCAAAACATAGCCGGGCTGGGATGTTTTTCTTTGTTAGAAAAGGTTTTGCCACTTTACACCACAGCCCAGACATATGCAGAAAATGATAGATTGTTGTCACAAGCACTACACAACCAGTACCTGCCAGAAAGTCCTGCAGCTCCTTTTAACCAGTTCAGGACCGGGCTATTTTGAGCCTTCAGGACCAGACACCGTTTAGCCCTTTTTAGCACGTGTTAGTTAAATGGCCATAACTTTTTTTATTTGTTGGGCTAACAACATGATTTTTGCGACGTTTTTTCCGTAGACAATGCAGGTTTCATTTTTTATCGTTTTTATACACATCCTTTTTGCTATTTTAGAATTTTTATTCATAAAGTTTGAAAATAATAGTAAAAAAAATAAGCTTTTTTACTTTTCAGCAATTATTTTTTTTTGGTAATAACTTAGTTTTACCCTAAAATAGACTTTTTTTATTTGTGATCGTCATTGTCTAACGTAAATTTTAATATATTACATGTCTATATTCGGGTAATTGGGTCAGCGCTAGCGTTACAAAAATGATTGGTGGGGGGGGGGGGGGACGTTTTTTTTTGGCGTGGATATTTTCTGTGTATTTATTATTAAAAAAAATTTGCACTTAACTTTCACTGACAGCCGGAGACCCGACATTCAGCTGCCCGATCGCACGGGCAGCAAGTTATGGCTCTGGTTTTAAGGACCCTGACCGCTGGCCGAAAAAACATCCGGTGGTCGGGAACCAGTTAATGTTGCTGTAGGCCTCTTGGTAGCCTCCTGGACCAATTTTCGTCTTGTCTTCATCAAGTTTTGAGGGATGTCCAGTTCTTGGTAATGTCACTGTTGTGCCAAATGTAACCAACTTGATGACAGTCTTCACTGTGTTCCGTGTTACATCTAATGCCTTGGAAATTCTTTGGTACCCTTCTCCTGACTGATGCTTTTCAACAATCAGATCCCTTTGATGTGTTGTAAGCTCTTTACGGACGATGGCTTTTGCTGTGACATGCAACAAAGAAAATGTCAGGAAAATCCTAATAGAACAGCTGAACTTTATATAGGGTTACTCAGAATCACTTTAAATAATGGCAGCTGTGTACTGACTACGATTTAAATGTGATTGGCTAATTCTGAACACAACCACATCCCCCAATTATAAGAGGGTGTTCACACTTATGCAACCACATTATTGTAGTTTTTGGTTTTTTTCCCCTCTAAATGATTTCAGTTTGTTTTTCAATGGAATTGTACAGATTATGGGTCACATTAAAGGTGGAAAAAGTTCTGAAATTAATCTTGTACTGACTTTGTAACATGAGAAAACCTGACATTTTAACGGGTGTGCAGACTTTTTATATCCACTGTAAGTGCCCTACAATATCATAATGTTACTATTGAAATAAAAGAATTTGTCCCACCACAGAAAAATTGTGACCACTGCTATGAACTTGGGCTGTCCATGAATGGCCAAGTCCTCCAGAGCGAGAACTGCTGCTTTCTCTGCACTCTGGCTCATAGAGGGGGGACTTCTGTGATGTCCATAAGGCACAACCTTATTAATATAATGCGTTATTGAGTACAATTTTTTTTTTTTTAATATATACATGTGTATGTACGCTCCATATACAGATGTAACTGGGTGTCTATGGAAACACCCTGATAATTGCTCATGACCTCTTGGGTGTGCAGAAGTGAGAGGTTGAAAATTTGGTGACACCCGGAAGTTAAAGGGGTTTTCCAATCCCATTTTTTTTTTTGTTTACAATGAGAGGTTTTTTCGTTGTCTTGCTCTTCCGGTCATACAGTTCCCTGCATGCACCGGTTGTGTCCCAGCATGCGATGCGCCAGCAGCAGGGACTCATCACGCCTACTACATCCAGCTATAAACAATCTCCGTTGCCAGTTTACTGCTCTCATTAGATCAGTGAGAGCTAACTATAAACCTGCAACATATCAGTGCTGTACCAAACAACACTCTTACATAATTGTAAAAAAAAAAAAAAAAAAATTTGACCCCAGAGATGGAGTCACAGAGCACTAGTATAGGCTCTGTATCGGGACTCTGTGGAATCCCCTGACATCACTGTCCATATATGGACAGTGTTGTCAGGGTCTTCCCCAGAGTCGGAGTCCCGGGCAGAGCGCTAGTATAGGCTCTGCTCCGGTACTCTGGAATCCCCTAACAACAGCGCCGGAGTCCTTGTGATAGCTCTACTAGCAACTGGCTCCTGACATCTGATAGTTTCCGGTCCGCTTCTAGGGGGGAGAAAATTACTCTGGTGCTGTGATAGCGCAGGAGTGGGCATGCGTGGTAAACACAGCTAGTGTAGAAACCACGCATGCTCCGAGACTCTTCGTGTTTACCACGCATGCTCCGAGACTAGCAGTGTTTACCACGCATGCTCCGAGATTTGCAGTGTTTCTCGCCCCTAGCAGCAGACCGGAAACTATCAGAAGAAAGGGAGTATCTGGTCCACCACTTCCCTCAGTGTACTGTGATGTCAGGAATGACGTACCCGTACATTGAGCCAGCCGGAAAACGGAACTCTGATCATGGACGAGCTAGCGCCGGAAGTAAGGATTTTGATACTGGAGACTCATCACATGACCAGCGCTGGAATCGGGTGTTAGAAGATTAAATCAAAACTTAAGTATATTACAAATTAAATTCTTTTTATATTTGCAGTGAAATAGAGATTAGTTAATTGGTTCTGGAAAACCTCTTTAATACGTTTGCCACTGAGGTTCAGTTTTCAGTTTTAATGGGACTTCTGGAAAGATTGAGCTTTCAGTTATTTCTCCTTTACTGCTGATGACTTATTCACACGTGCCGGTGTTGAGCAGTGCGGGCAAAAACGTATGCTTGATCCCGCACAGAGATGGATATATGCATCATTGTCATTTTGTGTATACTGCCCAAAATCCCCAAAAAATGGTGGCCGGTTTGCGTTTCTTTTTTTCTTCCTCATTTCTCCTGCACAACATTTAATCAATAGATTACATGTAACCCAATATGGTACAACGTGTCCCACCCAAAGAATAATACCTACCCTGAAAAATACATAGGCTACATTGATAGAAAAATAATAACTTTATGGCTCTTGAAATATGGTAATTGAAGTAGAGGGGGGGGGGGGGGAATATTGCCATGTAGGCCCTAAATAGGTTGATCCTCAAGGGGTTAAAGCGAACTGGTCACTGACCAATCTATTTAAATAAGAACGTAAGTGTCCTATCCTATTAGTTATACTAGTGGGTTCATCACACCCACATACGCCCCCCCCAGCATTTGATTCCCAAGTCACAGAACATTTTAAGCCACGCACCTATTTTGCCCAGTAAAGTCCAAAACTGCATAGAAATGCCCCTTTTATAGAAACGGCACGAGTGGCACCCTTTCATTTTAGCGGGTGAATCGGGTTCGTGAGAACTGACCCGATTTTCCAATCCGTGGACCATGTCCTATCTTTTCACGTATCGATGACAGGACCTGGCCGGTGCACACAGTCGTGTGCATGAGGCATTAGGAAGATGTCCTTCCTCTCCGTGGTCCCATGCAAAGGGCAGGCATGAAAAATTAGACTGAAGGGCATTATACTAGATTACCTTCCAACAGAGTGCAAAACAAGGGGGGGGGGGGTGGTTGAAAAGAAAGCAATTATGATTCTGTGGAGTCACATAGTGAATCACATGATACTTTTCAACCAGTTGGCATCTCTGAAAAGATCATGTGATGTAGTCTGTGACAGTGATTACTGGCGTTCTTTTCAGCCCTTCCCCATTTGGCACTTCGAAGGGTTGTTTAGTGGATGTAATCATGCTCACTAGTATAACTATTAGAGAATTACATTATTGACCTAATTCAGAAAGCCTTGTCAAGTCTAGAATATGGAGCAGATGCCTATTTTCACTTGTGGATTTTTCTGTAAATGTATGCTGCGCAATGTCACGACTAGTTTCTAAATATGTATTTATTCATGGTTTGTCTGTTTTTCTTTTAATAGAACAGGAAGAGGAAGATGAAGAGGCAGGACAGGTTGATAGTAGCGCTGGGCGCTTTGTACGATATCAGTTCACACCAGCATTTCTTAGGCTTCGAAAAGTTGGCGCTACGTGAGTATTATAAAGAAACTATGGCTCAACCCTATGCCAGCTGCTTTATCTACTACATCTCTGCTTACGCACCTTAACATTTGACGTATGTTGGGACATCCAGACGTCTGCTGTCCGGGGGGGGGGGGGGGGGGTTGCTCCAGGATTGGCATAATGGACTTCAACATGCCTGTCCTTTTTGTTCTGTCAGGAGATAACCCACTGGTGCTTGGGTTGTATCAGACAGCCAAAGGCTATACCCGGGTGTTCAAAGGTTGGAATAATCTGGCATATAGACTCTATTGTACCATGCACGCAAGGCATTGGTGCCATTTTATTATTCAACCATTGAGATCTATACAGTAGGGGCATTCAGTCAGATCTGTGATCTCAGTGTCTGCTTTGTTCTGGGGTCTACATTCTTGCAGTGTTTCATTAGAAATACTGCATTATGATAGAATATTCATTGTCCTAAGCCCACATATTGTCCAATCTACAGAAGTCGACCTCCAAGTGAATGTGCAATAAATCCAGAATTGTAATCTTCATTGTAATGTGATATTAAAAGAATAATTATGTTGCAGTGTACATATTTCTACCTTCTGAAAGCTAAATGTTATCAAATGTTTAACTAAAAATAGTTAGGGTATGTTCACACGAGGGCGTCCGTAACGGCTGAAATTACGGGGATGTTTCAGCCTGAAAACATCCCCGTAATTTCAGCCGTACCGGCATGTGCAGGCGCTTGAACGCTGCGTCAATTACGGGCGTATTTAGCGCTGCTATTCATTGGAGTCAATGAATAACGGCTCTATTTACGGCCAAAGAAGTGACAGGTCACTTCTTTGACGCGGGCGTCTATTTACGCGCTGTCTTTTGACAGCGGCGCGTAAATTACGCCTCGTGTGAACAGACAAACGTCTGCCCATTGCTTTCAATGGGCAGGTGTTTGTCAGCGCTATTGAGGCGCTATTTTCGGACGTAATTCGGGGCAAAAACGCCCGAATTACGTCCGTAAATAGGCCGTGTGAACATACCCTAAGGGTATGTGCACACACACTATTTACGTCCGTAATTGACGGACGTATTTTCGGCCGCAAGTACCGGACCGAACACAGTGCAGGGAGCCGGGCTCCTAGCATCATAGTTATATACGATGCTAGGAGTCCCTGCCTCTCTGCAGGACAACTGTCCCGTACTGTAATCATGTTTTCAGTACGGGACAGTAGTTCCACGGAGAGGCAGGGACTCCTAGCATCGTACATAACTATGATGCTAGGAGCCCGGCTCCCTGCACTGTGTTCGGTCCACTACTTGCGGCCGAAATACGTCCGTCAATTACGGACGTAATTAGTGTGTGTGCACATACCCTTAGAATGAAAGCAGCAGTTCCATTGCAGTAGTAGACTTTGGGTAGTATTTACCGGTTACTTATTTTCTTTGATGCTGGCTGCTTTTAAGGGGTTTTTCCCAAAATCATAAACTATCACACCCATCCCCCCCCCGTTCCGCCTTACTACTCGACCGCATGCGCACTACTGATCCATTCAATGTCTATTGGAATTACGGAAACAGCTGAGTACAGTGCTCGGCTGTTCCCTTCATTCACATATAAAGTGAACTAGCTGTTATACCTGGCGTTGCTCGGGAGGTTGACTTACGGTATAGATAGTGTCTGCCCGTCCATGAGATTGAGACCGTATGAGACTGATTGATGGTTGTTGTAACTAATGAGGAGGCAGGGTTTGGAGGTCGGGCCTTCGTCGTGTAGTGTTGGGAATTTTTAGTGAAGCGTCTGGTGAGGTAAAAGACTAGACATGGCTGAGAGTGACTGGGACACCGTGACTGTGCTGAGGAAGAAGGGTCTGACCACCGCGCAGGCCAAGTCCAAGCAGGTAAAGTATGCTGAGGCTGTGGAGGGGCGTGAGAACGTTACCTCAGACACTCCTGAGGAGAAATCTCGTAGATGTTCGTGTTACTCTACTGAGGCTGTGAGCAGACAAAGAGCCAGCGCCCGACACTGTGCTCCGAGTATCCTCTGACCTAGCGCCATTTTCTGTGTTGCGTTCCTCTGACGCCAAGGCGTGTCTACACTATGGAGGATGGAGCGTGACGTCACTTCATTTTAAACCAATGAAAAATCGGGCTTCAAATTTACTTTCGAAAATATATAATGGATGAAGCGGTGGGTGCATGCTTGACCACCGCTCCATTCAATCTCCTCCTTACTGCATGGGGTTCAGTGAGAAGGATGTGGGGGTTTGGGACCCTCCTTATGATCGGTGGGTCTCCCAGCGATCCAACAATTATTATATATATATATATATATATATATATAATAATTTTATATTATTATAATAATGTTCAGGACTTTTGAGTCTGTGCCAGAATGACAGCCACACGTCGCATGCCCGTCTGTGACTAGTTTATCTGTAGCCCTAGTCCAATGTCAAGATGTGCCCCTCTGGAATAGGGGCCCTGACTTTCCAATGTAAACCAAAGTTAGGCAATCATTAAAAGGTTATCCGGGATTAGAATAAAGTGTCTGCTTTTTGCCATAAACAGTCCCACTTGTGACCATGGTCTGTGACTAAGGGTATGTTCACACGCAGTGTTTTCAGACGTAATTCGGGCATTTTACGCCTCGAATTACACCTGAATAAACGCCCCTACAAACATCTGCCCATTTCTTTCAATGGGTTTTACGTTGCTCTGTTCCCACGAGCCTTAATTTTACACGTCGCTGTCAAAATACGGCGCGTAAAAAGACGCCCGCGAAAAAGAAGTGCATGTCACTTCTTGGGACGTTTTTGGAGGCGTTTTTCATTGACTCCATTGAAAAACAGCTCCAATAACGGCCGTAAAATACGCAGTGAAAAAAGCGAGTTGCTACAAAAACGTCTGAAAATCAGGAGCTGTTTTCGCCTGAAAACGGCTCCGTATTTTCAGACTTTTTTGGTCACTGCGTGTGAACATACCCTAATATTGCACCTCATCCCCATTCAAGTAAATGGGGCTGAGCTGTAATACCAGAGACCGCCCATGGACAAGAGTGGCACTGCTTCTGGGAGACAACTCGTTGGTAATTAGAAACTCCCATTCAGTAATTGCGCCTGCGCTGTAAGAATACGGTCACCAGTTTGTACTGTGTTTTTGATTTTTCTTTTTAGTGTGGAGTTCACTGTAGGCGATAAGCCTGTGAAGAGTTTCCGGATGATTGAGAGGCATTATTTTCGTGACCGCATACTTAAAAGCTTTGATTTTGACTTTGGCTTTTGCATTCCAAACAGCAGTAACACATGTGAACACATGTATGAATTTCCACAATTGTCAGAAGAACTCAGTAAGTATTTTTGTTATGTCTTTATGCATTTGACATAGGTCAAAATATAAGGTGTTCTAACATATGAAATATATCTTAATATACAGAGCTCCTTTCCTTTTTCTACGACTATCTGCCAGGAGGTTATGCAGTGCTGATTTTTCACTCGTTCCCTGTTTTGTTCTTGTCTCTGGATATTTGTAGCCACACTCCGCAGCAGTATTTTAATAAAATCCCTATTAAAAAATGTTGTCGCACTTCACATGCTCACAACCATTTAAGTGCTGCAGGCACACTCGTCCAGACAGAAGCTGCCTAGGTGAATACATACTAGGCCTGTTCTAGGGTCTCGTTGTTGATCTGTTGCCTGGGCAAGCACGCTGCAAGTGACAGACACCAAGGTCTCTTCTCTTTCCTGCTGTGAAACACAGAAACTGGTTACAAAACCAGTGCTGCCTGTTTAGAAGGTATTCCCAACTTTGAAGGTTTAGATTTTATATAAAGAATTAATTACCGTACATAAAAAGTTGACTAACCTCTAAATAGATTGTATTACTTCTCTTGTACTGGTCCTGAATTTCAACTTCGCTTTATAGTCCAGAAATCATGTACTGCAGGTCTAATAGGTAATGTATGGCGTCTTTCTCCATAGGGTGTTTTGAATTTTTTTTAAATGACAAACGTGGACACAAAACGCATGTCCCAGATGTATGCATTTCTATAGCTGCATATGTTTTCCATTGAATCCAATTGTAAGAAAAAAAACCTTGTATACGCTTTTCAATAGTTAATAAAAGTAAAGTGTGTGTGTGTATATACACTACCGTTCAAAAGTTTAGGGTCACTTAGAAATTTCCTTATTTTTGCAAGAAAAGCACAGTTTTTTTCAATGAAGATAACATTAAATTAATCAGAAATACACTCTATACATTGTTAATGTGCCAAATGACTATTCTAGCTGCAAACGTCTGGTTTTTAATGCAATATCTACATAGGTCTATAGAGGCCCATTTCCAGCAACCATCACTCCAGTGTTCTAATGGTACATTGTGTTTGCTAACTGTGTTAGAAGGCTAATGGATGATTAGAAAACACTTGAAAACCCTTGTGCAATTATGTTAGCACCGCTGTAAACAGTTTTGCTGTTTAGAGGAGCTATAAAATGGACCTTCCTTTGAGCTAGTTGAGAATCTGGAGCATTACATTTGTGGGTTCGATTAAATTCTCAAAATGGCTAGAAAAAGAGAGCTTTCATGTGAAACTCGACAGCCTATTCTTGTTCTTAGAAATGAAGGCTATTCCATGTGAGAAATTGCCAAGAAACTGAGGATTTCCTACAACGGGGTGTACTACTCCCTTCAGAGGACAGCACAAACAGGCTCTAACCAGAGTAGAAAGAGAAGTGGGAGGCCCCGCTGCACAACTGAGCAACAAGACAAGTACATTAGAGTCCCTAGTTTGAGAAATAGATGCCTCACAGGTCCTCAACTGGCAGCTTCATTAAATAGTACCCGCAAAACGCCAGTGTCAACATCTACAGTGAAGAGGCGACTCCGGGATGCTGGCCTTCAGGGCAGAGTGGCAAAGAAAAAGCCATATCTGAGACTGGCTAATAAAAGGAAAAGATTAATATGGGCAAAAGCACACAGACATTGGACAGAGGAAGATTGGAAAAAAGTGTTATGGACAGACGAATCGAAGTTTGAGGTGTTTGGATCACACAGAAGAACATTTGTGAGACGCAGAACAACTGAAAAGATGCTGGAAGAGTGCCTGACGCTATCTATCAAGTATGGTGGAGGTAATGTGATGGTCTGGGGTTGCTTTGGTGCTGGTAAAGTGGGAGATTTGTACAAGGTAAAAGGGATTTTGAATAAGGAAGGCTATCACTCCATTTTGCAACGACATGCCATACCCTGTGGACAGCGCTTGATTGGAGCCAATTTCATCCTACAACAGGACAATGACCCAAAGCACACCTCCAAATTATGCAAGAACTGTTTAGGGAAGAAGCAGGCAGCTGGTATTCTATCTGTAATGGAGTGGCCAGCGCAGTCACCAGATCTCAACCCCATAGAGCTGTTGTGGGAGCAGCTTGACCGTATGGTACGCAAGAAGTGCCCATCAAGCCAATCCAACTTGTGGGAGGGGCATCTGGAAGCATGGGGTGAAATTTCTCCCGATTACCTCAGCAAATTAACAGCTAGAATGCCAAAGGTCTGCATTGCTGTAATTGCTGCAAATGGAGCATTCTTTGACGAAAGCAAAGTTTGAAGGAGAAAATTATTATTTCTAACCTTGTCAATGTCTTGACTATATTTTCTAGTCATTTTGCAACTCATTTGATAAATATAAGTGTGAGTTTTCATGGAAAATACAAAATTGTCTGGGTGACCCCAAACTTTTGAACAGTAGTGTGTGTGTGTATGTATATATATATATATATATATATGGTAATACTAGAACTATAGTATCACAATGTAGCCAAGATACATGAGGAAATTTTATTTTTATTCAATATGACTTTTTTTTTCACAGTTCACTTGATGATTGATAACCCATATGAGACCAGATCAGACAGCTTCTACTTTGTGGATAACAAGCTCATCATGCACAATAAAGCAGATTATGCCTACAATGGTGGCCAGTAAGGATCTTTTTCAATGGACTGATCTATATTGGGTTAGAACATTCTTTGACAAGAGCAGAGGATTCGGGGATATATTTGAGGCCAATCCTGTGCTTGACGCAATCATGGAGCATTGTCTTTTTTCTATTCCTTTTATAAAGTGCTGTTATACAAGACCGAAGACTTTGTACAAATGATATTTATTTATTTTTGTCCGTATCAGTCCTAAGATCCTTTTATTAGCAGTTAAACAGCCGGGTGAGCTGTGAAGGAAGCTTACTGTTACAGGAATATACATATTATATGAAATCTTCAGTAAAAAGGTTTGCATAATTTGATTCTTGTTTTGTGCAATACTATAGTCTTCTTTTCCCCTGTCTTCAGGAGTAGATGGCTGTTTATAAAATGCAGAGCGCAGTATAATATTTTTATATATGGTTCCTGAAATTGGGACAAGTATGGTAAATGTCTAAAACATCTGCTTTCCTGTGTGGTCTATTCCATATTTTTTTAAGAACGTAAAGCCCTTTATTAACTTTGCCATAATTTGTATGTTTCTTACCGTTCCTTAATTCGTTTCTCAACGGTGTGATACAATAGGGGGGTGACAAATGACAAAACATGTATGAAAATAGCCCTTTTTGCTCAACTGTGGTTCACTTGGGTGCATATTTCTATAACGAATCTCATTGTCATTAGTAAAGCTTTACCCGACTCTTATATCTGTATCTTCCAATGAAGCAATAATTTATTATCCAAATACCGGATATTGTCTACCACCAAGTAAGGGAGTGGAGGCCAGAACAGATAAATGTCTTCCATTATGCACAGAACAAAATGGATAGGCTGAGAATTGTAATGGGCAAACAGAGATTGTGGGTCTGTAGCCGTCCTTGTTAATGTTTTTAGGAACACGAATAGGTGGAATTAAAGTGTCACTTGAAAGTTTTTTTTTTTCTTTTTAGCTTCTGATGTAGAGATGTGTACAGTTAATAATATACGGTCTTTGGCCTGTACGCAGCTCTGAGGAGAACCAAGGGGGCATGGTGCTTTATTCTAGTTGACTGTGGGAATCTCAGTGCCTGGACCTCAACTATTAATGACAGAAGTGTTTTAAAATGACAGCTGCCCATTAAAGCTTTATGTACAAAAAATAAATAAATCTATAAAATGCCCGTGATGGGTACTAGGAGCTCCCACTGTATTTTTTGGCACTTTAGGTCCCCTATAATATCCCTGGATTTTAACGGAAAAGGATATTAGGAGAAGCATTATGAGAGCTCTGTCTATCAGCTGCTTTCGTCCAATCACTATTGCTGAAAACTTTTGGCAATGCTGATTGAAAAAAACAAAAAACACAATTTTTGATCCTAAGGCCTCGTGCACACGACCGTAGCCATGTGCACGGCCGTGATTTTCGGGTCGGCCGGGGGCGGAGTGTCGCCTGCAAATGGCCGCATCCATTATTTGCTATGAGCCTGGACCGCAGAACATGGCCGAAATAAGGCTTGCCCGTTCTTCCTGGGCCATGCACGGACCGTGAAAACCACGGTCGTGTGCATGGCCCCATAGGAATGAATGGGGCCGCAATTCTCCCGTGAAATTGCGGCCGCAAAAGCACGTTTGTGTGCATGGGGCCTTACGATTTTTTTCAGGCATATTATACGTTCCCCCCCAAATGCTTGTTTTTGGAGCTGTATAATGGAGCTCTTAGCAACCACTTGTTTTTATAGTATGCAAATCATCAATTTGTCATAATGTATTACTAAACCCATTAACCAATTTTGCACCAGCAAGCAGATTATTTGAGATTGCTGTATTTTGCACAAGCAAACGCATAGGATGTTTGTAGGGTAACCAAATGGGTGTGGGTAAGGCTTTTGCTCCATGCCATGGCTTTTAGAAATGCAAATAACTATTTGAGCGTTAAAGATTCATCCAAGAGATCTTGTGTGCAGGAGAATGATGCTGCTTATCCTGGGATCTACTGGTTTATATTCATATGCTGTGTATGAGTAGTTTAATCTAAAACTTGGTTTTATTTATGATTTTGGAACAGATTTACATAGGGTTTGTTTTTTAAAGGCTTTGTAAACCCCATGATTCAGTATTTTTTATTTTTTTATTTATCTCATATAAATAAGAGCTAAATATGCAAAAAGTATATAGTTTTTTCACACGGTCACTTCATTCACAACTTTCCCACAATATAAGGGTATGTTCACACTGAGTTTTTTTCGGGCCGTAAACGTCCTGAAAAACGGCTAAAAAAAATCGGCAGCAGAACCCCTCCAAACATCTGCCCATTGATTTCAATGGGAAAAACGGCGTTCTGTTCTGACGGGGTGTTTTTTACGTGGCTATTTTTCAAAACAGCCACGAAAAAGAAGTGCATGTCCCTTCAGCCGTATTTGGAGCCGTTTTTCAGACTATAGAAAAACAGCTCCAAAAACGTCCATTAAAAACGCAGTGAAAAAAAGCGACTGATTAAAAAACGTCAAAGTCAGGTGCTTGTTTTCCCTTGAAAACAGCTCTGTATTTTGAGATGTGTTTTTTTTTTTTTGGGTGTGTGCACATACCCTAAGGCCGGATTCACATGAGCGCGTGCGTTTTGCGCGCGCAAAAGGCACTTAACAGCTCCGTGTGTCCTCACCATATGATGCGCAGCTGTGTGATTTTCGCGCAGCCGCCATCATTATGACACTCTATGTTTGTAAACAGAAAAGCATGTGGTGCTTTTCTGTTTTCATTCATACTTTTCACAGCTGTTGCGTGAATCACGCGCGTCCCACAGAAGTGCTTCCGTGTGGCATGTGTGGTTTTCACGCACCCATTGACTTCAATGGGTGCGTGATGCACGAAATACCCACAAAGAACGGACATGTCGTGAGTTTTACGCAACGGACTCGCGCTGCACAAAAATCACACTGTCTGAACGGCCCCATAGACTAATATAGGTCCGTACGAGGCGCGTGAAAATCACGCGCGTTGCACGGACGTATATCACGTTCGTCTGAATAAGCCCTAACTGTTCCTTGCGTCCAGTCTTTGCTGAGGTGTAATAATCCTCTCAGGCCCCATGCACACGACCGTAGATTTTGTCCGCACTTACGGACCCATTCATTTCTATTGACCACGGACAACTTCCTGTATATTTGTGGGAAGGTGTCCTGGCTGTAGAAAGCCTCCGCAAAAGATACATGTCCTATCTTTTCCTCATTACAGACCGTGCTCCCATACTTTATATGGGAGCGTGGGCTGAAAATGTGGGTGGCTGGGCATGGCCGTATTCATCAGGCCTTAGGGTATGTTCACACGACAACGTCCGTAACGGCTGAAATTACGGGGATGTTTCCGCCTGAAAACATCCCCGTAATTTCAGCCGTAACGGCATGTGCAGGCGCTTGAACGCCGCGTCCATTACGGACGTAATTGGCGCTGCTATTCATTGGAGTCAATGAATAACGGCTCCAATTACGGCCAAAGAAGTGACGGGTCACTTCTTTGACGCGGGCATCTATTTACGCGCCGTCATTTGACAGCGGTGCGTAAATATACGCCTCGTGTGAACAGACAAACGTCTGCCCATTGCTTTCAATGGGCAGATGTTTGTCAACGCTATTGAGGCGCTATTTTCGGACGTAATTCGGGGCAAAAACGCCCGAATTACGTCCGTAATTAGTGTGTGTGAACATACCCTTACTAAGCAGTAGTTGGTTCCATGTCCTAGCTTTATTGTGGGAGGGGTGGAGTGTTTTATCACTAGGCTGACATTGTGTCAGTTTTCACCTTTCCTCTCTACTGAACACAACTGATGGGGGCTCAGCACTTTCAGAGGCTTGGAGCTGAAGTACATCCCCTGTCTGTGTGATTATAGGGCATGTAGCAAACCTCTATATTTCCTACAAAGGTACTGTATGGACTTTACTCACTAGCAACATTGAAACACAAAACAGACCAGGTTGCTTATTTCACTTGTGAATGTGAACGCAGCCATGTGTATTGAACCAGTGGAAGCAAATCATTTTCGAGGTCACTGTGCCTTTAAGGTAAGCTGGACGAAGTCTATTTGTAACCATAACGGAGAGTTGTGACTATATGGTAACACCTCCACTCTGTACTGTTATTACTATTTGGGGAAGAGCTTGTATTTTTCTGTAAGAAATAAAGTACTTTTGAGAAGAAAAAAAAAAAAGCGCCTTGTATGTTTATTATCGCCCTGGCTGTAATGGGAGGGAGAATAGCCCTGGCCAATCGTTCGCCTAGAAGTCGAGTCACATGACCATGTGTTTACATCTGTTACGTGATTCCTTTACGCTACGTCGGGGGAGACGCTTGTTGAGCACGTCAGTGGTGGGAGGGGAGGAGCGTGGTAGCGGCTGTACTCCAGGGTGGTGAGGAGACGGCAGGACAGTCATGTTTCGGGGTATTACAATGTTATGCCGGGCATGGCGGCCGTGCACAGGTGAGCGGAGAGTGCGGCCGGTGACCATGTGGTGACCTCTGGCCTGCAGCTGACCTCTGTGTGTTGTCTCCACAGCTCCCCGGTACTTGCACACGGTGTACCAGAGTGTTGAGCTGCCGGACACCCATCGCATGCTGCGGGATACATGCAGGGAATTCGCTGAGCGAGAACTGCAGCCCATCGCTGCACAGTTGGACCGAGAGCACCGGTACCCGCGGGAACAGGTGTGCCAGCAATGTCAGGGCTGCCCACTCCTGCTCTTTCACCCACTGACCGTTCTCCTGCATCTAAGCTGCTATAGAAATACAAGTATCCTTGCACTGCTGTCACAAGTCCCTGATTTAGTCTTTGCCCAATGCTGTAATGGCGGTACAGTTCTATAAACCGCATCTGAAAGACCACGCGATTATAGAAATGTATTTTTAAGAAGGGGTGCATTTAAAAAAAAAAAAAAAGGCATATTCACCTCAGATCCCCCAGCGTTCTAATGCCGCCGCTCCGTTCCTCCCTGCCGCTGTTTATTGACCTGGCTGCAGCGGTAACGTGCCATATACCCACGTGAATGCTGGAGACCATCCCTGGCCTCAGCGTTCCTGTGCTGTATACCCACTGAGACCAGTGATTGGCTGCAGCAATCATGTGGGTATACAAGTAAGTCATTGCTGTAGCTATGGCAATAAAAAGGCGGGGAGGACCGGAGCAGTGGCGCTGAAACGCTAGGGGATCCATGAGGTGAGTAATGCTCTTTTTTTTTTTTTTCTTGACCACTTTTTTTAATAAGTCGGAAAACTCCTTTAAGGTTTGGACACAGCTGATGACAAAGTTGTGCACTGGTCCGGTGTCCATAGCCAGACAAAAAAACGGCGCAGGGAGATGTCTGGCATCGCAACTGATGCGTCGGATGCCAAAACTGCTCCCATAGGAAAGCATGAGATCAGTTCTGGCATCAGTGTCCTCAACAAAACCAGATTGCAGGACAACCCAGACCAAAAGCCATTTTCAGACTCTCGCAATGTGGCCACGTTTTAGAATTTATATAACCTGGACTCCCTATGGTTCCACTGAACCCTATGATTCTCCAAGTTTAGTAGAATCACACGAGATCCGGATATTGCAGCCTTCGCTATGGATGCTGACGTCTGGCTATAATAGACTTCAAAATCACCCAAAAAAATAAATTGGTTTCTGAAACTGGCCTAAAAGGGGTTGTGCAGTTTAGAAAACCCATTTTCATTTACTTTTATTAGGTAATTCTGAGTTAATAAAGGGGGGTCCTCTGTACCAGATCCTACTTTCTTGGCGGGGGGAACCTGTCCTACATTATAAAGACAGTCCATTGAGAAAAATATGCAATGCTTAAAGGGGGTTTTCTACCTTCTGATGACCTATCCACTGGATAGGTCATCGGTGCATGATCTGTGGTGGTCCAATACCCGGACCCCGCACAGACCAGCTGTTCCGGTGCCTCCGTGCACCGGACGTACATGCAGTTGGCTCCAACCACGGAATAGCGGCCGAGCTGCGGTACTGCAGCTCTTCTCATAGTCAAGTGAATATGTCAGACTTGTAGCACGGTATGCTATGTACGGAGCCAACTCCTTTTGGCGCCATACATAGATTTATGTGCCATTATATACGATGCCCACAGGCCACTGGAGCGGCTGATCGGTGTGGGGTCCGGGTGTCGGACCTGCAGCGATGATGTATAAGTTATCGGTTGTCAGAAGGTGGAAAACCCCTTTAAATCTTCTTGTGATGGCGCTTCAGGGAAACCTTAAGAAAATCAGAGCCACGTATGTCTACAAGATGCAACTGAACGCTATTCACTTCAATGGGGCTTAGCTGCGATACCAGACACAACCTATGGACAAGTGTGGTGCTATTTTTGGAAGAAAGCAGCTGTAGTTTTCTAATCCTGGACAACCCCTTTAAACACGTACTGCCAGGTCTCCCCACACATAACCGGTGATCTCTGTCGGTTCCAGTAGGGGGACACTTTTGTGATTTGCGTATTGTCAAGTGACCTTTTTAATAAGTAGGCATTATACAGATTGGAAACCCCTTTAAAGTGACTATATGCTACCCTCTCCTTGGACTCCTTCCTCCCAGTGCCATGCGAACACTGCAACGTTCTAAATGTAAGTTCTCTAAAATCACGAAACTATTAGACATAAGTGACAGACCACTGAAATCAGTCGTAACAATTCTAGCAATACCAAATTTAGGGCACATTCAGACGTGGCGGAATTGCTGTTGAATTCCACTGCGGACAGTCCGCAGTGGAATTCTGCAGCAGCAGCCATTTTAAAAAAATAACTGGAATTACTGGAATTTTTCCTCCGCAGCATGCTCATGATGTTGCGGAGAAGCGGAATTTCACTGCAGATTTCAGCCTTTGCATTGCAAGAACTGAAATCTGTGGCAAGTTCTCTGTGATATCTGCAACGTCTGAATTACCTGTCAAATAAGCAAATGTTGGTGCAGATTCGTTGCGGAATTGCCCCAAATCTGCACCAACATTTGCAGCTGAAAAATTCTGCCACGTGTGAACATGGCCTTATAGTTATTTTTTGTTTTACTACTTTTGCTCAGTAAAACTTTTTTTAATCTACACCACACTAAGCTCTCTCTTTATCGGCTGATAGGCTGGCCCCTAAAGGCACTATAGGGTACTTCCCACGCCTGTGTGTTGTATTACATCCTATTAACGTCCTGGGTCGGTTGTGATTATTATCACACCCCTATGTATTTGTCCCCTATAACCCTCTGTTTTTAGTGGCTACCAGACCATTACAATATTTGTTATTTCCGCTACGTGGTGTCAGCTGTTTATCGTAATATTGAGCCTACATGCTCTGGACACTACAGATGTTTATTTGGCATTAGTGCCCGGCTTTTAATTGAATGCGATCAATAAATAAATACATTTTAAACAGACAGTGAATACCTTTAATTTCGAACGTATATCAGATACTTTAACCACTTGTAACTTCATGTTAATGGAGAGTATCACCCAGCTTTTCCAGACTCCAGAAGGTCATATTTTCATTCTACTGTACTGCAGTGGTACATAGCCCCTTCCTGTATCTTTGCATATCTAGATAATTGTCAATATTACTGTGAAAATGACATGGCAGCCATATTATTTGTCATCTAATATTCCCAGATGCAGCTATAACCAATGACTTACTCTTTGGTGTATTTAATGCCTCTCTCTAGGTTCAGAAGATGGGACAGATGGGATTACTGTCAGTGGCGGTCCCAGAAGAGCTAGGTGGCGCTGGGCTGGACTACTTGGCTTATTCTATTGCAATGGAAGAAATCAGCCGGGGCTGTGCGTCCACTGGAGTTGTCATGAGTGTCAACAATGTGAGAATGTAAACATTTTTCTATTACTTAGACACACAATGGGTTTTGTGCCAGTGAATGGGATGCCACAGCACCCATAAAAAAAAACACAACCCAGTAACGTTTTTATTTTTAAAAAACGAGCATTTTTGGCCAAGTTATGACCATTTTTGTAGTTATGCAAATGAGGCTTGCAAAAGTCCAAGTGGGTGTGTTGAAAAGTAAAAGTCCAAGTGGGCGTGTATTATGTGCGTACATCGGGGCGTTTTTAATACTTTTACTAGCTGGGCGTTCTGATGAGAAGTATCATCCACTTCTCTTCACAACGCCCAGCTTCTGGCAGTGCAGACACAGCCGTGTTCTCGAGAGATCACGCTGTGTCGTCACTCACAGGTCCTGCATCGTGTCAGACAAGCGAGGACACATCGGCACCAGAGGCTTCAGTTGATTCTGCAGCAGCATCGGCGTTTGCAGGTAAGTCTATGTAGCTACTTACCTGCAAACGCTGATGCTGCTGCAGAATCATCTGTAGCCTCTGGTGCCGATGTGTCCTCGCTCGTGTGACACGATGCAGGACCTGTGAGTGACGACACAGCGTGATCTCTCGAGAACACGGCTGTGTCTGCACTGCCAGAAGCTGAGCGTTCTGAAGAGAAGTGGATGATACTTCTCTTCAGAGCGCCCAGCTAGTAAAAGTATTAAAAACGCCCCGATGTACGCACATAATACACGCCCACTTGGACTTTTACTTTTCAACACACCCACTTGGACTTTTGCAAGCCTCATTTGCATAACTACAAAAATGGTCATAACTTGGCCAAAAATGCTCGTTTTTTAAAAATAAAAACTTTACTGTAATCTACATTGCAGCGCCGATCTGCTGCAATAGCAGATAGGGGTTGCAAAATCTGGTGACAGAGCCTCTTTAAGCATCCGCCATCTTTATGTAGCTCTCGTGGCCCTTTTCCCATCACATACGAACGTGTAGCGGAAAGCGGGCATTCTTCAGAGAAACGCCGACAATGACTCATTTGTCCAACCTGAACGGTGCACCAGTATTAACCCCTTGCCGCATTCATTTTGCAGTTTTATTTAATTTCTTTCCTCCCTAACTTTTTTATTTTTCTGTCGTTCTAGCCATATGCGGGCTTGTTTTTTTTGTAGGACGAGTTGTAGCTTTTCATTACACTATTTATTGTACTATATAATGTACTGGAAAACTGAAATAAATATTTGTGGGGTGGGATGGGGAAGGAAAAGAAAAACACTAATTCCTCCATTGTTTTTTGGGGTTCGTTTTTCCAGCGTTCAGCATGCAGTGAAAACGACATGTTAATTTTATAGTGCGGGTCGGTATGATTACGGATTTACCAAATGTATGAAGTTGTTTTTGTAATGTTTTACTACTTTTACAAAGAAATAAATTGTTGTTTTTTTTAAATGTTTTTTGCGGGATAAGCTGTCATTTTTATTGGTATCGTTTTTGGGTACGTGTAACCTTTTTATCACTTTATATTCCATTTTTTTTTCTAGTGTTTACTGTTCACGGGTTAAATAATGTTATGTCATAGTTCGTACTTCTATGGACACGGTGATACCAATTATGTTTCTTATTATTTTTTCGCATTACTTTAGGTGAAAAGTAAAACGTTTTTTTGTTTTTTTTTACTTTTAATATTTTTTTGTATAACAGTTTTTTTACTTTTTTTAATTGGTCCCCCTAGGGGACTTGAACAAATGATCGTTGGATCACTTGCAGAATATACAGGAATACTTATATTCTGCAGTATGTTGTGCTTTTTACCTGCCCCTATTAAGCCCTGCCTCCGATCTTGATAGGCCCCCCCCCCAATATGCAGTCATACCTTTTAAATACGCAGCATGTTCCATCGGTCACCATATTGAATTTGCATACACCCCAGAAAAACTGAAGATTGACGGCAGAAAAAGACCACATGGTTTATCTAGCGCTTATTTACGCTGCAGGACAACGGTCTCGTACTGTAATCATGTTTTCAGTACGGGACAGTTGTCCGGCAGCGAGGCAGGGACTCCTAGCATCATACATAAGTATGATGCTAGGAGCCCAGCTCCCTGTACTGTGTTCGGTCTGGGACTTGCGGCCGAAATACGTCCGTCAATTACGGACGTAATGACCTCGTGTGAACATACCCTAACCGCTGCAGCGTCACGTGGCCTGCAACATCATCTTAGGAGGCCGGACTACACACAGAGAAGAGGGAGGGAGGGAGGGAGGGGGGGGGGTATGTTTTTGTTTTTTTTTCCCTACCATCAGACTGATGGTGCTGCAGGTTCTAGGTCGGATACGCTACATAGTTTTTACGCAGCGTATCCACCCCGTAGGAACCTGGCCTAAGACTACCAGTTCGAAATGTTGTCTTATTATAATTTTTTTGCAGTCTCTTTATTTAGGGCCGATCCTCAAACACGCCTTAGAGAAGCAGAAAAAGCAGTGGATTACTCCATTTTGTAGCGGGGACAAGGTCGGCTGCTTTGCACTCAGTGAACCAGGTTTGTGAGTTGCATATCTAATAAGGGATCATTCATACTAGTGTCCAATGCCTCTGTTTTCTGATTTTTCTACTAAAAATGAGACATTATTCTAACCGATGAAGTGGGAAAGTCATAGAGAAAAAGCACTCCGCATATACAATGTCGTATTACAGCTGTTTTGTACGGAGGCATATTAGAGCACCCGTAGAGGTAGTTCAGTTAACCTGATGTGACTATATTCATTAAACTTTTCTTTTTAAAGTAACATTCTACTTTAAGGGTATGTTCACACGGCCAAATTTCAGACGTATACGAGGCGTATTATGCATCGTTTTACGTCTGAAAATAGGGCTGCAATACGTCGGCAAACATCTGCCTATTCATTTGAATGGGTTTGCCGACGTACTGTGCAGACGACCTGTAATTTACGCGTCGTCGTTTGACAGCTGTCAAACGACGACGCGTAAATTTACTGCCTCGGCAAAGAAGTGCAGGGCACTTCTTTGCCACGTAATTTGACCCGTTCTTCATTGAAATCAATGAAGCACGGCTCAAGGTTTACGAGCGTCTCAGACGCCTCGTAAATTCAGAGGAGGAGCTTTTACGTGTGAAACGAGGCAGCTGTTAACAGTCTGTCTTTTCACACGTAACTGCCTCTCAGCGTGTGAACATACCCTAACTTTCCATCAGTCGACATGCAGACACCCCCCCCCCCCCCTCTCCCCAAATCTTGCATTCTGGTGACCAATGGGGTCAGATTCCAACCGATTTATCATCTATCTAGTGGATTGATGAAAAATGTTGTAGGCTAGAATACCCCTTTAAATACTATAGTTACCTATTTGGTAAATACTAAATACACCACATTCATATTTTGAGCAAGATGGTAAATTTCTACCCACACACAGAACCGTGGTAGCAGCACGGTCTCATTCTTATGCTAGTTTTCAGGTTTATGGCTCAGCAGGTAAATATCTAATCTGTAGTAAACTGAATATATAATTGCGCGCACGCACATCACTGACTGCTGCACTGGCAATCATCAGTGTGCTCGGACGCTAAAATACAAATCTTTTGTCATTTTCAGGTAATGGCAGTGATGCAGGGGCAGCAAGTACAGTTGCCAGGCTGGATGGGGAAGCGTGGGTTCTCAATGGAACAAAATCCTGGATTACAAATGCATGGGATGCCTCTGCAGTTGTAGTCTTTGCTACCACGGACAAGTCCATGAAACACAAGGTAACATGATAAAGCTTTTCCCTCATTACACCTCATTCTAAAGAAAAATGATGCTTTGCTTTATTCATTACGTGGTGTTGGATTGAACTTTGTGACAAAATGTACAGAAGATAATATTGCTTACAGCTGTAGTTTAAAGGGCAATTGACAGTAGTTTTGAGACCTTAAACCTTCTGACTGCAATCATGTGTATGGGGATATAATGTCATCCTATGATTTCTACTACAGTCACAATATCCAGACATGGTTTGAGATCATAAAGATTGCTACAATGTATTTTTTTGAAACTGCAAGTGTAGTTTATAGATTGTCATCTGATGGAATAGGATGTGGAAAAAGGAATGCAGAGAAGCAAGTGATACTACCGATGGGAGTTGTAGCAGCTCATTAGCTTTCATGAATAAGACTCGTGACGTGCTTCCCATATGTATAGAAATAATGTTTTAGCCAGGACAACCTGGAAAAAAAAATATTTTTTCCCCCCAACAGATCAGCTTTTACGTTACCTAGTCTGTTACAGGACATGGCATTGGCATGACAATGAAGTGCAAAAAAAGGCATTTTTTTTATTTTAGCCCCCCCCCCTTCTGCTTACTCCCTTCCCTAGGTAACAGACACATGCACCTTTTGCCTTGTGGTCACTGAATAACTGACAAGATATTGTATGCAGTGAGACTTGATGAATTGTTTGCACTATGTCTATCTTTTTACTTGTGGTCTTAGTGTTTTGTTTTTTTTTACAGGGTATTAGCACTTTTTTGGTGGAGATGCCAACTCCTGGCCTCTCTCTTGGAAAGAAAGAGGATAAGTTGGGAATTCGCGCTTCTTCCACTGCTAATTTGATTTTTGAAGACTGCCGCATACCACGTGAGAATCTTCTAGGGCAGCCTGGAATGGGATTCAAAATTGCTATGGTAAGCAGTCTTTTGTTTTCATTTGTAACAGCTTCTATGTATTATTGCATAAAGGCTTTGGCCACCTTTTAAACTAAATTTGTTCGTATTGCATTTTATCTATTTTAGGCTAAAAAAACATTTTTGCAATTGGTTTTTATCAAAAATATTTCAGCATTTTTCTAATGCAGTTTGCATGTATGCCAATACATAGAAAGCTGCTCAATATCAGTTCTGTGAGACAGGCTTTCTGGGCTTAAAGGGAACCTGTCACCAGCATTTCACCTATTAAACCAGGAATACCAGGTGGTAGTGGGTGAGAAATAATTTCTATATAACCTATAATTGTCTTCTTAGTCGGCGCTGTAGCTTTAGTATTCAGTTTTTTAGTGTTCCCACATCGTATGCTAATGAGCAGAAAAGAGTCAGATCTTCATTTGAAAAGAGTCAAATCTTCATTCCTCAAGTCTGAGTCTAACCCCACCTCCTTACTTTTGATTGACAGCTCCTTGCCTTCCCCCAGAACACACGAAATCCCATGCTTGCGTATCGATGTGCTGTTCTGGTGTGTCCGACCGACGGGACACAATAGCGGCGCATGCGCAGTAACTAGATTTGAGGCCCGGACGAAGCAGGGAAGGGCGTCAGACCATACATGACAGGCGCAAGCGTGCTCTCTCTGACGAGCTTTCGACATTCGGGGCGGGACAGTTTTCGGCAGTGAGCAGGCATAAGAGGAACGAACAAGACTTAGTCATAATCTGGCAAAGGCACAAATGTTTGCAGACCGTTATTTACGTTCGGAGGAGTTTAGGAGAAGGGATATGAACTTTTGACAGCAGCGGCGAGGGGTGAGTATAGTTTAATAGGTGAAATGCTGGCGACAGGTTCCCTTTAAATGAGTGTTCAGACGACATGAAAGGCTGGAGTTGGGATTAGGCCGCTTTTACCTGGACCTTCCAGGGTCCACGAGTACCATCTCCTGATGAACTGCAAGAAGTCCGGACTAAGGATGCAAAAAAATAAAAACCACCTGTATTATGCTTGTCTGAAAGTGGACTTAGATGAGCATTTAGGAGAGGCTAGAGTGTGAACCATCAGAGCCCATCCGATGAAATTAGCACTGAACAGCTTTCCTTGGATTGGAATACATGCAAGCTGCATAAGAAAAGCACCAACATATTTTTAATAAAAACAAATATCAAGAAATCTTTAGGCCTAAAATAGATAAAATGCAATAAAAAAAAGTTCAAAGGAGTCCATAGTCTTTAAAGAGGCTCTGTCACCAGATTTTGCAACCCCTATCTGCTATTGCAGCAGATCGGCGCTGCAATGTAGATTACAGTAACGTTTTTATTTTTAAAAAACGAGCATTTTTGGCCAAGTTATGACCATTTTTGTATTTATGCAAATGAGGCTTGCAAAAGTACAACTGGGCGTGTTTAAAAGTAATAGTACAACTGGGCGTGTATTATGTGCGTACATCGGGGCGTGTTTACTACTTTTACTAGCTGGGCTTTCTGACGAGAAGTATCATCCACTTCTCTTCAGAACGCCCAGCTTCTGGCAGTGCAGACACAGCGTGTTCTCGAGAGATCACGCTGTGACGTCACTCACAGGTCCTGCATCGTGTCAGACGAGCGAGGACACATCGGCACCAGAGGCTACAGATGATTCTGCAGCAGCATCGGCGTTTGCAGGTAAATCGATGTAGCTACTTACCTGCAAACGCTGATGCTGCTGCAGAATCAACTGTAGCCTCTGGTGCCGATGTGGCCGACACGATGCAGGACCTGTGAGTGACGTCACAGATCTGCACTGCCAGAAGCTGGGCGTTCTGAAGAGAAGTGGATGATACTTCTCATCAGAACGCCCAGCTAGTAAAAGTAGTAAACACGCCCCGATGTACGCACATAATACACGCCCAGTTGTACTTTTACTTTTCAACACGCCCAGTTGTACTTTTGCAAGCCTCATTTGCATAAATACAAAAATGGCCATAACTTGGCCAAAAATGCTCGTTTTTTAAAAATAAAAACGTTACTGTAATCTACATTGCAGCGCCGATCTGCTGCAATAGCAGATAGGGGTTGCAAAATCTGGTGACAGAGCCTCTTTAAACTTCTTGTGTTCTCCAGCAAACTTTAGATGCTGGGAGGATTGGCATTGCATCTCAGGCTCTTGGTATTGCTCAGGCCGCTCTGGACTGTGCTGTAGACTATGCAGAGAAGCGGATTGCATTTGGAGCACCAATTACCAAATTACAAGCGATCCAGGTACATAAATTAAGTAGCCATATTTCAGTTCTCTTTAGTTGTCTGTTTTTCTTTTTCATCAGTTTTTCTCCACCTCTCAGTTTAAGTTGGCAGACATGGCCCTAGCTCTGGAGAGTGCAAGGCTCCTGACCTGGAGAGCGTCTATGCTGAAAGATAACAATAAGCCTTTTACCAAGGTCAGATGTCCTCCTGCATCTTTAAGTACGCTAGAAACTTGCTGCCCTGTCTTAAAAGAAATTTTTGGTTTTAGGAAGCTGCAATGGCAAAACTAGCAGCATCTGAGGCTGCAACAAAGATCTCACACCAGGTATGTTTAAAAGTTTGTGTTGTTCTGCTGCCCATAATATTCAGCATGCTATGAGGATGGAAAATATAATAAGGGTATGTTCACACAGCGTGCGTGCGCATACTATGTCAGAAGAATAATTTAGGATGTAAAAAAAGATAATTGTATAGAATAAGAGACTGCATTTTCGTTAAGATTTTTAAGTTTTCTGGTGATGCCAACATCGGGCATAATCATTGGCTGGTTACTCCACTCTCCGCTACCTACAGAATATAGAATGCTGGGACCATCAGATTTCCATTAGTGATGATGAAAATACTGTGTGTGCGCGCACGCATTGGAGACTGGAAGTCTATGTACTTTCTTCATCTGTTACCCGCCTGCTGGTCACAGCTTTCTACATATCTGTCATGCTGTAGCCAATGTGGTGGGTAGAAGTGAGAAAGGAAGGTATTCTGGTATCTGGCAGCCAAACAACCATTTGATTATAAGTCATCTTTCAACATAGAATGGGGGGAATCAAAAATAATAATAATCTAAAACACCAACGTAGTTAGGGTATGTTCACACGGACGCCTGCAAACTGTTTCCCATGGACTTCAATAGGAAATACACGGTGTAGTTGATATGAGGCATATTTTTACACAAAATTCAAAACCGCCCCGTAAAAAAAAAAAAAAGCGGCGTCACTTTTTGAAGCATTTACCAGCAGTTTTACTATTGACACTACAAAAAACTTTTTGAAATACCTCAAAATACACTTGAAAAAATGTTTTAAAATAAGTGTCAACAATCCAAAACACTTTGAAAATCCGCTACAAAAACAGTGATTTCTCTGAAATCAGCCTCGTATTTTTCTGCCTCATGCATATGCCATGTGAACAGAGCCTTATAAATTATATAGATACGTTTCTGGTTTGAGTTTTCATGTGTACCATTAAAGGAGATGTCTGGTGAGATCAAATGAATGGCCTATCCTTAGTATAGGTCATCAATATCCGCACCCTCACCGATCAGCTATTTGAACGGACCACAGCGCGGAGTCCCCTTCATTCCTTATAATACTCCACACATCATCCGTAGTTACTGCTACGAGAGTGATGCTGTTACGGAGCAGTGTTAGGAATAAGGGTGCAGCCCCTTTAAACAGCTGATCGGCGGGGGTGCCAAAAGTCTAGCCCCTACAATCAGATAATGTCTTATCCTGAGGATAGACCATCAATTTTCTCACCAGACATCCCCTTTAAATTTTTGGGGAATCTTCACTACAGATTTTGTGTTTGATCTTTCCAGGCCATTCAGATTCTTGGTGGCATGGGATATGTGACAGAGATGCCTGCTGAACGCCATTACAGAGATGCACGAATCACCGAAATCTACGAAGGGACAAGTGAGATCCAGAGACTAGTAATAGCCAACCAGTTGCTTAAAGAATATCAGCATTAAATGAAGAGGAAAAACTAACCAAAAAGCCTTAAATCAGCCACCAAATTTCTTGAAGTTCGTATTAACGGTAAAGCCACCCTCGCACAGCCATTGCTTTCAGTAAATCAGGATGTACACAACCAATGTCTTGTTACCAGCATAGCACCGAGACAAGAATTTTCTGCCAAACTAAATCACACTACATTGGACAAAACTGTTCATTGGCAGATATTTATAATAAAGTTAAAATGGTTTCTATGGTTATGTCTATTATAAATGAAAAAAGTATCAGCAGGGCTCGCCAGTGACTGCTGCAAATATCCGCATAAATTATAGTAGATACAAGTTTAGATGCATGTCTGACCTACCAGAGCAGGAACAAAATGTTGCCCCTATTCAAACAGATCACATATGTTTCTCTGGGCCAAGCGTATAGCAAGAAAACATACTTCAGCTGAACGGTCCCCATGGTGTTAATAGATTCTTAATCTACGGCTTGTTACAGCTTCATTTCAAAGATACAGTGCTGCATGCCAACGGCAGAAAGAGGCAGCATGCACTGCCAGCTAGGCTTTTATATTCTGTACCTTTTGATTGATATAGAAAATCAAAGCATAATTGAACTTTTCTACCAGGTATATTTATATGGTATGAATGGTGGGTGTCGGACCATTGGGACCTCTGCTGGCTGAGATGATTGGAAGATAAGGAAACAACCTCATTCAGGATGGACTTGCCATAAAAGTGCGCTAATGGGAAAAACCCCTTTAGGCCAAGTTCAAGCCTGGCACAATTTTTCTATGTTAGATGCAGATTTTGTCCTTTGTATTTCAAAGGCTGAAATCCACATACAGCAGATTTGGCGCAGGGATTTCTGCGGCTAGAAAGCTGTTCCATACATCTGGGGCACTATGCATGTGGATTCGGAAAGCCCAATTCAGATGAATGGGACACTCGCAGAAATATCTGAAAAAAAAAACTTGCTGCATATGAATATAACCCTAAAGCATGCTAAATATTTTAAAAAATCTTTTGTAAAAACTCACTAGTACTGTACCTAGTTATGGACTTTTGGTGCAGAATTCTGCAATTGAAACACCACATATGAACTAGGTACCTCAGAATGTAAGACGCTCACTCGTGCGTCTCCTTTGATTGCTCTATTAGGTTATATATAGTGCAGAAATATCTGCAACTGAAAATGTTCCATTCATCTGAATTGGGTTGTTTTTGCAGCATGCACAGATTTCTACAAGCCCCACTTGGATGAATGGAAGAGTCACAGAAATCTCTCTGACAAATCTGCCGTTATGCAGGAATTACCTGCTTCCCTCTTTAGACTATTAGGCTGGATTCACACGAGCACATTACATACGTAATGGACGGAACGTATTTCGGCCGCTAATCCCGGACTGAACACACTGCAGGGAGCCGGCTCCTAGCATCATAGTTATGTACGACGCTAGGAGTCCCTGCCTCGCTGCCGGACAACTGTCCCGTACTGTAATCATGTTTTCAGTACGGGACAGTAGTTCCACGGAGAGGCAGGGACTCCTAGCATCGTACATAACTATGATGCTAGGAGCCCGGCTCCCTGCACTGTGTTCGGTCCGGGATTAGCAGACGAAATACATTCCGTCCATTACGGACGTAACATGGTTGTGTGAATCCAGGAGGGGGTTAAGGCAAACAAGATCTCGCTTTGTATAAAGGTCAAGATCATACACACAGTTTTGATGCAGTTTTTTTAGCCAAAGCTAAAAGTGGATGCAGAAGGAAGGAAATGTATAAAGAAAAAGACCAAGGCCCCATGCACACGAATGTATTTTTGCAGCTGCAATTCACCTGCAAATCTGTGGGTAAACTGCGGCCCCATTCATTTCAATGGGCCCATGCACTCGACCGTGGTTTCCATTTTGCGGTCCAGGCTCGTTGAAATGAATTCACACGGCAGTGTGCACAGCCCGTGATTTGCGGGTGACACTCCACGGAAGTCTGAGCCGCAAATCACGGCCCGTGCACCCCACTATGGTCGTGTGCATGAGGCCTAATGCATCTTTCTTTTTGTATCCACTCCTGTTTAGCACAAAAAAAAAAAGGCCTCATGCACACGACCGTAGTGGTGTGCACGGGCCTTGATTTGCGGCTTGGACGGCCGCGGAGTGTCACGTGCAGCCGCCCGCTAATCACAGCCCGTACGCATCGCCGTGTGCATACATTTCAACGAGCCTGGACCACAAAACGCGGTCGTAATAAGACATGTCCTATCTTTTTGCGGTCCAGGCTCCCGGGCAACGCACGGACCTTGGAAACCGCGGTCGTGTGCATGGGCCCATTGAAAGGAACGGGGCTGCAATTCACCCGCAAAAATAAGTTCGTGTGCATGGGGCCTAAACCAAATACCGCATGAAAACCAAGTGTAATCATGAAGAATGATGCACAGCTTGTAGAGAAAGAAATGGATCATTTTATAAAAGTGATCATCTTGAATATGCAGTCCAGTTCAGGACAAGAGTTTAGAAAAAGTCTGTCCGGGAGATGAAGTTACTTCAAGAAAGGAAGCCAAACTAACAATTCGTATGGACGTTTTGAAAAATAAATGTAATCACCCAAAAGAAGTAAAAAGAGAGGAAAGTTCTTCTAAAGATATATAAAAATAATTGTGTAGTACCGTGTTAGCCAGAAACCATATGCAATGTTAAATACTTTTGGGACAAAAAGTATAGTAGGTATGATACCCTTATTTGCAAACCATAAAAGTTCTATATGCAGCTTTCAGAGCAGTTTCTAAAAATATATAAACGTCTCCTCACAACAAGTTTGATGAATCCTTGTATTTTCGGTGGATAGAAGTTAAATTTAAGGGCTTGTCGATACGTAACGGAATTGCTGCAGAAAATTTCTGCAGCAATTCTGCAGAATATAGCCGGATTTCTGCTGCGGAACAACTGCACAATTTCCTGCGTTTTTTTTAGTGAAGAAAATGGTGCAGATTTTGCTGCATTTCTTTCAATGCCGAGAGACGGTGACATCTCTGAAAAACACAGCAATTCAGTCCACTTTCTGCAGCAGGAATGGACGTGCCACAGTACAAAAAAAATCTCACCCACTTTGCTGCTACTGTATTCTGCGTATTTTACGTCCGCAATTCCGGACGGAAAATACACAACTAAGCTACATGTGGACAAGGCCTAAGGGGGGGGGGACGACGCATTAGGATTTCACGCTACTGTCAAGAGCTTTTGTTGCTAACAGTCATGAATGATCCATTGTGTAAACAGACCCATTAGAAGGCAATGGGATATTAGGTTTCTATTGGTTTTAAAGGAAAGAACGGCACAGCAAACAGCACTATTCTGGCTATCAAGAAGCAACCCATATCAGACATTTATGGGTGACCAAAAGGACACTTGGTCTCTATTGGGCTCATTAAGGTTTATGGACACGTTTAGCATGTACATTGGGAGCTTTCCCGGTATACAAGCTAAACGTAGGGTCAAAACATGGTGTGAACTAGGCCTAAGCCAGTCTCGCTTGCAGTCATGTGACCATGCTCCTGGTGTTTATCTCCTGCTTCGGTTATATTTGTACTCTGAACAGTTATCACCCTCTCCCCAAAGAACTAAAAATCACACCACTCTTATCTCCTCTGAACATAGCCAGTGTTTGTGAGAGTGGAGAGGAATGAATCATAGGAACTTTGGCCTTTACATAGTAATCCTGCCCACAGCAAGTCTTGCCAGCATCAAAGTGAGAGATGCTCTAGGGTATGTTCACACAGATTTTTTTGCAGGCAGAAAAATCTGCCTCAAAATTCCTTCAGGAATGTCAAATAAATAAAATAACTTCACCTATGACAGTACCCCTGGAGAGACGTCCCATCCGCTGGACAGGTAACCTGAGGATATAAAATGGACACACCTCTCCACACACCCAGTCAGGTTTCCTGTCCTCCGGATGGAAGATTCTCCTGAGGAAAAAAGCACTTCTCTGGAATTGCAGACCCCCTAGCAAGGTTTACCTTATTCCACTAGGGGTGCTCTGGAAAGGTATAAGTCTCCCCCCTGGGAGCAACCTTAGTCTGGGATAGGTACTCCCGCCTCTCCCGGTCCATCGCCCCCCTCCTGCTGCAAAACAGGTGGTGGTTTAAAAGGTCCACAGAGTGGGCCTTCCTCTGGCGGGGAGCGGATCCCCGGGGCTCGTTCGGCTTGGGGAAGGGCCGGACCAGACCCAGCGTTGGCGGTTTCCCGGCGCTCTCACTGGCATGTCCGGTCACGCGACGCATCACTTCCGGGCGCGTCCAACACTCCAGGGGGCGGTGTTCCGGTGGCCCACGTGGGGAGGTGGTGCTCCAGCGTCCGGAGCGAGGGCCTCCCAGCCAATCCTTGGCCTATTTTAGGCCAGTAACAGCAGGACTCGCTCTCCAGTCATGGAGTCGCCAGAAGAAGCTCCAGGACGCACTGAACGCTCGGATGCCAAGTCCTCCAGCCCGGTACTTGAGGACGCCAGAGTGGGGTAAGAGAAGGCCTCTCCCTTACTTAATGCTGTTCCCCTTTCTCTTGTACATATGTTTAGGCCAGGGATTGTCCTAGGAAAAAGCAGGATCAGGCCCATAACAAGGAATGTGCGATATGCAAAAAGAAACTCGCATCTTCCTATAACAAAAGACTGTCAGAAATGTCTAGATAATATTATATCAGAAGAGTCCACAAATTTAGCCACAAGCATTAAAGATATTGTAAAGGCTGACGTGAGGCGCTCACTAAAGTCCCTTAGAAAGAGAAGAGATCCTCCGGTCGCCTCTTCTAGCAGGTTGGATTCGGATTCCTCAGCTCAAGGGGGCCCCCAGCTAGGCGAAGAAGGAGAGTACAGCTCCTACGATTCCTCAGGTGAGGAGGAGGCAGAGAGAAATCTATTCCCAATGGAGGATGTTGACCTACTCCTAAAAACGGTCAGGGCGACTATGAATATAGACGACCCAAAAGAACCACGGTCCATCCAGAACATTATGTTTCAAGGGCTAGGACCTAAAAAGAATAGAACCTTCCCCATCCATAGGAGATAGCCAAGATCTCAAGGAAACACTCCCTTCCTTTTGAAGACCTAGGCTCCTTGTCCGACCCTATGGATAGAAAGGCCGAATTCTACCTTAAGAGAATCTGGGAAGACTCTACGGGGGGGGGGGGGGGGGGGGGGGGGGGGGGTTTCAAACCAGCCAATCGCAGCCACCTGCGTGGCCAGATCCCTGAAAGCGTGGCTCGCACAACTGGAGGTACATCTGAAAGACAAGACCCCCTCGGGATCAAATCTTAGCCTCCCTCCCAACACTTTCTAAAGCAGCAGACTTCTTGGCAGACGCCTCAGTAGACGCAGTACGCCTTTCCGCCAGATCAGCGGCCCTGGCGAATTCAGCTAGACGAGCTATTTGGCTAAAGACCTGGAAAGGGGACACCGGATCCAAAGGGAAGCTGTGCGCTATCCCCTGTTCAGGAGATTACCTTTTCGGGCCCCCACTTGATGACATGCTAGAAAAGGCATCAGACAGTAAAAAGGGGTTCCCGGCACAAACAAGGCCAACAAGAGAGTCCTTTCGTCCCAGAGGGCCAAGTAACAAAAGAGGGGGGTACGCTAACCCTAGAGCACAGGAATTTAGACCCTCGAGATTTCCAAGAAGGACTCTAAAAATAGGGACCAACAATGACGCCAAGGGGGCAGTGGGGGGTTACCTTTCCCTGTTCCTCAAACATTGGTGGAAGATTTCATCAAATCCTTGGATTCTGGGAATCATAAAAACAGGATACATACTAGAGTTCACAACCCTCCCCCCAAACAGATTCCTTCCCACAGGGGTCCTAAGGAACCCAGTCCAACAAAAGATCCTAGAAGTAGAAGTTCTGTCACTTATAAAAAAAAAGAGGTCCTAATACAGGTTCCAGACACAGAGATAGGTCAGGGCTTTTATTCCCCCCTCTTCCTAGTGAACAAACCAGGAGGAAAACACAGGGTCATTATAAACCTAAAAAAACTGAACTGCTATCTGGCCTACAAAAAATTCCGCATGGAGAGTATCACGTCAACTATAAACCTCCTCTCCAAAGACTGCGTGATGGCCTCAATAGACCTAGAGGATGCCTATTATCACGTACCCATATGTCACCGTCATCAAAAGTATCTAAGGGTAGCAGTAACACTCAACGGGTCTGTATGCCACCTACAATACAGAGCCCTTCCCTTCGGCATCTCTCAAGCCCCAAGGGTATTTTCCAAACTGACAGCGGAAATGACCTCATACATCAGGATGAACTACATTCGCCTGATTCCATATCTAGACGACTTCCTGGTGGTAGCAGAAATGGTTCCAACTCTGACCCTACACATACAGATAGTCCGGGATATACTGACAAGATTAGTATGGAACATAAATTTAAAGAAATCAAATTTAAATCCATCGAAAAGATGTATATTCTTAGGAACCCTGCTGGATTCCTCCAAACAGATGACCTTCCTCCCAGAAGAAAAAAATCGGGCCCCTGATGAACAGGATATCAGAGATCTACCTGAACCATACGACATCTTTCAGGGAAGCTATGTCAGTCTTAGGCCTCATGACATCATGTATCCCAGCCGTACTATGGGCTCACTTCAGGTCCAGACCACTGCAGTGGGACATCCTAGACCAATGGGACAGGAGCAGTTTCTCCCTGGACCAACTTTTTCACATCTCTTCCACAGCAAGGCTGTCCCTCAGATGGTGGTTAAACAGGGCAAATCTCACAAGGGGTATTCCATGGAGGTTAACCCCTACTCTCAATATGTCCACAGATGCGAGTACCTGGGGGTGGGGAGCCCATCACGACTCATCTTTTCTTCAGGGTCAGTGGGACCAGCAGACCGCTCTCAGATCCTCCAACTTCAGGGAACTAGCAGCAGTTCTTCAGGCCCTGAAGGGATCCATACAGGCAATCTCAGGTCAGCACCTAAAGATCTATTCGGACAACACAACTACAGTATCCTATATAAACCGACAAGGGGGTACGAGATCGGCCTCAGTGATGGGCCTAGCCACACAGATATTTTCTCTAGCAGAACACTACCTGTTGACTCTATCAGATGTTCATCTCAGAGGGAATGACAACCTGGTGGCAGATTTCCTAAGCCGGGAAAGGCTTCACCAATCAGAATGGTGCCTGAACACCACAGTATTTCAGGAGATCATTCTCAGATGGGGAACCCCATCCATAGATCTGTTCGCATCCAAAAGAAACAGAAAAACCCAGAGGTTCTTCTCCCTAAATCCCTCATATCACCCAACAGCAATAGACGCACTCTCCCAGTGTTGGAGTCTAGAGAGGCTACGCTTGCCCCCCAGTATTACACCCAGATATTCAGAAGCTCCACTTGACAGCATGGAAACTGAAAGGATAATCCTTATGCAGAGAGGATTTTCAGAATCCGTCATCTCCACCCTACTAGCTAGTAGGAAACCGATTACCTCAAAGATATACCTGAGGTCATGGAACGCATTCTTAAACTTCGCAGGCAGGGAGGTTAACCCTTTAACCAATCCAGATATTCCCCATATATTGGATTTTCTCCAGGCAGGACTAAAAAAAGAACCTTAGGCCTACTACATTAAAGGTTCAGATTTCAGCTTTAAGTTCCTTTTTCAATTTTAAATTAGCAGAACACCCCTGGATCAAAAGATTCCTAGCGGCCGCCTGCAGACTTAAACCCCAGATAAGGTCCCATGTTCCCCCCTGGGACTTAAACCTCGTTCTCCAGGCTTTGATAAAACCACCCTTTGAACCCATGGACTCTATTTCCTGGAAGATGCTAACACTCAAAATGACCTTTCTCTTAGCCATTACATCAGCCCGTAGAGTGAGCGAGATCCAGGCCCCATCTGCTTTTCCTCCACATACCCTACTGCTAGACAATAGTCATCTTAAAAACCCTGCCAGAATTCCTTCCTAAAGTGGTTTCACCCTTTCACCTAAACCAAGACATTGTCCTTCCCTCCTTTTGTGACTCCCCAAAGAATCAGAGAGAATAACAGTTTAACTGCCTAGACATAAGAAGATGTCTAGTCCAGTACCTAAAGGTTACCCAAGATCTGAGATCATCACAAAATTTGTTTATCCAGTTTCAGGGTCACAATAAGGGCTCAGCAGCCAGCAAAGCTACCATAGCAAGGTGGATCAAGCAGGCCCTACGGCTAGCCTACATAAACCAAAAACTCAAACCCCCAGAATTCTTCGGGGCACACTCCACTAGGGCCGTATCCACTTCATGGGCAGAAAGAGCAGATGCATCCCTAGACCAAATATGTAAGGCTGCCACATGAAGTTCTCCGGACACCTTCTTTAAACACTACCGATTACAGCTGCATACAGCCTCTGACTTGGCCTTCGGTAGAAAGGTGCTACAAGCTGTGGTCCCACCCTAGAAATAATTTCTATTTTACATCTCCAGGGGTGCTGTCATAGGTGAATAGGTAAAAGATCGATTACTTACCGGTAATCTGTTTTTCAAGAACCTATGACAGCACCCCGCTGTTACCCTCCCATGTCTGTAGTACATGACCCTCATAAACTGGATCGCTACCCTTAATTTGAGCGTCCCTGTAAATATTGTACATAGGAAGGCCTCATGCACACGACCGTAAAAACACCCGTTATTGCGGGTCGTAATTACGACCCGCAATAACGGGCCCATAGACTTCTGTTAGTCACGGGTACCTTCCCGTTTTCTCACGGGAAGGTGCCCGTGCCGTTAAAAAAATAGAACATGTTCCTATACTTTATAATGGGAGCACGGCTCTCAAAAGCGGCCGGCTGCCCGTGGCCGGCCGGCAGTGCCCGCCCGTGCTCGTAATTACGTGCACGGTCGTGTGCATGAGGCCTAAGGTGTGAGAAACTTTCACAAAAAAAAACACACATACAAACTAAACTACTTCTCATCCTGAGTTCTTCTTAAAGGGAATGTGTTGCCAGAAAAACATGTTTTTTTTTTAAAAATTAAACATTGTGTGTAGGTGATTAAACATTGTTCAAATTTTTTTTATTTTTTTCACGAGTCAGGAAATATTATAAATTAATTCTAATTTATAGTATTACCCATTTCTGGTCACTAGATGGAGCTATTCCCAAAATTGCAGCATTGCAAAATTGGGTAAAAAGCCCTCGCTCTAGTGAGCTCTCAGCATCCCCCGCCTCCTTTATCCTGGCTAGTGCCGGGATAAACGAGGGGTTTGAACGGTGTAACCTCCTACACTGTGTGTCGCCATTTTTTGAGCTAACACAGTGTAGAAGGTTAACATACAGTAGTAAACACGAACATACATTGAAATCTATTACCTGCTCCTGCCGCCGCGGCTCCCTCCGGCCCGTCCGCTCCGTCTGCTGCCGCTGGTCCAAGTGCACAAGTCCGGAAGCCGCGACCGGAAGTAGTAATATTACTGTCCGGCCGCGACTTCCAGTCCACAGGAAATTGCGCCGGACGGCGCCAATTTCAAATTGGACTGTGTGGGAGCGGCGCATGCACAGTTCCCACACAGACGCCGTACACACAAGTGAATGGGACGGGAGCCGTTCGCAGTCCCTATGGGACTGTGGCTGCCGTATTCCATGTCTGTATGTGTCGTTAATCGACACACACAGAAATGGAACAAAAAATGGCAGCCCCCATAGGGATGAAAAAGTGTAAAAATAAGAAAAAGTAAAACACAAACACACAAATAAATATAAACGTTTTTAATAAAGCACTAACATCTTTAACATATAAAAAAATAATTTGTGATGACACTGTTCCTTTAAAGACTGGGTGTGTGGAGAGGTGTGTCCATTTTATATCCTCAGGTTTCCTGTCCAGCGGATGGGACGTCTCTCCAGGGGTGCTGTCATAGGTTCTTGAAAGACAGATTACCGGTAAGTAATCGATCTTTTCCTGCAAGTGTTTTTTTTTTTTTAAATCAATAGGAAGCGATATCGTCATTTTTTGGAGCAGTTTCCGACTAGGTTTCCACATCAAAAACAGCGCCAAAAAAAAAAAAAAGTGTGAACTAAGCCTTACAGAGCTGGGTAACAATGAAAAGAAAAAATAATTACTTCTGAGCTAGGGTGGAATCTCCTAATGAGCAGTCAGACACATGTATGTACTTTTCTGTATTTTTCGAACAAACTCTTTCTGCAATCTCCAATTATTCAGTTTTAGTACGTCTGCCACCTGTAGCCAAAGTTTGACGTTCCTAATTGGGACGCTGAGCCTTCAAAGATGAAATTAGTTTAAAACCAGCGCACTGGTTTGTAAAAATACGTCGTAAGTCATGTGAATTTACCAAGCTATAACCCACATACTAGAACTGTTTGCCATATCCGCAATATAAAAGACACAGCGGTTAAAAAAAAAATAGGCCACCATGGGAATGATGGAGAGGCTATTAATTCCATTACTTGATCTGATCCAGTTTGTTTTTTGGTGTTAAATATACAGTTCCTACACAGGCAGCAATACACACTGCGCGCGCGTGCGCGTGCTTGTTCTATTTATTATTAAAAATGGGTAATTACCTAAGAAACCTTATGTAATTTAAGAAACATTTCTTAACATGATTGCAGGTGCTGGTATAATGGCAGCAGATTCAGTCCAGGGTTTCGCAACCTTGTCCTAGCAGAACACATTTCCATTTTGCCAGTCCGACATAAAAAGTGGGGAATTTATTAAGACTGGCATTTCATATGTCAGTCTTAATTACTCGCATTTTACTCCAACTTCCTTTATATTAGGAGCTTCTCTGGTCAAAAAGGGGTTGTCCACTACCGGATAACTGATGACCTATCCACCAGATAAGTCAGCAGTAATATGATCGGTGAGGGTCAGACAACCGGACCCCGCACCGATCATCTGCTCCGGCTGCCCCGTGGCACCAGACGTCCATGCTGGAAGCAGTTGGCTTCGGTCACGGAATAGCGGCCAAGCTGCAGCTCTGCTCCTTTTCAAATGAATAGGTGCAGAGCTGCAGTTCTGAAGCACCAGCCCCTATGCAATGTACTGAGCCAACAGCTTCCAGCTCCATGCACTGCATAGTGTGCAATGACATCCAGCGCCCGCAGGCAGCCGGAGTAGCTGATCGTCCAGGTGTCGGACATGCACTGATTATATACCGATTACATATCGGGTGGATAGTTAATCAGTTTTCCGGTAGTGGAAAACCCCTTTAATTCACAGTTTCTTGTGTAAATTATGGTAAATTTGTCAGGCAGCAAGTGGCCAGAAGCAGCGCAAAAGTCCCAATTTTTACTGCAAATTGCGTGCAGTTTGCAAATTTTCTATGCCAGAAAACAGACGTAGAAAAGCTAATAAGTTTCCCCCATAGTGTTATGTTAAAGAACTGAAACTCTGAACAAATTTTCATAGTTAGTAAAATGGAGCTACTAGGGTAACGTAATATACGAGGACTTAATTCTTTCACTCTGGTCCCCCAAATGAAAGTGCTCTGTACAATATAGGTCCTTAACCCCACAGGAAGTAACAAAAGGACTTCTTATTACTGAGCTGTACAGAAGAAGTTGCCAAAACGACACCCCCCTTCTGACATTTCCTGCACTGCACTTGTTGCCTAAAGCTGTGCCTCACTACATTTCTGCTCTTCCCATCCCACGCATGCGTTTAATATGCTCTTCATTTTAACCATATGTACAAAGTGCATCTAGTGGATGGACAGAGCAGGAAGTTTGCAAGATGCAGTTTCAGCCAATAGCTGCAGCACACAGTGGTCTCAGAGTAGGGAGCATCATTTTGGCAACTTCTCCCATATGACCCAGTAACATGCAACGTTATTTGTGGTTTACTGTGGGATTAAGGACCCATCGTGTGCAGAACATCGACATTGTGAGAGAGTCCAGAGTAAAAAAAAAAGATGCAATGGCCATGTTAGGCTTAGTTGCCATCTGCATCAGAGGCTGCTGTTAGGAGCCTCAATCAAAGATTCGGTCAAAAATAACAGCTACCTAGAATTACCTATAATTAACGGCCACTACAGCTGTCATAAATAACCATGAAGCATTACAATCACACTAAGGCTCTGTTCACATCTGCGTTGGGGTCCTGTTCTGACGTTCCGTCTGAGATTTTCGCTTTGCCGGAAGCAATAGCGTAGTCGACTACCCTATTGCCTCTGGCAAAACGATGGATCCGGTGCACAACAGAGACAAATGGAAACCATGGGCACCGGATCCGTCACCATTGAAATCAATGGTGATGGAAACGGGAAACCTCTGGTTTCAGTTTGCGTCTGTCCAGGGTCCCGTTCTGACGGAAACCTCAGATGGAACGTCTGAACGGAGCCCTGACGCAGATGTGAACAGAGCCTACAAAATAAGGTGGTCAGGCAAGGTATAGAAAAATTACAATATTTTATTAATCATGAAAATAATCCAAAAAAAGTGGGGAAAAACCCAGATCACATCATACACTAAAGCAGACTGTGTAAAATGGAGGGATAGCCTTCCTTATTCAAAATCCCTTTTACCTTGTACAAATCTCCCACTTTGCCAGCACCAAAGCAACCCCAGACCATCACATTACCTCCACCATGCTTGACAGATGGCGTCAGGCACTCTTCCAGCATCTTTTCAGTTGTTCTGCGGCTCACAAATGTTCTTCTGTGTGATCCAAACACCTCAAACTTCGATTCGTCTGTCCATAACACTTTTTTCCAATCTTCCTCTGTCCAATGTCTGTGTGCTTTTGCCCATATTAATCTTTTCCTTTTATTAGCCAGTCTCAGATATGGCTTTTTCTTTGCCACTCTGCCCTGAAGGCCAGCATCCCGGAGTCGCCTCTTCACTGTAGACGTTGACACTGGCGTTTTGCGGGTATTATTTAATGAAGCTGCCAGTTGAGGACCTGTGAGGCGTCTATTTCTCAAACTAGAGACTCTAATGTACTTGTCTTGTTGCTCAGTTGTGCAGCGGGGCCTCCCACTTCTCTTTCTACTCTGGTTTGAGCCTGTGTGTGCTGTCCTCTGAAGGGAGTAGTACACACCGTTGTAGGAAATCTTCAATTTCTTGGCAATTAAATAGACTGTCGAGTTTCACATGAAAGCTCTCTTTTTCTAGCCATTTTGAGAGTTTAATCGAACCCACAAATTTAATGCTCCAGATTCTCAACTAGCTCAAAGGAAGGTCCGTTTTATAGCTCCTCTAAACAGCAATGTACCATTAGAACACTGGAGTGATGGTTGCTGGAATGGGTCTCTATACACCTATGTAGATACACCTATACACCTATGTAGATACACCTATACACCTATGTAGATATTGCATTAAAAACCAGACGTTTGCAGCTAGAATAGTCATTTAGCACATTAACAATGTATAGCGTGTATTTCTGATTCATTTAATTTTATCGTCATTGAAAAAAACTGTGCTTTTCTTGCAAAAATAAGGAAATTTCTAAGTGACCCTAAACTTTTGAACGGTATTGTATATATATATATATATATATATCTATATATATTTATGATAAAGATATATAGTTGTATAGCCAGATAAAAGTACATTAGTGCTTAAACATGGTAGAGAATCACCTAAATACAGAAACAATAACAAAGTAGTAAAAGGGAAAAAACATCCCTATAAATAGTAGAGAGTAACATGGGCAATAAGGAGCACCTAAATAAATCACATTGTAAAGCAAGTATAATGGATACAGTCCAGATTGGTGACCGCACCCGACGCACGTTTAGCTGTCGCTTTCTAAAAAAAATACCCGAGAAAGTGAAGGGCGAAATGTGGGTTTGGTTGCGGTCACCAATCTGGTCTGTATCCGTTATAAATGTACTTTATTTTGGTGCTCCTTATTGCCCATACTGTTTATAGGGATGGTTTGTTCCCTTTTACTGCTTTGGTACGGTTTCTGTATTTAGGCGCTTCTCTACCATGTTTAAGGACTTATTTACTTTCTGTATTAAGACTTTTTTTTTTATACATTGTTTAGCCAGTTTGCTTTAGGCTACATTCGCACGGCCATTTTCAGAACAATGATGATCTATGGGTGTATTCACAGGGCATTTTTTTTTTAACGACCCGTGAATATTGGCAGGACAAAAATAGGACATGTCCTATTTTTGGCCGCTTTAACGGCCAGACGGCCCCCATAGAAGTTAATTGATCTGTTTTTTAACGGCTGTCAATACATAGAACAACCGTTAAAAACGGATCTGTGACATGGGGATTGGCAAGGGAAGTACTAGTTCCCTTGCTAGCTACCGGCGGCTTGATGACACACTCACCGATAACGTAATCGCGTCGCCTTCGTAGATCCAGTGAAGACGAGAGACCTTACCTGAGAAGACAACGCTGCATCGGTGAGTATGTAGGGCATTCATGTCAGGCCGTGTGGCATCATCCACAGGGAGGGCGTGTTTTGTGTTTATATTGTGCCTTGTGGGGTATGTGGCAATATTTACGCAGTGCCCGCTGATGATATAAATGGCGGCATCTCATACAGGGGGGACAGCGCGGCATCTCATACAGGGGGGGGGGGCAGCGCGGCATCTCATACAGGGGGGGGGGGCAGCGCGGCATCTCATACAGGGGGGGCAGCGCAGCATCTCATACAGGGGGGGCAGCGCGGCATCTCATACAGGGGGGGCAGCGCGGCATCTCATACAGGGGGGGCAGCGCGGCATCTCATACAGGGGGGGCAGCGCGGCATCTCATACAGGGGGGGCAGCGCGGCATCTCATACAGGGGGGGCAGCGCGGCATCTCATACAGGGGGGGCAGCGCGGCATCTCATACAGGGGGGGCAGCGCGGCATCTCATACAGGGGGGGCAGCGCGGCATCTCATACAGGGGGGGCAGCGCGGCATCTCATACAGGGGGGGCAGCGCGGCATCTCATACAGGGGGGGCAGCGCGGCATCTCATACAGGGGGGGCAGCGCGGCATCTCATACAGGGGGGGCAGCGCGGCATCTCATACAGGGGGGGCAGCGCGGCATCTCATACAGGGGGGGCAGCGCGGCATCTCATACAGGGGGGGCAGCGCGGCATCTCATACAGGGGGGGCAGCGCGGCATCTCATACAGGGGGGGCAGCGCGGCATCTCATACAGGGGGGGGCAGCGCGGCATCTCATACAGGGGGGGGCAGCGCGGCATCTCATACAGGGGGGGGGCAGCGCGGCATCTCATACAGGGGGGGGGCAGCGCGGCATCTCATACAGGGGGGGGGGCAGCGCGGCATCTCATACAGAGGGGGGGCAGCGCGGCATCTCATACAGAGGGGGGGCAGCGCGGCATCTCATACAGGGGGGGCAGCGCGGCATCTCATACAGGGGGGGCAGCGCGGCATCTCATACAGGGGGGGCAGCGCGGCATCTCATACAGGAGGGGCAGCGCGGCATCTCATACAGGGGGGGCAGCGCGGCATCTCATACAGGGGGGGCAGCGCGGCATCTCATACAGGGGGGGGCAGCGCGGCATCTCATACAGGGGGGGCAGCGCGGCATCTCATACAGGGGGGGGGCAGCGCGGCATCTCATACAGGGGGGGGGCAGCGCGGCATCTCATACAGGGGGGGGGGCAGCGCGGCATCTCATACAGAGGGGGGGCAGCGCGGCATCTCATACAGAGGGGGGGCAGCGCGGCATCTCATACAGGGGGGGCAGCGCGGCATCTCATACAGGGGGGGCAGCGCGGCATCTCATACAGGGGGGGCAGCGCGGCATCTCATACAGGGGGGGCAGCGCGGCATCTCATACAGGAGGGGCAGCGCGGCATCTCATACAGGGGGGGCAGCGCGGCATCTCATACAGCCTTAGTGTATGTGATGCACTTTTTTTGTTTTTTAACTTGTTTTAGGATTATTTTCATGATTAACTAATACAAGATTGTAATTTTGCTATACCTTGCCTGTCAGCACCTTATTTTGCGGGATTAGTGTTTTTTGCCAGTAAAATGACAGCAACCTGATGGAACCCATTAAAGTCCATGGGTTCCGTCAGGCGCCATTTGTGTCAGTCATACAACGGACCAGGCACTTCAGTTTTGTTCCTGTTCAGAAAATAGAAAAAAAAAAATACAAAAACGCAGATGTTAAAGCCTAAAATGACCCTAATGCATCCATTTTCCCAACAATGAAAATGTCATTTTACGTCACCATTCTCCAGCTAAGCGGTCCTAACCCATTCAGCAGTAGAATACTGCAGTTGAACATACAGTAGTAGAGTCAGACATACAGCACCATATTTGAAGGAGTTTTTTTTTCTCTTTAGTTTTTTTTTCATGAGTTAGGGTAGTCACATGGAAAGTTCAGAATACAGCAGACAAATGAAAATACTAAAATACAAAAACAATAGAAAAAAAAGAAAATATGTATTTACAGGAAGATAACATTATGGAGGGAGCAATGAGCGCAGCAAGTTTGACATGCAATAGTCCAAGGGAACCGCTAGAGGCTGCGCACAAATGAAGACAAAAAGTTGTGGAACATTTCATCTGTCCTAGGTCACTACATTGATCAGAACCAAATACAGTCACTAAACAGCCCATGAGTACATCAGAACGAGCACAGAATACACTGGATTGGAACCGCGGCTTCACTTCGCTGGGATGGATTAGTCATATAAAGCCAAAGATGAAAGTGCAGGACATGCGACAGAACATTGCAGGCCTGGCCTGGCCTGACCTGGCATTCTGTGAATATTTAAACTATCCATAGAAAATATATCTCAGACTTGCCCTCTGCAACATGAAATCGGGAGAAGGGTGAAATGGAATTAAATACAACAGACTATGTATATACTTTGAGTAACTCACACACCGGCTGAGATCTAAAAAGTCACTTCACACCACAGAAGATAACGAAAAAAAAAAACAAGAACAGGAAGGAGAGCTGGTAAGAGGGCTGCACTGCTCCTCATGGGGTCTGGTCCCACAGAGCTGAAATAGTCCGTAGCTCAGAGGCCTTTAAAGTCACATGCTACATGGAGCCACAATTAGGCCAGAAGGAATCCAAGATTACAATCCATATGGATCCACTGAATCCCAGTTTTTTTTTTTTTTTATATATAGTCTAAACTCTGACGTTCCAACAGGAATATAGTCCATTGCCGAGGGCATGTTTCAGAGATAAGAACCCTGCGTAGAAGTCTAGAAAGTTTTTTTTTCCATTATTTTACACAAAAATTAATTCCTTTGAGGTCCATCAGTTGTATCTGTGTCCATTTACACTGAGTTTATCCAGAGGAGAAAAAGCCAAATTGAAGAAAAGAAAAAAAAAAAAAAAAAAACTTCTGCCAAGTTTGGCTTAGTTTCCTGTTCCCATCATACCTCCAGGAAGCGGGAGCTACTGGTCTTAGGGTGGAACGGTTCTGACCACATTCGGCGCAGGTCACCCTGTGTGAGAGAGTAAGGTCAGCAGTCACTTCAAAGTCCAGTGTAATAATACTCTACAACACTGCAAATTATTTACATCCAAGCCTGATCCACTCTAAGGTCATATTACAGTAACATATTAACAAGATTGATCAATGACCTCTCACATGCGGAAACCTCCATGCTTCAAGACAGAAATGAATGTGACATTAGCACAGAGAGACAATATGACATGTAGACATAACGGAGATAAACCGTGAATATAACCTACCTTTAAATAGGCCATGGTGAGGAGCGGTAATAAAGTAAAGGGAACCAAATAAAGCAGAGCAGGCTGTGCAGCCCTGTGAATGCGTGAAGCCACTGTCGCTGTTAACAGTCCTGTAATGTAATATCACCAATATTAACATGAGATAGTTCAATTTATTATACAACATATAGGATGAATTCACAAAATCTGCAGCAAATCATAATACATTACATGTGGATGAGGTTTTGAATACCTCATCCACATGTAGCAGAACAACAAGCATGCTGCGGATGTTCAAATCCAAAATCTGTGCTACTTGATTTACAGAAGGTATCAAGATCAGGGTAGAGTCAGAGCACATAAGGCATGAGGAAAGTCTATAGGGTGTATGCCCCAATAGATATTGGTAAAAACTGCAGCTCACATACATATTGTAATACACAAATGGCTACAAGAAAAAAAAAAAATGGACACATTCTAGATCTAAAATCCAAGCATCTTTAATGCGTATATGAAAGATCTGCTGCTGGTTACTTACCCACAAAGTACCCAATGAGTGTGCAATGGAAATAGGAGACCTTCTGCATGGGGCCAGAGATGTTGGCACCACCCTGTGCACCACAAGAATCAGCAGTCGCCTGTTTCTTGTAGTTGTCGTAACGCAGAACGAAGCACAGAAGCAGTCCTGGCATTACAATGTCACCTATCCCAAGCATGGAAAAGTGACTGCCTGTAGAACTGTGTACAAAGAAACATTTTTTTTTAATTTCTGTCTAAGAAAACGAAAACCGCCGCAGTTTCATGCTATATAACTATGGCTAGATCTAGAAATCATAATTTCTAAGAGTACCGTACCTGGGGAATACTAGTTTTCCTGGCAGTGATAGCCGTGGTACATCCCTCCCAACATTAGGGCCAAGATGAAGCTTCCTTGATAAGACATCCAGAGGATTGTCAGCAGGCTGTGTTGCCACCTTGACCATCACATTGCTGTTAAATATGTAGGCAGAAAAGAAGACCTGCAGAGGGGATCAGAGAAGTAGGATTTTAGATATTAATTGTATTTCATTCATTTTTATTCTTGGCTCTATATAGTGTTTTCTTCCTCCAAATTGCTTTGAATAAAACCCTATAAAAAGGTAATACAATTGTCTCCATGATTCTCCTGAAAGAAAACCATTTAGAATCTGGTATGATAGGCAGCAACAGCTTACAAGGTGGATCTAAAGAGAAAAAAAAAAAAAGAAAAAGCAGCAATTTTGTAAAATAGTCTTGATAAGGCTCTGTTGAAGACAATGGTGATGGAAACGTAAACCTCTGGTTTCCGTCGGTGTCAGTTTGTGTCTGCTCAGGGTCCCGTTCTGACTGAAACCTGAGACGGAACGTCAGAACGGGACCTCAACGCAGATGTGAACAGAGCCTTAGAAATACCCTACAGTTCTGGGTCTACGGTTCCTATGCAGACCTAGGAGTCTCTACGGTTACATACTACGCTAACCCGGTGTAGTCTGTACCTGCAGTCATGAAGCATTTCATGGGTCCTTTACTTCTTGCTGATCTTCCCAATCAAGGAAGGTTATCAAGAAGTAAGGGACAGACTAATTGCAAATTTGCTTCAGATGCATTGGAGAAATAAAAAATGGTTGCCAAGTGAAATAGCTCAGACATATTTGCTTAGAACTATCGTGATGAAGCTTCAAGAGGCGCATGGAACATTAAAACATATGACGAGTTACCCTTTAAAAATAAAAAGGAATACAGTAGGCTATACATAAATAGAATATTTATAATCACCAAGTATCCCCCCCAAAGAAGCACAGTCTAGTATGTCCGTGGACTGCCAAATATGCGTCATAACAAACTGTGCCTACTGAAAGGTTTGCACCCCAATATTATGGAAATGCTATTTAAGCAATTCCCAAATATAAATCGTGTAGAGCAGGGGTCTCAAACTCGGCCGGGTAAGTGGGCCACATATAGAAAAAATGGGAAGTTGACGGGCCGCATTACTTTCAAATTTGATACAATACAAAATTATTGTTACTTCGTTTTTTTAACTACTATAACACTATATTACTATAATAATAATACTACTTTACTATAATAATACCGTTAGATTTAAAATTTGAGAGAATTCTCCACGTGCTTATTGCAACAATCCAGTTTTCCAGTTTAAGTGTCGCTAAATGCAGTCCGGCGGCTCAGTTGGCAGCGTTTGGCAGACACGTCAATCTTGGGCAGCCCTTTTTTTTAAGATAGTGCCACCGCGCGCCCCCCGTAGATAATTCTGCCACCGCGCGCCCCCCCGTAGATGATGCTGCCACCGCGCGCCCCCCCGTAGATGATGCTGCCACCGCGCGCCCCCCCGTAGATGATGCTGCCACCGCGCGCCCCCCCCGTAGATGATGCTGCCACCGCGCGCCCCCCCGTAGATGATGCTGCCACCGCGCGCCCCCCGCAGATGCTGCCACCGCGCGCCCCCCGCAGATGCTGCCACCGCGCGCCCCCCGCAGATGCTGCCACCGCGCGCCCCCCGCAGATGCTGCCACCGCGCGCCCCCCGCAGATGCTGCCACCGCGCGCCCCCCGCAGATGCTGCCACCGCGCGCCCCCCGCAGATGCTGCCACCGCGCGCCCCCCGCAGATGCTGCCACCGCGCGCCCCCCGCAGATGCTGCCACCGCGCGCCCCCCGCAGATGCTGCCACCGCGCGCCCCCCCGCAGATGCTGTCCATACACAGTGACGTCAGGGGATCCATCTGGACCGGAATAGGATATCAGGGGCAACCCCAGAGCCGGTGTCCCAGAGCGGAGCACTAGTATAGACTCTGCGCCGGAACTCTGGGGAAGCCACTGACATCAGTGTTCATATATGAACAGTGATGTCAGGGGCTTGCCCAGAGCTGGGGTCCCAGAGCAGAGCCACTTCTAGCACTCTGCCATGGATTCCAGCTCTGCTCCTGACATCACTGTCCATATATGGACATGGATCTCAGGGGCAACCCCAGAGCTGAAGTCCCGGGCAGAGCGCTAATAGGCTCTGTGATTCCAGCTGTGCTCCTGACATCACTGGGACTCCTGCTCTGGGGAAGACCCTGACAACACTGTCCATATATGGACAGCAATGTCAGGGAATTCCACAGAGTCCCGGAGCAGAGCCTATACTAGCGCTCTGCACGGGACTCCGGTTCTGGGGAAGCCCCAGACATCGCTGTCCATATGTGGACAGCGATGTCAGGGAATTCCACAGAGTCCCAGAGCAGAGCCTGTACCATCGGCTCTTTATCCCACGGGCCACAGATGACAGCCCCAGGGGCCGCATGCGGCGCACGGGCCGCGTGCTTGAGGCCCCTGGTGTAGAGGTAATAAACATACACTGAACTAAAAACAGTGAAATATTTGTAATCTTGGTATGTTTTTTGGAAATTCCCTATACCAATTATGACTGCAGAGCAGACTAACTATTGAACTATATATACAATTCTATAGATATTAATTTTAATAGAGAACATAATAATAAACGCTGTTGAAAACAAATGTTCTGCTTACCCAAAACACATCATATATGAGCAGCCCTGAAAGTAGGAGACAGGAAACCTTTAGGCTGGGCAGGCGGACAAAGGCAATCATTGCTACGCATAGTCCCATTGCAAGGGCTGGAGAGAGAAACAAAGTAGTGGATTGTTCAAAATCATTTCTTCACAAGGCAAAAAGGAATTCATGAAATGTGTTATGACAGTAGTAATGTGCTCTATCCAACCACATAATATTGCACAGTAGTAAAGAAAAAAATATTAGTCTAGAGTTACAACACACCCAAGTTTCGCAAGCCCAAATATATATGGTTCTTCTCGGCTTGTGCTCCCCTTAAAGGGATAACACAAACCATTAACCCGTTAGTGAACGCCAATACGCCTTTTATCGTCGGCCACTAACCGGCTTTATTCTGATGCATATGCCTTTTTACGGCACTGCATCAGGATAAAGTAAACAGAGCAGGGAGCGTCAAATCTCCCTGCTCTCAGCTGCCAGAGGCAGCTGAGGGCTGGGAGCGTCCCTGCTCTGCCGTGTGAGATCGATATTAGTATCGATCTCACCCGTTTAACCCCTCCGATGCGGTGCACAATAGCGTGCACCGCATCTGAGTGGTTTTGGAGAGAGGGAGGGAGCTCCCTCTCATCCCACTGTGTCTCTAATGGCAGCCAGGGGCCTAATAAAGGCCCCCAGGTCTGCCTGGAGTGAATGCCTGCTAGATCACAGACAGACAGATTACACGGACAGGCAGTAATACACTGCAATACCGAAGTATTGCAGTGTATTACAATAGCGATCGGAGAATCGAATATTAAAGTCCCCTAGTGAGACTAGTAAAAAAGAAAAAAAAAAAAGTTTAACCCCTTAATGACCGGGCCATTTTGCACGTTAATGACCAAGGATTATTTCTTGTTTTTTCACGGTCGCATTCCAAGAGTCGTAACTCTTTTTGTATTCCGTCGACATAGCCGTATAAGGGCTTGTTTTTTCCGGGACGAGTTGTATTTTGTAATTGTACAATTTTTAGATGCTTATAATATATTGATTAACTTTTATTAACTTTATATTAGGAGAGAATTGAAAATAAGCAGCTATTCCAGCATTAATTTTCACGTTATAAATTTACGCCGTTTACTATGCAGCGTAAATAACATGTTAACTTTATTCTATGGGTCGGCACTATTACGGGGATACCAAATATGTAAAGGTTTTATATGTTTTTTCTACGTTTGCACAATAAAAAGCCTTTTAGAAAAAAATTACTTGTTTTTGCATCGCCGCGTTCCAAGAGCCGTCATTTTTTTATTTTTACGTCGATGTGGCCGTACGTGGGCTTGATTTTTGCAGGACAATGTGTAGTTTTCATTAGTACTATTTTGGGGTACATAGGACTTATAGATTAACTTTTATTTTATTTTTTATGGGGGGAATGGGAGAAAAGAGAGCATTTTGCCGTTGTTTTTTGCTTTTTCTTTGGACGCCGTTCATCCGGCGGTTTAATTAATGTGTTCATTTTATTGGTCAAGTTGTTACGATCGCGGGGATACCTTATATGTGTATGTGTTATTTGTTTTAACCGTTTTATTAAATAAAACCACTTTTTGGGGCAAAAAAGTAGTTTTATTTGACTTTGACTGTCATTTTTTTTTTTTTTTTTTCACAAACTTTATTTAACGGTTTTACATTTTATTTTTTAGTCCCACCAGGGGACTTCACTATGCGATGTGCCGATCGCAAATATAATGCTTTGGTATACTTCGTATACCAAAGCATTATTGCCTGTCAGTGTAAAACTGACAGGCAACCTGTTAGGTCATGCCTCCGGCATCGCCTAACAGGCAGATGCTGAAGACAGACCTGGGGGTCTTTGTTAGACCCCCGGCTGTCATGGAAACCCGACGGCGACCCGCGATTTGTTTGCGGGGGCGCCGATCGGGAGACAGAGAGAGTTCCCCCTTCTGTCAAACACATTAAATGCCGCTGTCACTATTGACAGCGGCATTTAATGGGTTAAACTGCCGGAATCGGCGCGCGCTTCGATTCCGGCAGTTGCAGCAGGAGCCAGGCTGTGTATAACAGCCGTGCTCCTGCCGCTGATCGCGTGGGTAAACTGTCAGTACCCGCGCGATCACAGGACGGATATATCCGTCCTCCTGCGCGAACTAGCAGCTGCTGAGGACGGATATATCCGTCCTTCGGCGTTAAGGGGTTAATAAAGTTAATAAAAAAAAATAAAAAATGTGAAAAAAATGAAAAACCCAGCTTTTCCCCTTACAAAATGCTTTACTATTAAAAAAACTAAATAAAGTAAAAAAGTTACACATATTTGGAATGGCCGCGTCCGTAACGACCCCGACTATAAATCTATTATTATTTAACCCGCACGGTGAACGACGTAAAAAATTGAATAAAAAACTATGGAAAAATTGCTGTTTTCTGTGAATCCTGACTTTAAAAAAATGTGATAAAAAGTGATCAAAAAGTCGCATCTACTCCAAAATGGTACCAATAAAAACTACAAGTCTTCCTGCAAAAAAAAAAAGCCCTCACACAACCGCATCGGCGAAAAAATAAAAACGTTACGGCTCTTTCAAATAATTTTGAAAAAAAAAGCGGTTTTACTGTGTAAAAGTAGTAAAACATACAAAAACTATACAAATTTGGTATCGTTGTCATCGTAACAACCCGCTGAATAAAGGTATTGTGTTATTTATATCACACGGTAAATGGCGTAGATTTAAGACGCGAAAAAGAGTGGCGAAATTTCAGGTTTTTTTCTATTCACCCCCAAAAAAAAGTTAATAAAAGTTAATCAATAAATAATATGTCCCCCAAAATGGTGCTATTAAAAAATACAACTTGTCCCGCAAAAAACAAGACCTTATACAGCTATGTCGACGCAAAAATAAAAAGGTTATAGCTCTTGGAATGAGACGATGGAAAAACGTAAAAAATGGCTTGGTCATTAAGGTTTAAAATAGGCTGGTCATTAAGGGGTTAAGAAAACACTCACCATCCATGAGAAGCCAGTGGCCTGTCAGAACCCAAATAAGAACAAGCATTACAGAAAGAGAAAACGATAGCAGCTCTGCCAATGTAAAGCGACCACAGCATCCAAAAGAGATCCTGAAAAACACAAAAGAAGAAGGGATTAGAACTCCAAACGCTGATCTTGTGTATGCATATCAAGGCAATAAATTATTCTAGAAGTAAAGAAACTTTCCACAAATAAAACCCTAAATGTGTGCTTGGCATGCTGCCATAGCATAAGGTGGCATCCGCCTCCGAACAATACGAAGAGTTGTTGACACTCAATTGAGGATTAGCTTTGTGTCAGTGCAAGACCTAGGTTATATATAAAACAAACCAGACAAAGGATGCATTGAAGAATTGCCTGTGGTGGACATTCACTTATTTTATCAGGAAATTGCTTTTATAGCAAGTCCCCAATACATACCTGAAAACCAAATTAATCTCTTTATAAACATGAGCGATTCAGCAAATTGGAGAGCAGTTGCAAGAAAGTCATATCCCCTAATGCTGCTCCCCCAAGCACCGCCAACAGAATACAGACAACATTTAGACCAGGGCTACACAGACTTTTTGTAGCGCTATTGATTGATTTTAACTATTGAGCTACAGCTGAAGTCCAAATGAGTACATGGAGTTGCAGGTAATCTTGTGGACTGCAGCTGTCATTTAATAGTTAAAATAAATCTGTAGTACTACAAAAAGTCTAGGTGCAGCCCTGTCCCTGGGCGTAAACACTGCAGATTTCCCTCAACCGATTTAATTGCGAAATATCCGCAGCGTATTACAGTAGTAGCAGTGTAGGTAAGATTTGAGCAAATCTCATCCCCAGACCGCAAGGGCGGTGGGGGTGGAAAAGAAAAAAGCCAAAAAAACATTTATAAATTGATGTGCGGTGCGGTTTTATAATCCGCAGTATGTCAATTTATGCTGCATAAATCGCTGCTCTTCTGTTGCGGGTTTTCCCTATTGAATTCAATGGGAAGCTTATACTAACCCCCGGCCGTTGTCCTAGCGACGTAGAGCTCTATTCTGAGCGTAGCCCAGCCTCCTGGGATGACATTTCATCACATGTGACTGCTACAGCCAATCAAAGGCTGCAGCGGTCACATGGACTACAGCCTTATCTCAGGAGGCCGGCCGACTATCAGAAGAGAGGGACGCGTCACCATGACTACGAGTAGGTGGTAAGTATAAACTGAAACAGGACAACTGCCACTGCAAAGTCATTTTAGATTTTGGAAAGGTGAAAAATAGTTTTAACATAAAATTCCAGTTTGGAAGTACTATTGCTGAAATAAAGGAACTGCACTACAAGCAATTCTCTAACATACGGTTATATGGACTGCGGTCATCTATGAAGTATAGGTATTTTATGACTGTACCTTCGGAAGACTAGAATGGCAGATCCATTTAAAGGGAAACCACAAACATTTGGATTTCCCGTGGAAGGTTATTTACCTCCCTGGCCAGATAGTATAAGTATCAGTTACACACTAGAGGAATTTGACCGAGACCCTGGACAGAATGGTTCTTCCGTATTCAGCATCCATGACATAGCAGCGTATATAGTATTTATGGTGTAATCTAAAACGTTTTTCTTCTGACCAGGGCGCAGACAAAATGAAAAAGCTAAAACGGTTTGCACGTGCGAACAAACAAAAGTAGAATCCATCGTACTCAATACATTAATGCTTACTCACTTATTCTGAGGAGAGCAGGGCCTGGTTAAATACTGGCACATAGGTAGCAGGAGAAACGCAAATGCTATTGTTGCAAGAACTAAAAGAGAAGTTGAACATTAGTTTCATACTTTATCACTTATGTAATTCTTGGGGTGGATTCACACGCAGCATATTTTGTTACAGAAGTTTCGGCAAATAAAACCTACTCCATTCATCTAAATGTAACTTGCAGAAATCCATGCACCTGCTGCTGAATAAACCCACTCAGATAAAAGGAACAGATATTCAATTGCAGAAATCTCCGCAACTGAATTTTCCTCGTGTGAATCCACCTTTACTGAGAAGAAAAAAAAATACTCACCTGCAGTGCAAATAGTGAACACCACCTGAACAGAGTCGAAGAAGAAGAACATGACCAGGAGAGACACGGAGGCTCCAATAGGAAGGAACAAAGCCTGAGTAGAGTCAATAGTCTGGATACCTGTAGAAGAGCAAGTTTGTTACATTCCCATACTTATTTACTCGCTTTCATTTGGTTTGCATTTTACGATCGCAAACCAATTGGAAATAAGTAACAATCTGTCGCATCATGCAATCTAAAAATGTTTTTACTTTTTAAGATACAGCTTCTTTGTATTCTGTCTACATAGAAGCTTTATCGTTCTCTTTCAGTTTAACTAAACTGACGGCTCGGCTAATATCGGGTCCTGTGTGTCTGACACACAGGATCCACCTAACAACGATCACATCTAAGTTCATGAATTAGATGTGATCGATAATAGGTGGCTCCCGTTTGTTCCATCTTTTTGAATGGAGGAATAGCGCTGAACGCAGCACTATTTTTCCCAACAAGTTCACCAGGGCTGCCGACAAACTCTGAACAGAGCCTCTGACATCAGTATAGCCCGAAACTCCTTGAAACTCAAAACAAAAGTTACATTGTTTTGACATCTATTTTGCTTCGCTGTGACAAACGAAAATACTAATTTAGTTATTTTGACACACCCGTCTAGCTCCAAACTGCTAACAAAATAAAAGTGATAATCTACTCAATTTATTTTATTCCATAGCTTAAACTACGGTAAACATCGACTTATTTTGGGCCATAATATAATATATCAGGGCTTGTACGTTGAACAGATTCCACTAAGGCGTGCGGTGATAGGTCCTGTTGAAATCTGATGCTGACAGCTATCTAATGTGTATGGCCAGCTTAAAGAGGCTCTGTCACCAGATTATCTCCTACATAATCTGATTGGCGCTGTAATGTAGATAACAGCAGTGGTTTTTATTTTGAAAAACGATCATTTTTGAGCAAGTTATGAGCTAGTTTAGATTTATGTTAATGAGTTTCTCAATGGACAACTGGGCGTGTTTTTACCAACTGGGTGTTGTACAGAGGAGTGTATGGCAGTTGCCGAAACGCGCGTCGGGTTCAGACGTCTCATCTCACATCATGTCCACCGGTATGTTCTCTATTTTTTGTCCTGTTTAGCAGTTGGTGCTTGACTATGCTCATTATTTCCGATTATCCTCTGACCTCAAATATATCTGGTATGTAATACTGCTCTATATTGCTGACATAACTTTTTTGCGATTCATACTTACCTTTTATACTTATATAGATATCGCTACAATTACCAGTATTATACTCTTTCACGACTATATTGTTGTCATCCTCTGATATACTTGGCTATAATCTGCCTTGATTTCAATCGGACATTATTTCTCCATATCATATGCATTTCTCATTTTTGCTGCTATAACGCAACATGTACAATGTTCACATGGTGACATAATACTCATATCCGGTTTCTAATTGATCTGACGTCTTTTTATTGTGTGACTCATCCCCTGTTCTATTTTTTAATTGTCTCATGTCTGTAATTTAATAAAATTTGTATACTCTTTCTAACATTGTGTGCTGTAGTCGATCATATTTTCTTGGTTTAGTCTCAGGTTGGATTTTAACCCGCCTAGTTCTGCTGCTTCCCCAAGACAAGCTGACGGAGGTGCCTGGCAGACATCATCTCACTACCCGTACTGAATGACCTTCCATAATGGTGAATCGGTACATTTAAGGAGAAGATAATAGTCATCAGTGGTTATCCTGCTATCTTAGGTGTATAGGCGGTTTTAGTCCTGGAGGAGAACACTACCTATGATTTCCATCGGTTTTAACTTCATTTCGTCATTAGTTTCATCATGAAGGATCAATGCTGAAAGTGTTTTGTTGAACATAGAAATACCTTCTAACTACATGCACCACCTTTATTAACAGATATCGGATAATAAATAAAACCTACAACGTTGATTAGAATTCTCATTGACTTCTCCAGAAGTAATATGTATCCTATACAGAGCATGGGGAGAGGTACAGGTAGCTCAGTAGGATATTTATTTGATGCAATTACAGTGCCCATACACAACCGGGCCGAGCCATGGTAGTTGCCGCATAGCCTAGACGCACAGGTTTTTCTGCGAATTGCCATGTTTTTTCAATGCAGTTTTAAGCCGTACAGGTGAAGCACATGCTTTTACTACGGCTCCGTTGCATCAGTACATTTTCAGGGTGGTATATTAATTGTACCGAATCTTTGCCTCTGCGATACAATACAAATGATAAATCTCAGGTATGCCATTTATTCCACATGGAGCACAGATACTCTGGGATAAATCTCAAGTGCTGCCTTCTCTTTCCTCCATTTCTTGATATTTAGTTGGAACACAAATTACTTTGGTCCTTAGAAGAGTTCTTGTTGCAATATGTATTTCAGCTGAATACAATTTCACTTAGACAGCAAGTCAAACAAAAGTTACTCAGTACCACCTGGCTTTATAAGGGTTAAACATTATGAGTAGTAGAGGAACAAGTGTCAAGCAATGTAGGACGCATGACCAAAGCACCAAACGCATCTAAATTAAAGCGTTTCTGTCACCAGATTATAAGTGCCATATTTCCTACATAATCTGATCGGCGCTGTAATGTAGAACAGGGGTTTTTATTTTTAAAAATGATCATTTTTGAGCAAGTTATGAATAATTTTAGATTTATGCTAATTAATTTCTTAATAGAAGACTGGGCTTGTTTTACTTTTTATCAACTGGGCGTTGTACAGAGAAGTGTATGACGCTGACCAATCAGTGACCAATCAGCGTCATACACTTCTCTTCATTCCAGCCCAGCTTGATCCACGACACAGCGTGATCTCGCGAGATCACGCTGTGCGGTCACATACTCCCACAGTATGTCTATTCACTCTCAAGATACTTTGGTAAAGTTACTGTGGGAGTATGTGACAGCACAGCGTGATCTCGCTGTGCTGGGAGTACAGCTAATCATTAATGAAGAGAAGTGCATGACGCGGATTGGTCAGAGTCATACACTTCTCTTTAGAACGCCCAGTTGGTCATTAAGAAACTAATTAGCATAAATCTAAAATGGTTCATAACTTGCTCAAAAATAGTTTTTCAAAATAAAAATCTACATTACAGCGCCGATCAGATTATGTAGAAGATAGGGCACTTCTAATCTGGTGACACAGCTTCTTTAACTCTAGGGTCATACCTCCTGATAGAGAAAACTTCTGAAACAGCTCTTATTCAGCCTCAGGCATAAACAACGTACTGTAATGGACATTGGCCAAAACAAATAAAAAGTAATAGGTTAACCTGGAACTACAAGCGGAAGTCAAGTCTTACTATTATTGGTGCTGTTCCCACTAAAAGCTCCTGGAGAGCTACTGCCATCCTTCTCTTTATCTTGATTTTCAAAGTCCATGTTAAGAGACCTAGAAAGGAAGCATGTGAAAAGGAAAAAAAAAAAAGTCTAGATCAAAAAATGATTACAGGATGCTGAAATTGTGGCAGAAAATAGAGAATAAAGTTTAAAGAGGCTCTGTCACCAGATTATAAGTGCCCTATCTTCTACATAATGTGATCGGCGCTGTAATGTAGATTACAGCAGTGTTTTTTATTTAGAAAACCGTTACATTTTGTTGGAGTTATGAGCTATTTTAGCTTTATTCTAATGAGTTTCTTAATGGACAACTGGGCGTGTTTTTACTTTTTGACCAAGTGGGCGTTGTACAGAGGAGTGTATGACGCTGACCAATCCGTGACCAATCAGCGTCATACACTTCTCTCCATTCATTTACTCTGCACATAGGGATCCTGCGTTGTTCACTATGTGCTGTCACATAAACACACATTAACGTTACTGAAGTGTCTTGAGAGTAAATAGACATCACCTCCAGCCAGTACGGTATGTCAATTCACAATCCCGACACTTCGGTAACGTTTGTGTGGGACTTACAGCACAGCAAGCGGGATCTCGCTGTAAGCGGTCATATACAGTGTGATCTTGCGAGATCACGCTTGCTATCATGTCCCACATAAACGTTACCGAAGTGTCGGGATTGTGAATAGACATCGCGTCCTGGCTGGAAGGAATGTCTATTTACTGTCAAGACACTTCAGTAACGTTAATGTGTAAGTGACAGCACATAGTGAACAACGCAGGATCACTATGCGCGGATTACACCAATGGAGAGAAGTGTATGACACCGATTGGTCAGCGTCATACACTTCTCTCCACAATGCCCACTTGGTAAAATAGTAAAAACACGCCCAGTTGTCTATTAAGAAAGTCATTAGCATAAATCTAAAATAGGTCACAACTCTGACAAAATTGATTGTTTTTCTAAATAAAAAACTGCTGTAATCTACATTACAGCGCCGATCACATTATGTAGAAGATAGGGCACTTATAATGTGGTGACAGAGCCTCCTTAACCCCTTCAGGACTGAGCCAGTTTTGGCCTTCAGGACAAAGCCGATTTTTCAAATCTGACATGTGTCACTTTATGTGGTAATAACTCCGGAATGCTTTTGCCTATCCAAGTGATTCTGAGATTGTTTTCTTGTGACATATTGTACTTTATGTTAGGGAAAAAAATGGACTGAAATACAGGCCTCAGAAGCAAAGGAGCACCTGGTGGATTTTGGGGCCTTTTTTTAGAATATATTTTAGGCATCATGTCAGGTTTGAAGAGGTCTTGTGGTGCCAAACCAGTGGAAATCCCCCAAAAGTGACCCCATTTTGGAAACTATACCCCTCAAGGAATTTATCTATGGGTATAGTTAGGATTTTGAACCCACAGTTTTTTTGCTAAATTTATTTGAATTAGTATGTGAAGATGAAAAGCTGCTTTTTTTGTGAAAAAACCTAGAAATTTTTAATTTTTGCAAGGAATAAAGTAGAAAAAACACCCCAACATATGTAAAGCAATTTCTTCCGATTATAGCAATACCCCAGATGTGGTAATAAACTGCTGTTTGGACACACAGAAAGGCCTCAGAAAAGAAGGAGGACCATTTGGATTTCTGATTTTGCTGGAATAGTTTTCAGTGCCGTGTCGTGTTTGCAACGCACTGGAGGGATGAAAACCGTGGAAACCCCCCCAATAGTGACCCCATTTTGGAAACAACACCCCTCAAGGAATTTTTCTAGGGGTAAAGTTAGCATTTTGACCCCACAGTTGTTTTGCTGAATTCATTGGAATTAGTCTGTAAAGGTAAAAGTCTACTTTTTTTCTGTAAGAACTAAGACATTTTTAATTTTTACAAGGAATAAAAGGAGAAAAAGCACCGCAGCATTTGTAAAGCAATTTCTCCTGATTACATAAAAACGCCATATGTGGTAATAAACTGCTGTTTGGACCCACACCGGGGCTTAGAAGGGAAGGAGCGCTATTTGGCTTTTGGAGCTCAAATTTAGCTGGAATAGTTTTTGGGTGTCATGTCGAATTTGCAAAGCCACAGAGACCGAAACAGTGGAAGCCCCCCAAAAGTAACCCCATTTGAGAAACTACACCACTTAAGGAATCTATCTAGGGGTATAGTGAGCATTTAGGCCCCACACGTCTTTTGCAGAATTTATTAGAATTAGGCCGTGAAAATTAATATCAACATTAGTTCCACTAAAATGTTGAATTTTTTCAATTTCACAAAGGATAAAGGAGAAAATGCACCCCAACGTTTATAAAGCAATTTCTCCCGAGTACAGCTATACCCCACATGTGGTCATAAATGTTTTTTTTCATTAGAAAGTAATTAACCCTTTCCGAACTGAACCATGTTTTGCTTTTTCTTTTATTGTTTTTCCTCCCCGCTTTCCGAGAGCCACAACTTTTTTATTTTTCCGTCAATAGAGTGGTGTGAGGGCTTATTTTTTGCGGGACGAGCTGTTGTTTTTATTGGTTTCATTTTTTGGTACATAAGACTTTTTGAGCACTTTTTATTACATTTTTTGGTAGGGCGAAGGGGACCAAAAAACTGGGATTTTGCCGTTTAAAATGCTTTATTTTTCACGGCGTTCAACGCGCGAGTTCAATAATGGTATTTTGTAATAGCTTGGACTTTTACGGACGCAGCGATACCAATTTTGTGTATTTTTTTACATTACTTTAGAGAAAAAATGTGAAAAGGGTTTCTTTTTGGACTTTAAATATTTATTTATTTTTTTCCACTAATAATAACTATTTACTTTTGTTTTTACATATTTTATTAGTCCCCCTAGGAGACTTGAACCAGAGATCGTTAGATCACTGGTAGAATACACTGCAATACTAATGTATTGCAGTATATTGTCATTTTTACAGGCTCCTGTAACAGCGTGATCGCTGTTTCTGTCCGTTAGTCCCGGGTATCGGCTGGAATATACAGCTGACACCCGCAGCGTATGGCGCGGGCTCAGCGCGTGACACGCTCCATACATCACCCCCCACACCACGACATGCTATTAAGTCATGGTGCGCGAAGGGTTTAATGCGCAGGGGATGGTGCAGAGTGAAAATTAAAATTTTCCACTGATGTGCCATTTTAGTGCACTATATGTTGTGCCCAGTTTGTGCCACAAATACCTCATAAAATATTAACCGGGTTCTCCCGGGTATGGCGATGCCATATCGGTGGACGTAAACGGCTGTTTGGGCACGCTGTAGGGCCAGAAGAGAGGGACGCCATTTGGCTTTTGGAGCGCAGGTTTTGCTTGGTAGTAGCTCTGGCATTTTGCTGGTATTTCAGTTTATAATGTGGGGGCAAATGTAGACTGGGCAGAGTACATCAGGGGCATAAAAATAGGGTATAATAATTCGGTAAATAAATAATAATCCGCAGATATGTGGCCTTTGTGGCACTTATAAATGACGCCTGATCTTATCCGCTTTTGGAACACCGCATACTTTGCATCGCCATATTCTGGGAGCCGGAACTTTATTTTTTCACCACCGGAGCCGTGTGAGGGCTTATTCTTTGTGGGACAATCTGTAGATTTCATTGGTACCATTTTGGGGTACATGCCATTTTTTTGATCACTTTTTATTCCATTTTTCGGCAAGCCAGGTGACCAAAAACCATGAATTCTGACAATGATTTTTATTTATTTTTTACAGCGTTCACCCTGGGCTATAAATGTCCATTATATTTTATTATGCGGGTAGGTACGATTACGGCGATACCATATGTATATAAGTTTTTTATGTTTTGCAGCGTTTGCGCAATAAAATAACTTATTTAGAAAATAATTTATTTTTTGTGTCACCATATTCTGAGAGCCATAAGTTTTTTAATTTTCAGTCAAAAAAGCTGTGTAAGGGCTTGTTTTTTGCGGGACGGGTTGTAGTTTGTATCGGTACTATTTTGGCGTACATGCGACTTTTTGATCACTTTTTATTGTATATTTTGGGAGGGGTGGTGACCAAAAAAATAGTGATTCTGGCATTGTTTTCCATTTATTTTTTTTGCGGTTTTCACCGTGCGGGAAAAATAATATAGTTATATACAGTGAAGGAAATAAGTATTTGATCCCTTGCTGATTTTGTAAGTTTGCCCACTGTCAAAGACATGAACAGTCTAGAATTTTTAGGCTAGGTTAATTTTACCAGTGAGAGAGATTATATAAAATAAAAAAACTGAAAATCACATTGTCAAAATTATATATATTTATTTGCATTGTGCACAGAGAAATAAGTATTTGATCCCTTTGGCAAACAAGACTTAATACTTGGTGGCAAAACCCTTGTTGGCAAGCACAGCAGTCAGACGGTTTTTGTAGTTGATGAGGTTTGCACACGTTAGATGGAATATTGGCCCACTGCTCTTTGCAGATCATCTGTAAATCATTAAGATTTCGAGGCTGTCGCTTGGCAACTCAGATCTTCAGCTCCCTCCATAAGTTTTCGATGGGATTAAGGTCTGGAGACTGGCTAGGCCACTCCATGACCTTAATGTGCTTCTTTTTGAGCCACTCCTTTGTTGCCTTGGCTGTATGTTTCGGGTCATTGTCGTGCTGGAAGACCCAGCAACGAGCCATTTTTAATGTCCTGGTGGAGGGAAGGAGGTTGTCACTCAGGATTTGACGGTACATGGCTCCATCCATTCTCCCATTGATGCGGTGAAGTAGTCCTGTGCCCTTAGCAAAGAAACACCCCCAAAACAGAATGTTTCCACCTCCATGCTTGACAGTGGGGACGGTGTTCTTTGTGTCATAGGCAGCATTTCTCTTCCTCCAAACACGGCGAGTTGAGTTAATGCCAAAGAGCTCAATTTTAGTCTCATCTGACCACAGCACCTTCTCCCAATCACTCTCAGAATCATCCAGATGTTCATTTGCAAACTTCAGACGGGCCTGTACATGTGCCTTCTTGAGCAGGGGGACCTTGCGGGCACTGCAGGATTTTAATCCATTACGGCGTAATGTGTTACCAATGGTTTTCTTGGTGACTGTGGTTCCAGCTGCCTTGAGATCATTTACAAGTTCCCCCCGTGTAGTTTTCGGCTGAGCTCTCACCTTCCTCAGGATCAAGGATACCCCACGAGGTGAGATTTTGCATGGAGCCCCAGATCGATGTCGATTGACAGTCATTTTGTATGTCTTCCATTTTCTTACTATTGCACCAACAGTTGTCTCCTCCTCACCCAGCGTCTTACTTATGGTTTTGTAGCCCATTCCAGCCTTGTGCAGGTTTACGATATTGTCCCTGACATCCTTAGAAAGCTCTTTGGTCTTGCCCATGTTGTAGAGGTTAGAGTCAGACTGATTAATTGAGTCTGTGGACAGGAGTCTTTTATACAGGTGACCATGTAAGACAGCTGTCTTTAATGCAGGCACCAAGTTGATTTGGAGCGTGTAACTGGTCTGGAGGAGGCTGAACTCTTAATGGTTGGTAGGGGATCAAATACTTATTTCACTGTGCACAATGCAAATAAATATATATAATTTTGACTATGTGATTTTTTTTTTTTTTTTATATAATTTATCTCTCACTGGTAAAATTAACCTAGCCTAAAAATTCTAGACTGTTCATGTCTTTGACAGTGGGCAAACTTACAAAATCAGCAAGGGATCAAATACTTATTTCCTCCACTGTAGTTGGGGTCGTTACGAACGCGTGATACCAAATATGTGTACTTTTTTTCCTATAATAAAAGACTTATTATAGGAAAAAAAGCAGTTCTTGTTTATATCACTTATAACTTTTATTTTTACACTTTTTGTTAAAACATTTTTATTCTTTTTTTTACTTTTTTCACTTGTCCCACTAGGGGACACTTAGACTTGCAGCTCTGATCGCTGCTGGAATACATTACACTACACACGTAGTGAAATGCATTCCAACTGTCATTGTGACGTAACAGTCACATTGACAGGAAGCCTACGACGACCACCCTCCGGGTGGTCGGCATAGGCTTCTGTACATGGCAGCCCGGAAGCCATTGTCTGGCGTCCGGTTGCCATGGGTACCATCGCCAGCCCCTCGGATTTCACATGGGGGCTGCCGATCGGCGCGAAACACCTTAATTGTGGCGTTCAAAATCGAACGCCGCAATTAAGGGGTTAACTGCCGAAATCAGCGGCGATGGGCCGCTGATTGGCAACGGGGAATGCAGGGCAGACACCATGCACAGATAACCGCCGCTGCGGTGTAGCGCCGCGGTTAACTGTCAAAGCACTGACGTTCCTGCACGTCAAGGTGCGCGAAGTGACTGCTCACTTTGACATGCATTAACGTCAAGGTGCGGGAAGGGGTTAAAGAGGCTCTGTCACCAGATTATCAAATCCCTATCTCCTATTGCATGTGATCGGCGCTGCAATGTAGATAACAGTTACTTTTTTTTTTAAAACGTTCATTTTTGGCCAAGTTATGAGCTATTTTATATATATGCAAATGAGGTTTTAAATGGACAACTGGGCGTATTTTTTTTCGTATGTCCAACTGGGCGTGTATTGTGTTTTTAACTTGGCGTGTTTACTTGTTTTACTAACTGGGCGTTGTGGAGAGAAGTGTATGATGCTGACGAATCAGTGACCAATCAGCATTATGCACTCCTCTCCATTCATTTACACAGCACATATTGTTCTTACTAGAACGATGTGCAGCCACATACACAAGTATCCTGATAATGAATACGCATGACCTCCAGCCTGGACGTCATGTGTATTCAGAATCCTGACGCTTCTGAATCTTTTCTGTGAGATTTCCAGCAAGGGAAACGAAATCTCGTTTACTTCGTAATCTCGCGTGGCTTGCTGGAAATCTCACAGAAAAGATTCAGAAGTGTCAGGATTCTGAATACACATGACGTCCAGGCTGGAGGTCATGCGTATTCATTATCAGGACACTTGATTAACGTTAATGTCTATGTGGCTGCACATCGTTCTAGTAAGAACGTGATGCTGCTGTGTAAATGAATGGAGAGGAGTGCATGATGCTTACTGGTCACTGATTGGTCAGCATCATACACTTCTATTCACAACGCCTAGTTAGTAAAACAAGTAAACACGCCCAGTTAAAAAACACAATACACGCCCAGTTGGACATACGAAAAAAACAAAACACGCCCAGTTGTCCATTTCAAAGCTCATTTGCATATATATAAAATTGCTCATAACTTGGCCAAAAATGAACGTTTTTTAAAAACAAAAAACGTTACTGTTATCTACATTGCAGCGCCGATCACATGCAATAGGAGATAGGGATTTGAGAATCTGGTGACAGAGCCTCTTTAAAAAAAAAAAAAGTTATAGTCGCTCCATAACTTATTTTTCTGTCAATCAGGTGTGTGAGGGCTTGATTTGGGTGATGAGCAGCAGTTTTTACTGGTATACTATTAAGGTACACGTAATTTATTTTATTTTTTTGTGGGAGATGGTGACCAATAAACAAAAATGTGACAGGGTTCTGTCGTTTTTGACAGAATCAATAGCGCTGTCAACTGCGCTATGGATTCCGTCAAAACAACGGAACTCTGCCAACGGTGACAAATGGAAACGTTTCTGTCACCATTGATATCCATGGTGATGCAAAATGGAAGCTTAGGTTTCCGTTTGCCTTTCTGTTGAGGGGTTAACCTGACGGAAACCTCAGACGGAACCCCTCAACGCTGATGTGAACAGGCCCTTAACCATGCTGGTGTACTAATGTTCCATTGTAATAGCTTGTGGACTTTTGCAGAAACAGCGACAGCAATTCTTTATTTTCACATTACATTAGGGAAAAATGGGAAAAGGGAGGCTTTCGAAAAACTTGGGGGGGGGGGGATCCCAAAAAGATCTAAATCACACCGCAATCGCTTAAACAAAAGCTTAAGTGCCATGGTCAGCATAGGTGCTTTTGGGCCCCTGGGCTGCTCCCTCTGCAGGAGTGGTGTGACAGTGGCAGCGACCGCCATGCGGTGCTGCAACCAGTTGAGTAGGGGCCCACTTTTTGAGAGGTCGCCATGAAGTGGCAAGTGGGCTTACACAATTTGATCAAAATGTTAAAGAACCTCGTTTAAGTTTATACATTTTTGCCTAGCAGCTATAGATAAATGTATTACAAGTGGATGTGCGATCCAGGTCTAGTCTCATACGGATATTAAATGCCACGGTCGCTTTTGCGCACGACATCTAAGTGGTTAAATGGCTGGGATTGGAGTGATCGCCAATCCTGGCGTTTGCAGTGCCTAAGGGTATGTTCACACGCCCTATTTACGGACGTAATTCAGGCATTTTACACCTCGAATTACGGCCGAAAAAACGGCTCCAAACATCTGCCCATTGAATTCAATGGGTCAAACGGTGTTCTGTGCAGATTTTTCTTTTTTTTTTACGTGCCGCTGTCAAAAGACGGAGCGTAAAACGACGGCCGCCGCAAAGAATGTCACTTCTTGGGACGTAATTGGAGCAGTTTTTCATTGACTCCAATGAAAACCAGCTGCGAAAAACGCGTGCACTTGTCAAAACGTCTGAAATTCAGGAGCTGCTTTCGCCAGAAAACAGCTCCGTAATTTCAGACGTAATTGGCGTTGCCGTGTGAACATACCCTTACAGCCGACATCCGCTAAGTATGGCATAGCCGAAGCCCTGAACCAGCTTCATATTTCTCCTTACTAGCTATGGGGTTAAACTGATATCACTGTTCGACATCCATTACAGCTTACATCTAATGTATACGTTGGGAGCTTTTCCCGACATACATTAAATGGAAGCCATAAAACATGTGAACATAGCTTTGCTGATCACATTTTACAGACTTGTCAGTCAAGAGAGCTTGACAATGTATAAAGCTGCATTTTATGGTTTACTTATATACAAGGAATAGTAAAGTAACAAACAAAAAAAATTATGGAGCTTAACCCCTTAAGGACCAAGCTCATTTTGGCCTTCAGGACCAGCCTAATTTTTTCAAATCTGACGTGTCACTTTATGTGGTAACAACTTGGAAATGCTTTTACCTATCCAAGCGATTCTGAAATTTTCTTGTGACATTGTACATTGTTAGTGGAAAATGTCGTCGATAAATTGCTTATTTGTGAAAAACAACAAAATTTAGAGAAAATTTGCAAAAACTATGATTTTCCTAAATTTAAATGCATCTGCTTGTAAAACAGATAGGAACTAATTTGTGTGGTATTACTAATTAACATTTCCCATATGTCTACTTTATGTTTGCATAGTTTTTTGAACGTCCTCTTATTTTTCTAGAACATTACGAGGCTTAGAACTTTAGCAGCAGTTTCTCACATTTTCAAGAAAATCTCAAGAGGCCCATATTTTCAGGGACCAGTTCAGTTCTGAAGTGGCTTGGAGGGGACCATATATTTGAAACCCCCATTTTAAAAACTTCACCCCTCAAAGTATTCAAAACTGCATTCAGAAAGTGTTTTAATTCCTGTGAAACACCTAAATCGGTTAAAGCCAAATATAGAGGTGAAATTTAGCAATTTCATATTTTTTGCCAAAATTAATTTGCAATACATTCTTTTCTGTAACACAACATTTTACGCAAGAATCGCAACTCAATGTTTATTGCCCAAATTCTGCAGTTTTTAGAAATATCCCACATGTGGCCCTAGTGTGATAATGGACTGAAACACCGGCCTCAGAAGCAAAAGGTGCACCTAGTGGATTTTGGGGCCTTTTTTTTGGAGCAGGTAAGGGATTTCTATGTATGTTTGTGTTCAGTGTGTGTTTACTACTGTATGTAAACCTTCTACACTGTGTGTTAGCTCAAAAAATGGCGACACAGTGTAGGAGGTTAGACCGTCAAACCCCTCGTTTCTCCCGGCACTAGCCAGGATAAAGGAGGGGGGGGGGGATGCTGAGAGCTCACTAGAGCGAGGGCTTTTTACCCAATTTTGCAGCATAAAGCAATGTGGTTGCTTTACCACATGCAATGCTGCAATTTTGGGAATGGCTCCATCTAGTGACCAGCAATGGGAAATATTATAAATTAGAATCCAATTTATAATATTTCCTGACTCGTGAAAAAAATAAAATAAATTAGAACAATGTTTAATCACCTATACACTAATTGTTTAACTAAAAAAAAAAAAAAAAAACATTGTTTTTGCTGGCAACACATTCCCTTTAAAGAGGTCTTGTGGTGCCAAAACAGTGGAATCTCCAAAAGTGTTTTTGGAAACTACACACCTCAATGAATTAATCTAGGGGTATAGTTAGCATTTTGACCCCACAGGTCTTTTGCTATATTTATTGGAATAGGTCTGTGAAAATGAAAAGCTACTTTTTTTCTGAAATATAAAAAAAAAAAATGTAATTTTTACAAGGAATAAAGAATAAAAAGCACCTACAAAACTTGTAAAGCTATTTCTCACGATTACAGCAATACCCCATATGTGGTAATAAACTGCTGTTTGGACCCACGGCAGAGCTCAGAAGGGAGGGAGCGCCATTTGGCTTTTGGAGCGCAGATTTTGCTTGGTTCTGTTTGGGGTATTGCTGGTATTTCAGTTTATAATGTGGGGGCATATGTAAGCTTGGCAGAGTACATCAGGGCATAATAAGAGGATATAATAAGGGGGTAAATAAATAATTCATAGATGTATGGCCGGTGTCGCACTGATAAATGGTGCCCAGTCTTATCCGCTTTTGGACACTGCACAATTTGTGTCGCTATATTCTGAGTGGAGGAACTTTTTTTTTTTTCTCCACCGTGTGAGGGCTTATTTGTTACGTTACAATCTGTAGTTTTCATTGGTACCATTTTAGGGTACATGTGATTTTGACAATGTTTTTGTCCTTTTTTTTTTTTTTTTTTTTTTACAGTAATCAGTGTGCTATAAATTAAATTTTACTTTATTCTGCAGGTCGGTACGATTACGGTGATATCTGTATATAGTTTTTTTTAATGTTTTGTGGCGTTTGCGCAATAAAATCACTTCTATAAAATTATTTATTTTCTGTGTCACCATATTCTGAGAGCCATAATTTTTTTATTTTTCAGTCAAAAAAAGCTGTGTAAGGGCTTGTTTTTCGCGGGACGGGTTGTCGTTTTTATTGGTATTATTTTGGGGTACATGCAAATTTTTGATCACTTTTTATTCTATAGTTTGGGAGGGGTGATTACCAAAAAAATAGTGATGCTAGTATTGTTTTTGAATTATTTTTTTAAGTGTTCACCGTGCGGGAAAAATAATATTTGTTTTATAGTTGGGGTCATTACGAATGCGGTGATACCAAATATGTGTACTTAAATGTTTTATAAAAGTATAAAAACAAAAAATGTTTTCCTATAATAAGTCTCTTATTATAGGAAAATAAATAAAACGTTACTTTTTTTTTTTTACTTGAAGACCTGCAGCACTGATGGCTGCTATAACACATTACACTACCTAGGTAGTGTAACGTATTATAAACGGTCAGTGTGACGTTGACAGTCACACTGACAGGAAGCCTATGAGGACCAGCTGGCTTCCGTGAATGGCAGACTGGAGGCCGTTGTATGGCCTCCGGTTTTGCCATGCAACCGACAGCAGCACCCGCAATCGGTCCTCGGGAAAGTTTGTTGTAGCAACAAACTTTCACTGCGATCACATGATCGGGACCTGAACCAATCTGGTCCCGATCATGTCTCTGGGACCAGGGGCAGGGGTTAACAGCACGATCCGGATGTCAGCACTACTCTGAGACACCCGGATCGCGCTTTTAACAGCCACTGTGAATTCACGTCGGCGCTGCACAGAGACCAGCAAGCGACGACGTGAATTTACTGTGGGCCGTCAGGAAGCGGTTAATAACTGATCATATTCTCTGTAGCCGAACCAATCGGTTCGGCTGTCAGTGAGCAGGTTGCTGGGGAGCCGCCGACACTGACACCGCCGGCGTCCGAGTGCTTTTCACAGCGCTATGCCAGCTGGAACAGAGATCTGTATATACACGTCCTGGCAGCACGGGGTATGTGCGAAAAGGATGTGTATATACAGATTGTCGGCATGAAAGGTTTAATTGATCTCCCAAATCCACCCCTCCCATATTTTTGTTATAGGCCTGTATGCATACAGGCTTTGAAACAGTGGTGCTTGCTCCACGCACTGAAACTGGGTTTGTGGTGTTGTTATGGATTGTGGAGAGCATTAGGACCTCTTTTTTGTGCCTGAAATTTACCAGGAGCACATTTTCATCGTATCGTGCCCTGGTTTCACCAACGGCCAGTTTTTCAGCAAGGAAAGGCTTTGGAAGGTTTTTTAGATTCCTGCGAGCAGTGCCACAAGCCAGTGTTATCAACAAGTCACTTAAAAAGCAGAACGCTAGTGTAGAAATTGTCGAGGTATAGGTGGTACCCCTTATCAAAGAATGCAGCAGGTCCCACGCTATTTTACAGCATGTGCCAAGAACTGGGGGCACTCTGGGGGACTAATCTGTGGGTCTTTCCCCTCGTACACAGAAAAAGGAGTGTGTGTACCCAGACTGACTCCCGGACAGTTTATATATTTTTATGCCATATCTGGCTCTCTTGTTTGGCAAATATTGACGGAAATTAAGCCTTCCCTTGAAATGGACTAATGATTCGTCAATGGCTATGTTCTTTTTCAGGAACATAAACTTCTGCAAAAAACAAAATTAAAATATGTGATGAGGGGCCTAATTTTGAACAGCCTATCAAAATTTGGATGATCCGGGGGTGGGCACTGCTCATTGTCAGCAAAATTTAAAAACTTTAATAGGGCCTCAAAATGTTTGAGGCATCACAGCACGGAATATAGGTGTAGCATTCAACATATCTATGGACCAATATGATTTTATGTTTTTTTTTTTTTTGTTTTGTTTTTTTATAAGGCCCATGTTGAGTAAGAGCCCCCAGAAGGTTGCAATTTCATTTGGATTGGTTGGATGCCAGGCTTGGGTTTTGGCATAACGGGATGTCGGATTTTTAGCTAAGAGTTGTTGTGCATATCAATTTGTTTGCACAACCATGAGGTTAACTAAAGTATTCGGGAAAAAAAAACATTTAAAAAAAAAATAAATAATAAAAATAGATTTCTTGAAAGTCAATTGGATTTATTTTTATGCCAAACTCAAGTATTCCAGGTGCGTAGGAGCTAGCCATATGGGGTCACTTGTGCTGGGCTCATTCGGATCACTAGCCCTGCATCCTTTCTGAGGGGGTTTCTGGTCATCAGTGGAGGAGGATAACAAAAACTCAGATTCACCCTCACTGGCGCTTTCGGTATCAGTACATAAAATGGCATATGCCTACTCCACGCTAAATAGACAAGACAGTCTGGGTGTGTAATAACGCTGCACTAACCCTGACGTGCAAAACTAAATTCCTGAATTAGTATCATTTATTTTTTTGGGTCTTTTTTTGTTAAGATAAAATTAGAACCCTGGCAAGGAAACAGACATGCAAAAGTAGCACACAAAATGACGAAAACCGTTTTTTTTGTGGTTATTTATTTTTTATGAAGATTTAAAAAAAAAAAAAAATAATAATAATAATTAACCCCACAAAACTACAAATCAAATATAGTAGTGGGTGAGGTTGAACTAGTGCTGTTGGGCACTAAAGCGTGGGCAGTAAAGGGTGCTGGTGGACGATAAAGGGGCTTATATACAGATGGGCACTAAAGAAAATTATAATATATATTTGATTGTTACTACTGAGGGCTGATGGGCACTATAATGGGCTGATGGTGGGAACTAAAGGGTGCTGGTGGGCACTAAAGGGGGCTTATATACTAAAGGGCACTAAAGAAGATTATTATATGTATTTGATTGTTACTACAGAGGGCTGATGGGCACTAAATATTCTAAAAATATATTTGTATAAACGCTCTCTCTATCTGATCTCCACACCGATTAGGAGATCAGAGATGGTGACAGGAGCTTTCTCCTATTTCCTACGTCATAGTCGGCTGTGATTGGTCAGTCTCTAATGACTGACCAATCACAGAAATCGCCGGCATGGGGGCATGCGGATTGGTCACCAGCCCGGCAACAGAGGTGGTCAGCTATCAACGACAGCTGCCGTCTCTTCGTGATCACTATGCGATTTCACATAGTGACAGTTTATTCCTGCTCCACAATAGTACGGCGCAGGTCTGCTTCAATAAGTGGCGTGTGCCGTACCATTGCGGAGCAGGTACGCAAAAGGTTAAACGTCATTCTTATGATGTAAAATTCATAAATACAAACCTGAAGCTGCCATAGACTATGAGGAGGATTGAAATAAGGAACGTGGAGACTTGACTGGAATCCACCAAGGAGTAAGCCCTGTAGAGAAAACAAAAAGTGAAGTTCAGTGCCAAGTAACTACAAACTGCTAATATTTTAAATTCTGATCAGAACAAAAAGGGAGGAAAAAAAAAAAAACAGTTTGGCAGATTTCTAGAATATTAAAGGTAATCTGGTTGCTGCCAGCAGTTCCCCTTTGGGTCTGCACGCATTCCCATGCAGAATCCTTAGGGCCAGTTCACACAATGCGTAAACACTGCAGATTTTACGCAACGGAATTCGTTGCGGAAAATCCGCAACAAATACAGTAGCAGCAAAGAGGATGAGATTGAACAAATCTCATCCACACATTGCGTAAATACTGAGCGGAAATACCGCTCAGAAATTGACCTGTGATGCGGAAATTCATTCCGCAGCATGTCAATTGTCTTTACGTAAACGCTGCTTATATGTTGCAGGATTTCCCCATTGAATTCAATGGGATGTAAATCCTGCATCAAATAGCAGTTCCATTTTTTGCAGCGGATTCACAGCGATCACGTCGCAAAAAACGGAACTCAGAAAAAAAAAAAAACTAACCTAGGAGACGGTTTTATACTCCTGGAATGACGCTGCAGCCAATCACAGGCTGCAGCGGTCTCCTGGGATGAGAAGTCATCCCAGGAGGCCGGCTTTAATGCTGCAGTTTTTCAGAGATAAAGATACACACACATATACATACATGGTTAAAGCTGGCAGGTATAGCCTATAGTGAGATTGTCCACTTTAATGTTCCCTCAATTAGAAGGAAAAACATCCACAATGCACAAATGTGTGTTTAAATAGACTGTCACCACATTATAAGTGCCCTATCTCCTACATAATGAGAGGGGTGCTATAATGTAGGCAACAGCAGTGCTTTTTATTTAGAAAAACTATCTATTTTTACCACGTTATTAGCGATTTTAGCTTTATGCTAATTACTTTCTTAAAGCCCAACTGGGCGCGTTTTTACTTTAGACCAAGTGGGCGTTGTCGAGAGAAGTGTATGACGCTGACCAATCAGTGACCAATCAGTGTCATACACTTCTCTCCATTCATTTACTCCGCACATAGGGATCCTGCGTTGTTCACTATGTGCGGTCTTACACTGACACATTAACGTTACTGAAGTGTCTTAACAGTGAATAGACATTCCTTCCAGACAGGACGGGATGTCTATTCACAGTCCCGACACTTCGGTAACGTTTCTGTGGTACTCACAGCAGAGCAAGCGTAATCTTGCAAAATCACGCTGTAAATGACAGGTTACAGCGAGATTACGCTTGCTCTGATGTAAGTACCACAGAAACGTTAGCGAAGTGTCGGGATTGTGAATAGACATCCCGTCCTGGCTGGAAGGAATGTCTATTCACTGTCAAGACACTTCAGTAACGTTAATGTTTCAGTAAAAGACTGCACATAGTGAATAACGCAGTGTCACAATGCGCGGAGTAAATGAATGGAGAGAAGTGTATGATGCTGATTGGTCACTGATTGGTCAGCGTCATACACTTCTCTCGACAACGCCCACTTGGTCTAAAGTAAAAACATGCCCAGTTGGCATTAAGAAAGTCATTAGCATAAAGCTAAAATCGCTAATAACGTGGTAAAAATAGATCGTTTTTCTAAATAAAAAGCACTGCTGTCACCTACATTACAGTGCCGATATCCTTATGTAGGAGATAGGGCACTTATAATGTGGTGACAGAGCCTCTAAAATACTATGAGGGGAATTGGAAATTACACCTGATGCTTAAAATTGCAATGTAATTGTGATTAAAGGGCTTGAGTTGTTTTTTTAAAAAAAATACAAAAAAAACCTGTGTCTAAAAGCTCACCAGGTGATGCCACCAAGTATTTCCATTTTCACCATCTCACCCAGCTCTGTACAGCATCTCTGTTTTGATGCTGCCGGGGCTTTTTGTGAGCGGGATTACAATGTAAAAGGACTATAGTTCCCATCATTACTCTCCTCTCTCAGACATTGCAATAGCGGCACGCAGCTGTAAATATAGGCAAAGTGTAGGTAGTGCTGTAATTACCCACTGTCTGCTACCGAGACATTTTTCTTCTGCTACACTCTGCACTATCTGCTGCCCAGCATGTGAAACAAGATTCCTCCAGAGACAGGGAGGGGGAGACAAGGGAGCAGTGGAGATAAGAGGCAAGTGATGTGTGAGGTCTCCCACAATACAGTGAGGAAGGGAAAGGGGCTATAACCACATGTTGAGCATACCGGACATCCCAAAAGCAGAAGACATACACCAGGAGAATGATCATGTGACTGCTGAAATGCCTCTGTAGGCCAGTCTCTCACATGCAGACAGTATATTCGTAAGGGACTAATATTTCTGCAGTTAAACCATCTGCACACAATTTTTAAAGACTGAAAACCCCCTTTAACGCCACGGAATCCACACACTACTCAACACATTTATTACGTTTTTTTTTTTGTTAGGATTTTGAGTTTTGTGACCAAGGACAAGTAAACAGAGCAATCTAATAAACGCTGGAACCTGTAAAACCAGATCTGTCAAAATACCGAGACTGATCTGCACCTGTACTATTCAAATTACCCACAATTACATTACACAATGGCTTGTAGGAATTAGGGTATGTGCACACACACTAATTACGTCCGTAATTGACGGACGTATTTCGGCCGCAAGTCCCGGACCGAACACAGTGCAGGGAGCCGGGCTCCTAGCATCATACTTATGTACGACGCTAGGAGTCCCTGCCTCGCTGCAGGACAACTGTCCCGTACTGTAATCATGTTTTCAGTCCGGGACAGTAGTTCCACAGAGAGGCAGGGACTCCTAGCGTCTTACATAAGTATGATACTAGGAGCCCGGCTCCCTGCACTGTGTTCGGTCCGGGACTTGCGGCCGAAATACGTCCGTCAATTACGGACGTAATTAGTGTGTGTGCACATACCCTTAACCTCAAGCTCACAAACTATCAAATAATTCTAATGAAAAAAATAAAAAATTAACTGGTCGTGACTGTTGTGCGTTGACTTTTCTTCATCAACACAACCTGAAGAACAGGCAATAGACACCTCGGAAATAAAAGTGAATCCTGTTCTACTACACAGATTTGGTCTCTATATACAATAATCACAGGCATGGGACACATTAAACCTCCTGCGTCCACTAATGCCGGATTCTCACGAGCGCATTCAGTCCGTGATATACGGTCCGCAGGTCGGCCACATTTCCCGGACTGAACACAGTGCAGGGAGCCGGGCTCCTAGCATCATCGCCCTGCCTCTCCGCGGAACTACATGTTTTCAGTACGGGACAGTTGTCCTGAAGCGAGGCAGCGACTCCTAGCGTCATAGATAACGATGACGATAAGAGCCCGGCTCCCTGCAGTGTGCTCAGTCCGGGAAATGCGACCGACCTGCGGACCATATATCACGGACTGAATGCGCTCGTGAGAATCCGGCCTAAGGCCCAATTCACACAGAGTTGGAGAAATTTTTTTGACGTGGAAACCGCGTCGCAAAACGCGCCAAAAAATGTCCGAAAATGCCTCCCATTGATTTCAATGGGAGGCAGAGGCGTTTTTTCCCGCTTGCAGGAAAAAAACGCTCGCGGGAAAAAGCGACATGCCCTATCTTCGGGCGTTTACATCTCTGACCTCCCATTGACATCAATGGGAGGTGGAGTAAAGCGTATTTCGGGGCGTTTTTGCCCGTAGCGCTCAATGTGCGCGAGCGAAAAAATGCCGTGGCAAACGGCATGCAGGCAGACCAAAATCTGCCTCAAAACTCCAAACGGAATTTTGAGGCAGAATTTTCTGCCTGCAAAAAACTGTGTGAACAGGGCCTTACATTAGCATACCACATTATGCCTTCAGTCACTGTGAATAAGCAACACACGAACACACCTTCTGTTACACACACCGCAAGCAAATGCGTCCTACAGATATTTAGCATTGGAGAGAAAACAGCATATTAAAAGGCTTGCAAAAAAGTTTTGTAGAGTGGCAAGATGACGCTAGACTGCGGTTTCCACCCACATACACACTATGCAGAATAGGTCTGCCATTCAAACACAAAAGCACCACCCAACCCGGTCTCTGAACTCAACACAGGCAAAAGTGATTTTAATAACTGGTTTGCAGTCTTCTAGTCTATTTGTGTCCGTTACACAGGCAGGGGCTTCCACCGCAGAGAGGCTGTAGAAATGGCAGGCCAAAACACAGAGCGCTCTGTCAGGGCCAGACAATGAGCACATTCTCCTTCCCCATAACAGCCAGCGCTCCCACTGCAGTCACCTTCTACAGACACAGAGATCAGCTAGAGCTCGTCACCCAGGGGCACACAATGAGCACCACTCACAGCTGCCCATTAGCACCCGCTTGTCCTAAGCAATGGGATGCAAACAAAAATAGGCTGATCTGCTGCAGGTGTGAATTCTAGCTCTCAAAACAGTGCCCTTATGATTTAAACATAGGGTCACTCCTGCTTCACCTGCTGTTGACTGACCAGGTGCCAGGAACGGCCCACAGAGACAAGGTTTTCCAGACCTATTCTTAACAGGACATTGTCCATCTTCTGTAAAGCTCTAACACCTTTGCCAAGTCCAACTCCCTCAAGGAAACTAAGCCGAAACCAATGAAAGCCGATGCACGAAAAGGCTCAAATTATCATATCAAAGCTTTACATTTGGTTATTGAGATCCATGGTGATTATGAAGCCTCACCAGCAGATAAATACTACTGTGTAGTGCCAAACAAATACCCCCATGAAGCACCCATCTTCCCACTAGCAACTCCAGCCACATACCACCATGGAATGGAGCACAGATATTACCCCCAGAAGAACCAAATATCACAGTGCAGCACAACATACCTCCCGCCATCGATAAAAACCACAGTGCAGCGTAAAATAACCCCCAAAAGCACCACAAACCACAAGGCAGCACAAAGCACACCCCAGCAGCACCAAACAGAAAATAAAAAGCAGAAATTGCAAAACCGCAGCTCCAAATATAAAAAGGAGCATAAACACATATAGAGATATATATATATTTATTTTACCTGCTCGGCAAGGCTTAGCACCAGAGAAGGTTGACAAGGCTGCAAGAGAGCAAGGCAAGCTATCCTTTTGACTTACCCTGGTCTCTATCACTGTGCCATCACTTATTCTGAGCAGAAGGAGGGAGGGTCAGATGGGGATGGATATAGTACTCCTGAACGACTGCAGGGGCTTCTCCTGCCGATGCTTTGTCACTAACACACCTCCCAAACGTCAGTCCCGGACATCTCGCTTGTCCTTGTACGTGACACACAATATGTTGCTGCTAGAATGTGCCCTGCTATCACCCCTTCTGAGTGTTTGCCCAAGCAGAGTCTTAGGGAGGCCTCTCAGATTTCTTCTAGCATTGCCGCATGCCGAGGGACTTCTGGAAGCGAGGCACTTGAAGAGTGGGATGCTGGTATAAAAATTATCCAGGTAGAGGTGGTAACCCTGGTCCAGCAGTGGGTGCACCAAATCCATTAACTCCCAGTAAGGGGGCGGGCGGGGGATTCTAGGGGCTGAATACTGGTGTCCTTTCCATCATATATCCTAAATCTGTAGGTATACCCTGATGCACTATCGCACAGCTTATACATCTTCACGCCATACCATGCCCTCTTACTCGGCAGGTACTGGCAGAATTGAACCCTCCCTTTAAAATCTACCAAGGACTCATCAATAGAAATACAATTCTCGGGGGTTAATGCTTGGGAAAACCAGGGACTGAAACGGTCTAATAGGGGTCTCCCTTTATACAAACGGTCAAAACTGGGGTCATCTCTGAGTGGGCACTGCTCATTATAATGTAAGAAGAGAAGTATTGCCTCATTTTTTTTAGGTTCCAGTTCAGTTCTGAAGTTGCTTTGAGGGGCCCATATATTAGAAACCCCTATGAAACACCCCATTTTAGAAACTAAACCCCTAGAGGTGAAATTTACATATTTTTTTTTGTCAGAAAATCCTTTTTATTCCATTTTTTACTATAACACAGAAGGTTTTACAAGAGAAACGTAACTCAATATTTATTGCCCAGATTCTGCAGTTTTGAGAAATATCCCACATGTGGCGCTAGTGCGGTAATGGACTGAAGCGCCGGCCTCAGGAGCAAAAGGAGCGCCTAGAGGATTTTGAGGCCTCCTTTTTATTAGGCACCATGTCTGGTTTGAAAAGGTCTTGTGGTGCCAAAACAGTAGAAACCCCCCAAAAGTGACCCTATTTTGGAAACTAGACCCCTTGAGGAATGCATTGTAGTTTTCTTGGGGTGCATGCGGCTTTTTGATCAGTTTTAATTCCATTTTTAAGTGGCGTGGTGACTAAAAAACAGCAATTCTACTATTGTTTTTTATTCTATTTATAAATGACACATTCACTTTATTCTGTGGGGCGATACCGGATGTTTATAGTTTTTTTTATGTCTTATGGCGTTTGCACAATAAAATACTTTTTTTTTTTAAATAAATTTATTTTTTCTGTTGCCATATTCTAAGAGCCAGAACTTTTTTCTTTTTCCATCAATAAAGCCGTGTGAGGACTTGTTTTTTGCGTAACGAACTGTACTTTCGATCAGTACCATTTTTCGGTACATGCAACTTTTTGATCTCTTTTTATTCCATTTTTTGCGAGCTAAAGTGACCAAACAATTGTGATTCTGGCACGGTTTATTATTATTTTCTTTTACGGCGTTCACCGCGCGGGATAAATAAAATAATTTTGTAGTTCAGGCCGTTACGAACGTGGAGATACCAATTATGTATAGTTTGTTTGTTTATAGATTTTTATTAATAAACGACTGATAAGGGAAAAAGGGGGATTTTTACTTTTAAAACTTTTATTTTCTTATCTTTACACATCTTTTTTTTTACTTTGTCCCACTAGGGGACTTAAGGGCAGGAGGCCCTGATCGCTATTCTAATACATTGCACTACATGCGTAGTGCAGTGTATTAGAGCTGTCAGCTACTCACAGACAGCAAGCATAGCGGGTCCTGGCTTTGTCAGGACCCACTAGGCTTCCGTAGATAGCATAGCCGGACGCCATTGTTAGGTCTCCGGTTGCCATAGTCACCATCGCCGGCCGCTATCGTGTAGCAGGCCGGCGATGGTAGCTTAACCCCTAAAAAGCCGCGAACGCTATTGAATGCGGCTTTTAAGGGGTTAATCAGTGGGGACACCGCGATCGGTACCCGCTATAGGAGCTGCGGCAACCGCTGTACAAGATAGCAGCTGTCACAGCTCCTGTATGTGTCGGGAAGACGGACGAAATGGCCGTTACTCCCGCGACGTACTATTCCGTCATGGAGCGCGAACAGGATGGTTTCCATGATGGAATAGTACGTCGCTGAGCGTTAAAGGGTTAAGCGTCCAGTCTTATTCCTACAAAACTTCAGATCAATCTGCTCAGCACTTCCAGCTCTATAACACATTGCATGTACCCTGCGACAGGTACCCTTTAAAAGGGGTTGCCCAGCAAATGAATGTTGTTATAATTATAAAAAAAATAAAAAATAAATGTTGTACAATTTTCCAATATACTTATTGTATTAATACCTCATGGTTAACCCCTTCCCGCTGCAGCCAGTTTTGACTTTGCTGAAAGAGCCACATTTTTCCAAAGTGACATTTATGTTTAATTGAAAAACTAATAATTAAATGTTTATGACACTTAAATCCAATGTGCATAATAATTTGGAACACGGTGTAGTGCGTTTATGTGGCTGCACATAGTGAAATAGCTATATCGCTAGTGCAGTGTAAATGAATGGGGAGAAGTGTATGATTGGTCACCGATTGGTCAGCGTCATACACTTCTCTCCACAACGCCCACTTGGCCAAAAAGTAAAACACGCCCAGTTGTCCATTAAGAAACTCATTAGCATAAATCTAAAATAGGTCATAAATCCACATAAAAAATTATCGTTTTTCTAAATAAAAACCACTGTTGTAATCTACATTACAGCGCCGATCACATTATGTAGGAGACAGGGCACTTATAATGTGGTGACAGAGACTCTTTAAGTAATGATTTGCTTTCCTGTCCATGGGGTCAGAAATGGCTCCTAAATCCTTAGGCCCCATGCACACGACCATATTTTTTTCCCTCCTGTAAATACAGGTCCTTTGTCACACGTTTTTAACTCATTTACGGACCCGTACCCGTAGATACGGGTCCGTTGTCACCCGTATTTACGGACCCGTTTTCTCTGCTTCTCTTTATTCAAAAATTCAAAATCAGGCATGAGCCTGCAGACAGGAGAATCACGACGTCTACTAGCAACGCTCCCGTAATTACGGGAGCGCCATAGACTTCTATGGGCCTGCCCATGCCGTAATTACGGCCTGAAATTTTTCAACGGCACAGGCACCTTCCCGTAAGCAAACGGGAAAGTACCCGTGGCCAATAGAAGTCTACGGGTCCGTAATTACGGGCCTTTTTACGGTCGTGTGCATGGGGCCTTAAACAGAAAAATTTACCTAGAGATTTTATCAAACAGGGGTATCTAATCTAGGGGCTCTATTCCAAGTTTTGGATTCCTCTTCCTCAAAAGGTTGTTACCTTTTAAAGAGGGTGTCTGACAAAATTAAAAATGATTATTTTGCTATTCTAAGAACAGTCAGATTTACTTTATTTTTCAAACTTGCACAGATCGCAGGTTCAGTCCCCGTCGCTTGGATCTGAAAGTTCGGAGCTGCCGTTCTTGCGGTGATGGAGGAGGTTTGAAAAAACAAAATTTGAGAAAAAGTTTCTTCATTTCACAAAAGCAAGATAGTTTTTCTTTTCGTCAGACAACCCCTTTAAGGATTTTAGGTAGAAAACCCAGACCAAAATTTTTTTTTGTATTTGCGCTAATAAACTAGCAACATTTTTATGAATGCGGAATGTTTTGTTTCTTAGGACCCAGACCCTCAAACATAAGGTCCTATACAGACATGGGCTCCTTGGCGTCTTTAATACTCATGATCGCACTGGTAATTTTAAAGGAGTTGGTCAATACAGTCTGTGGAAAAGTGGTTCTAACTCCCCATATCATCGTCAGAGAAAGTCACAACTGGAATTCTTCTTCCTCTAAAATCTCGTTATCACTGGACGAGTCTCAACCCCCTGCTCGACCGGAGGAGGTATTGGGCATCTTATGTTTAAGACTTTAAAGAGAATTTTTTAACCTCCATACATACATTCTTCTGAAATGACCTTATCAAAATATGACTAAGCTTTGAATAGGAAGTTGCTAACTTCTTCTTACAGACAGCACATTATTGCGAGACTTTCCAGTCTTTTTCCTAGGCCACTCTCTAGTTAAAGTACACATAACGTAAAAGAATAAAGGACAACCACCCTCATCATGCAAGTAGTATCGGACTGGAGGATCTGTTCAGAGCAGTCAGCCAGCTGCATCTCCTGCTGGTTCAGACATCCTAGGATCTTGCAGGTGAAGCAGTCATGACGGATTTCAGCCTGAAGAGGCTGTGGACTGGCTGGAGAAAGCCTAGGCTCCAGCATGCTGCAAGCCCCTCCTCCCCACGTGGTGCCGCCAGGATTCTCATATACTCTGCTAGTTCATTATTCCGTGCACATTTTTTCTGCTGCATGTAAATGGGGTTACTAAAACCCTATTCACTTGCATCGGTTGCAGGATGTCAGCAGGATAACGTGGCTCAAAACCTCCTGTTCTAGTTGAATATATATATATATATATATATATATATATATAAAATACTATTTAAAGAAACCACGGCACTCAGTATAGAAAGGTGCTCAGGTAGGGTTCCGTAGTATTCTAGAATAAAACCTGGCACTACAAAACAAATTTGTTTTTGAAAAATATTTTTATTTTTGCAATCCACAGACTTAAAACAGTGTGACGTTTCGGTCAAAATAACAAGACCTTTTTGAAACCGTGATTGCATTTGTTATGGACACTAGCTGCGCTGTGCTGTGACGTACGCCGCTAACAAGGAAAGAAGAGCTCTTTAAATATATATACAGCGCAAAATATAGAGTCTGGGAGGATTGAGTTGCAACTGACCACTGAAGCAGCGCTCCTTGCCTTTTTGCGAGATATTATATATACATATACACATACACACTTATTTTTTATTTTTTTTGCAGAGTACTATCCAATGGTGATCATCTGCCAAACATATTATCCAAAACATTGAAAGGGACACTCCGGCAAAAACTAAAAACTTTCCCATGTGTACCATTATGGTATTCCATGTGTCAGTCTCTCACCTGTTATTTTTCTTGCTGCTTCTATATCAGACTGGGATGGTTGCTTAGCAGCAGTGTGAATCAGACTGACTGACACTTTCTCTACTTGTCTATGGAGATCTATGCGTTCACCTATAACAGGCTTTAGCAGTTCCTGTATCACACTAGTTTTGCACAGGCCGGGTGGGGGGTGAGTGGACAGAACCTTCTATAATCAGCTACAGCTAATACTTCGGTTCCTGTCACACAGGTATAATGTAGAATAATATAGTGCAGCCTCCCAGTCTGTATACTTATTGTTTCTCAGCTTATTTAGGAGAATAAAGAGAACGATAATCAGTGTCCCCCCCAGCATGCAGAATTGGCACGGTCTTTAGCTGGTCGTTTGATGCTGTGCAGAAGCATCATGGGATAGCAAAACTAAGAAGAATAGAAAGCTGGGGAAATCAAAGAATAAAGATGGAAGCACAGACAAGGAAGCAGTTCAGAAAGTAAGTACAGGACGCATAAAAGAAGTGTAGAGTGTGGTATACAGTCAGGTGGGGAATGCAGGCATGGAAAGTTGTGTTTCCACTGGAGGTCTTCTATAATCATTTATAATACTTTAAACCGGTATTCCCAATATAGAAGAGCAGTTAGGCCTCATTCACACGAGAATGAATCACGTCCCTGTGCTGTGTGCGTTGAAACACCGCACAGCACACGGATCTATTAATTTCAATGGGGCCATTCAAACATGCGTGATTTTTCAGGCAGCGAGAGTCCGCTGCGTGAAATTCACTGCATTTCCTATATTGGTGCGTTATCACGCACCTACGCGCCCATTGAAGTCAATGGGTGCGTGAAAACCACGCACCGCACACAGATGCACATCAGTGTGCGGTGCGTGATTTGTGCATCAATTCAATTAAAAAAATAAAAATGTGCATGCCACTCGCAAAGCACACTGATGCATAACGCAACACACACTGACCAGATTCACGTGCGTTTTTCACAAGCGTGAATCTGATACGCTCATGTGAATGAGGCCTTACTGAGAATATAGGAGGATGTTCTGTTTACAAAGTTAAAAGCGTAATGTCTAATATTGTTTTTTCATGTCCCCTCTAAATTGTAAAGTGCTGCGTAATATGTTGGCGCTATATAAATAAAGATTATTATTATTAAAGCGTCACTGCTCAAGACAACCAATGAGATGTCAAGTGTCCTTTTGCAAGTTAAACTTTCTGATTGTCGGATTCCACTGCAGCGGTTTAAGTAAATGGAACGAGAACTTTTTTTTTTTTTTTTTGCAGGCATGAAATCCACATCTCAGCAAATAGGGAAATATTGCCTCTTAAAATGATAGTTTACTGCCCAACTAATGCCTCTTTTTTTACTTCTAAAATAGTTATGCACATCTGTTAACTAGTGCACTATTTCGGCAGCATTGAGAACAGGACCTATAAAGAAGGCATTTGATTGGTTTCAAACGGGCCACACCGCTGTATAGGTCTCTTACAACAGATGGCCATTTTATTTTTTCGTATTTTGTACTTTAACGAACATGAATCTAAAGAAGGGTAGGCTGCTAAAAAGGAGTTGTCATCTGTCTGTGTTTCACTTTGCGCTGTGAATGTAAAGTATACAGGGTTTTAACCGGTTCACGACCGCCGGCTATATATATATATATATATATATAGAAACGTCCGGCGGTTAAGGTCCTTAAAACCTGCGCCATAGAGTATTTACGGTGCGGGTTTTAGCTTGCTGTCCGAGTGATCGGGCAGTTGAATGTCAGGTCCCCAGCTGATCACATGATCGCCAGGATGCAGTTAGTAGCAGGCTGATGCTGGGTCTAACTAGACACAGCACAGCCCTATTAGTGACAATAGCCACTATAAAGAGGGCAGACTTGTAGGAAAACTAAAAAATAAAAGTATCCAAACATTCTTTCGGACCTTTGAGCAACAGACCACAATAATAAAAGTAAAATAAAAAGTGCAAAAAAAACCGTAATAAACACAGAAAATACCCACCCAACGCTCCCCCACTGATCGCTGTCGTAACGCTAGCACTGACCCAATTACCCTAAAATAGACATGTAATATCAAAATGTACGGTAGACAACGACGATCATAAATAAAAGGTTTTTCAGGGTAAAACTTTACCAGAAAAAAATAAAATAAATTTTATATATATATATATATATATATATATATATATATATATATATATACACACACACACATACATACATACACACACTATTATTTTCAAACTTCAAGCCTAGAAATTCTAAAATAGAATAAAAAAAAAAATAAAAGGGTGCAAAAATGATAGAAAACCAACACCATCGCAAAAATAACGTCACTAACCCAACAAATAAAAACAGCTAGAGCAGTTTAACCAACGCGTGCTAAAAATGGCTAAATTGTGTCTGATCCTGAAGGCTCAAAACAACCCGGTCCTGAACCGGTTAAGAAACTACTAATGCAGAGAAACAGATGAAGCCAATAAAAACCAACCAGATTTCAGCTGTAATTTCTACTACAGGTTAGAATGGACAGTACGGACCTGATTGGTTGCTATGGTGACAACATCTCACTTTCTTTGTTACCAGTTTTCATAATGGAAAAGGTTTTAATTTGACATTCTACAGCAAAACCTCTTCAGAAGTCAATTATCACCTCTAGTACAGAAAGTGTGAGGGAAAGTAATGGAAAACGCTTCGACCATAGTCCTTTCTATTGAAGCCCTTGTATGTAGCTACCAACATTTATGCATAGCTATCTGTGATTTTCATATTGAATTATGTAGTACTGTAAATGCCACATACTAGACATGAAGGCACTTTCTATAGCTTGGAGATCGCGGACATGATTTTACTCTATGTAATGCAAAGCTAATAAGAAGCAGAACGCTTCAGGTGACTATGAAGCATCTTCTAAAGAACCCTTGCAAGAAATCGAAAGAGTCCCGCAGGCTACGGTTCTATATGGGAATAAAGAGGCGCTCTTAAAGGAACAGTGTTACCACAAAAATTTTTTTAATATGTTAAAGATGTTAGTGCTTTATTAAAAACGTTTGGATTAATTTGTGTGTTTGTGTGTTACTTTTTCTTATTTTTACACTTTTTCTTCCCTATGGGGGCTGCCATTTTTTTTTCCATTTCTGTATGTGTCGATTAACGACACATACAGACATGGAATACGGCAGCTCCAGTCCCATAGGGACTGCGAAAGGGGCCCGTTCCATTCACTAACATGTACGCCGCTGTGTGGGAACGGCGCATGCGCCGCTCCCACACAGTTAAATTTGAAATGCGCGCCGTCCGGCGCCATTTTCCTGTGGACCGGAAGTCGCGGCCGGACAGTAAGATTACTACTTCCGGTCGCGGCTTCCGGACTTGTGCACATGGAGCAGCGGCAGCAGACGGAGCGGATGGACCGGAGGGAGCGGCGGCGACTGGAGCAGGTAAGGGATTTCTATGTATGTTTGTGTTTCAGTGTGTGTTTACTACTGTATGTAAACCTTCTACACTGTGTGTGTTAGCTCAAAAAATGGCGACACACAGTGTAGGAGGTTTGACCGTTCAAACCCCTCGTTTCTCCCGGCACTAGCCAGGATAAAGGAGGGGGGGGATACCGAGAGCTCACTAGAGCGAGGGCTTTTTACCCAATTTTGCAGCATAAAGCAATGTGGTTGCTTTACCACATGCAATGCTGCAATTTTGGGAATGGCTCCATCTAATGACCAGCAATGGGAATTATAAATTAGAATCCAATTTATAATATTTCCTGACTCGTGAAAAAAAAAAAAAAAATTAGAACAATGTTTAATCACCTATACACTAATTGTTTAACTAAAAAAAAATAATAATCATGTTTTGCTGGCAACACATTCCCTTTAAGCATAGCTCAGGTACGCCCCCAGCAGGCAATCATATCTCATCAGGATAATTCCCCCTTACAAAACACAAGGTATAATAAGGGTACCCAGTGCAATGTGGCAAACACATGCAAGTGCTTTTCAGGTGTACCTACAAGTATAACACGGGGTTATATAAGTGACGAGCAAGTGATTTCACAGCAACCCAAAAACCTTACCTTAGCTATAAACCACCACATTACCATCTATATCACACCATACGCTTTACCTTCAAGTGTCAGAAAGAAATGCTGCGCTTCAGTACTATCAGAAAACGTAGTTGGTCTATGGTTAAAGCGTTTCTGTCACCAGATTATAAGTGCCCTATCTCCTACATAATGTGATCGGCGCTGTAATGTAGATAACAGCAGTGGTCTTTATTTTGAAAAACGATTTTTGAGCAAGTTATGAGCAATTTTAGATTTATGCTAATTAGTTTCTTAATAGACAACTGGGCGTGTTTTTACTTTTTACCAAGTGGGCGTTGTACAGAGAGGTATATAACGCTGACCAATCAGCGTCGTACACTTCTCATTGTTCCAGCGTGATTGTGCAGTGAAAGAAGCGGGGCTGGAACAATGAGAAGTGTATGACGCTGATTGGTCACTGATTGGTCAGCGTCATACACTCCTCTTCACAACGCCCAGTTGGTAAAAAGTAAAAACACACCCAGTTGTCTATTAACCCCTTTAGGACACAGCCTGTTTTGGCCTTGTGGACACAGCCTATTTTTTCAAATCTGACATGTGTCACTTTATGTGGTAATAACTCCGGAATGCTTTTACCTATCCAAGCGATTCTGAGATTGTTTTCTCGTGACATATTGTACTTTATGTTAGTGAAAAAATTTGGTCGATAAATTCAATATTTATTTGTGAAAAACTTCAAATTTTAGCAAAAATTTGCAAAAATTTGCATTTTTCTAAATTTAAATGTATTTGCTTGTGAAACAGATAGTAATACCACACAAAATAGTTACTAGTTAACATCCCCTATATATGTCTACTTTATGTTTGCATCATTTTTTTTCACGTACTTTTATTTTTCTAGGACGTTACAAGGCTTAGAACTTTAGCAGCAATTTCTCATATTTTCAATAAAATTTCAAAAGGCTATTTTTTCAGGGACCAGTTCAGTTCTGAAGTGGCTTTGAGGGCCTTATATATTAGAAAGTCCCCATAAATCACCCCATTTTGAAAACTGCACCCCTCAAGGTATTCAAAACCACATTCAGAAAATATTTTAACCCTTTAGGCGTTTCACAGGAATTAAGGCAAAGTAGAGGTGAAATTTACAAATTTCATTTTTTTTGCCGAAATTCATTTGTAATAAAAAAAAATCTGTAACACAGAAGGTTTTACCAGGGAAACGCAACTCAATATTTATTGCCCAGATTCTGCAGATTTTAGAAATATCCAACATGTGGCCCTAGTGTCCTAATGGACTGAAACACAGGCCTCAGAAGCAAAGGAGCAGCTAGTGGATTTCGGGGCCTCCTTTTTTTAGGAATATATTTTAGGCACCATGTCAGGTTTGAGGCGGTCTTGTGGTACCTAAACAGCCGAAACCCCTCCAAAGTGACCCCATTTTGGAAACTACACCCCTCAAGGCATTTTTCTAGGGGTATAGATAGCATATTGACCCCACAGTTTTTTTGCAGAATTTAGTGGAATTAGTCTGTGAAGATGAAAATCACCTATTTTTCTGTGGAAACATAGAATTTTTTCATTTTTACAAGGAATAAAGGAGAAAAAGCACCCCAAAATTTGTAAAGCAATTTCTCCCGATTACGGCAATACCCCATATGTGGTCGTAAACTGATGTTTGGACCCACAGCAGGGCTCAGGAGGGAAGGAGCGCCTTTTGGATTTTGGAGCGCAGATTTTGCTGGATTGGTTTTCAGTGCCATGTCGGGTTTGCAACGCCCCGGAGGGACCAAAACAGTGTAAACCCCCCAAAAGTGACCCCATTTTGGAATCTACACCCCTCAAGGAATTTTTCTAGGGGTATAGTGAGATTTTGGCCCGTCAGGATCTTTTTTAGAGCTAAGGTGACCAAAAAACAGCGATTTTGGCGCTTTAAATTCTTTATTTATTACAGCGTTCACCGTGCGCAATAAATTACGTTTTAATTTATTCTGCCGGTCGGTACGATTATGGCGATACCATATGTGTATAGATTTTTTTACGTTTTGCAGCGTTTGCACAATAAAATTAAGTTTCTATAAAATAATTTATTTTCTGGGACACGCTATTTTGAGCCGTAACGTTTTTATTTTTTCGTCAAAAAAGCTGTGGGAGGTCTTGTTTTTTGCGGGACGGGTTGTAGTTTTTATTGGTACCATTTTGGGGTAAATGCGACTTTTTGATCACTTTTTATTCTATATCTTGGGAGGGGTGGTGACCAAAAAATAGCGATGCTGACAGTTTTCCGTTTATTTTGTTTGCGGCGTTCACCGTGCGGAAAAATTAACATTATAGTTTCATAGATTGGGTCGTTACGAACGCGGCGATACCAAATATGTGTACTTTTTTTTTTAACGTTTTCATTTTTTCCCTATAATAAATGACTTATTATAGGAAAACAAAACCTTTTATTTTTACACTTTTATAAAACATTTTTATTAACTTTTTTTAACTTTTTACACTTTATATTTTTGTTTATTAACTTTTCTTTTACTTTTTACACTTTCTTTTTTTGACCTGCAGCTCTGATCGCTGCTAGAATACATTACACTACCTAGGTAGTGTAATGTATTCCAACTGTCAGTGTGACGTCACAGTCACTCTGACAGTTGGTCTACGAGGATCAACAGAGGCTGATCCTCATAGGCTGACATACATGGCAGACCTGGGGGCCGTTGTCTGGCCCCCGGGTGCCATCACAAGCATCAGAAGCCCCCACGATTGCATGGGGGCTGCTGATGCGCTACAAACCCGCTACATGCGGAGATCGCAATCGAGCCCCGCATGTAACGGGTTAATTGCCGAAATCAGCGGCGATGAGCCGCTGATCGGCAACACTGGAGAGTGTCAGCTGTCGGGGACAGCTGATCTCCAAGTTCCCGATGCACACTGTCGCCGACAGTGTGCATCGGGAACGGCACAGTGACTTTCTGTCACTCTGACAGGAAGCCTATCAGGACCAGCCGAAGGTTGGTCCTGATGGGCTTCTGTCCATGGCAGACCCGGAAGCCATTGTTTGGCTTCCGTTTGCCATACTAACTATCGGCAGACCCCGCGATTTCGGACGGGGGTCTGCCGATATGTTAGAAACCCCTAAAATTCGGCGATTGCACCCGATCGCCGAATTTAAGGGGTTAATGCGCCGAAATCAGCGGCAAAGGACCGCTGGCCGGCAAGAGGGGAGTGTCAGCTGTCGGCGACAGCTGACCTCCTGGTTCCCGGTGCACACTGTCGCCGACAGTGTGCACCGGGATTAACTCAGTAACTGTACGTCCTCGTGCGGGAAGTAACTTCCCGCAACGACGTACAGTTACGTCCTGGTGCGGGTAGGGGTTAAGAAACGAATTAGCATAAATCTAAAATTGTTGATAACTTGCTCAAAAATGATTGTTTTTCAAAATAAAAACCACTGTTATTTACATTACAGTGCTGATCACATTATGTAGGAGATAGGGCACTTATAATCTGGTGACAGAGCCTCTTTAATGTAAACCAAGAACCCAGTATACATATCCTATCAAAGTAAAACACCAACGTGAAATGTATTAGTTGTTAAATAACGGCAAAGTCTTCCCCTGTGGACAGCCTTCCCTCATTTTACAGGTCCACTGAGACCAGCGGAGTGTTAGGGTCCTCCTGTCATATAGAAAAAGTCCAAAACCAGTCTTTTAACCCTTTAAAGGGAAAGCGTCATCAATTTTTTTTTTTATAAAATTGCTTTTAGTATGATATTAAAATAAATGTTATTATGCCATTATGAAGACCAGCTGCACTGCAGGTAAGGAGTGTGTCTCTGTCTGTCCCTCACTCGCGACCCCCGACGGGGCCCCCCTGTAGTCGTGCAGGAGACTGCGTGCTGTGTGTGCGTGCCTGCGTGCGCCTGCAGCAGAGAGGAGTGTGCACGGGTGCCGCTGATACTTCATAGCCGCTTATCAGCTGTTTTGAAGAATCAGCGACACACACACACACACACACTTAAGTGTAATCAAGCGCTTTTTTTTAATGTGGTTTTTGGCACGTAAAATGTGCAAAAAAAACGTGTCAAATACACGCCGTGTGAACTTGTCAACAGAAAAGTCATTCACTTCACTTTCATCATTCTAAGGCTGGATTCACACGAGCATATTACGTCCGTAATGGACGGAACGTATTTCGGCCGCAAGTCCCGGACCGAACACACTGCAGGGAGTCCATTACGCCAATTACGGACGTAACGTGCTCATGTGAATCCAGCCTAAGGGTATGTTCACACGCAATGTTTTCAGCTGAAAAATCGGAAGCAGAACGCCTACACGCATCTGCCCATTGGTTTCAATGGGAAATACGGCGTTCTGTTCCGACGGGGCGTTTTTTACGTGGTAGTTTTCCACAAACTGCACGTAAAAAGACGCCCGCCAAAATGAAGTGCACATCACTTCTTGGGACGTTTTTGGAGCAGTTTTTCATTGACTTTATAGAAAAACAACTCCAAAAAAGGCCATAAAAAACGCGAATTTGATAAAAAAATGGCTGAAAATCAGGGTCTGGTTTCCCTTTGTTTAGTAAGCGTGTGAACATACCCTTAGCCTTTTAGTGTGTCCTATCACTTCTGCCAGCTGCAGAATCACACCCAAAATGGCTGCCGGACACTGCTTAGCAATTTGAAGACACCTTTTCCTGGCTTGTAGGAGGGGGGTGAGATTCGCTCCCACATTTACAGCAGCTTTGAGTCAGGTTGCTTTGCCTTATTCACCTTGCTGTAATTCTGGGAAGTGCTCCCCGTGGTGGCCAACACAGGAAAGCATGTGAAAGTATTATTTAATTTTTAATACTTTCCACCATATGGAAGAAAAAAAATTAAATACAGCAAAAAACTTGAAAAATATAATCAAAATAAATAACGACACTTTTAATAACGTTTAATTTTTACATTACTTTGGAGGAAAAATGGGAAAAGGGAGTTATTTAGAAAAAAAAAAATTGCACTGCTAATAACTTTATTAAACTATTTCTTTTTTACACATTTTATTAGTCCCCCTAGGGGACTTTAGCCAGCGATCGTTAGATTGCTGTACAATAGACTGCAATAGTAATGTATTGCAGTATATCGTCATTTTCACAGGCTTCTGTTAAGCCGTGCCAGAGAAACTGCTTAACAGAGGCAGACAAAAAAGGCAGACCTGGGGGACTTCATTAGGCCCCTAGGCTGCCATTTCAACCACCGGCACCTCCAGATAGCGGCGTGGGGGCGCCGATGAGCTATAGGAGTGGGCCGCCCCCCTCTTTTCAACTCTACAGATGCTGCGGTTGCAATTTACCACAGCATTTGAGGGGTTAAACGACCAGGAACAGCGCGATTGCTGTACCCGGCCGTTAGTAGCACCACACTCCCCTATGACGCTTATCACGTACATATATCAAGGGGTTAATGTACTCAAATTAGACAACCAAGAAGCCTCCATTCAATACAAAAGCTAGACCAGCATTTTACTAACATAAGCTTGAGAAAACTAAACCCATATAAAACAAATCCCTAATCTAAGGGTACGGTCCCACGTAGAGGCGGCCGAATACTGCCAAAACCACACAGACATGCGGTGCACAATGGCCACACAATATCTTTGCACTCATTGGCCACTGCAAGCGAGACAGATTCAGGCCACCGCTACGTGGGACCACACCCTAAGCCGGCAATAAAAAAAAAACAAAAAAAAAAACACCTTTAACCCCTTCCCACGATGATGGAACTGAGCCCACACCATCAGTAGAGCATGTCAGCTGAAACATACGTTTAATCCCATAGATGTTGTGGGCAATAGCGGCTGCAGCTTCTAAGTGGTATAACAGAAGGAGATGGCTCCCTCTGTAAGCCAATTGGTGCCCTTGCAAAGGGATCACACGTTTTTTGGCACCGATTTTGCAGAGGAAACCGCACCGGAATCGGCGACAAAAAAACAGCCCAAATTGCCCCCCATTGATTTCAATGGAAGGCAGAGGCTTTTTTCCCCCCCGGCAGCTATTGGCCACACGAATTAAGTAAAAATGAAAAAAAAACGTCACGTACTTTCTTCAGCATTTTTTGCCGGCACTTGCATTAGATTCAATGGCTGCAGGCAAGAAATTGCTGCAGGTAAAAAAAAAAAAAAAAAACCACGTTAAAAACAACGCTGGGAATTATAAATCTGCCTCGAAGGAATGTTTTGTTTTTTTTCTGCCCATAAAAAAAACCAAAAGTGTAAACTTCCCCTAACACATGATTGCTCATTCAAGTTCCCTGGTGGGGGGAGGGGGGGGGGGGGAATACGGAAAAGGAGAAGAAAAATCCTTCCCTTTACAAAATGCTTCATTATGGGGAAAATAAACAAAAATTGGTATTGCTGAATGCATAACAACCCATACTGTAAAATGATCACTTATTTATTCTGCACAGTGAATACCGTAAAAAAAAAATTCAAGAATTTATATTTTTAGTTCATTATGCTTGTAACAAATGTAGTGAAAAAAAAAAAAGTTATAGGTTATGGAATGCGAAGATCAATAAGCAAAAACCATAGTGCGTTTTTTAGGCCCAAACTAGGCTGTCCCCTTAAGGGGTTAAAGCTGATCGGTCGCCATAACATGTTGCCCTATTTAAGAACATTGCGCCTTTTTGATAATAAAGAATAGTGCAGACTCAGTTATGTGCAAATGGACATTATAGAGGAACCCCCTCTATGAACCAGGAAAGAGCGCACTACATTGAGGACGCAGATAGAGTAGAAACAGGGACAAAACTTAACCGGAAAAAAAAAACTAGATGTGCAAGATGACGCCCGTTATCTGCTCTGTATTTCGTTTTTTTTTTTTGCAATTGCCCAGCCATAAACAAATGATCTGTGTGTTCCCTGGTACCCCCATTTATAGATCACGGCTAAAAAAAATTAAATGGGCACAGCACATAAGATCATTGTTACCAGTGATCTGTATATGCAAGGAAGACTCAGATAATGTCTTCTCTGCATGCCTCCGAGCTCCACTTCCCTGCACAGGAAATCCCTGTGACACAATTAAAGGGGTTGTGCAGTTAAAGCCTGATGCACACGACCGAAGAACTCATCCGTAAATTTGGGACACATTCACTTCTATTGACCACTGACACCTTCCCATATATTTAAGGGAAGGTGTCCGTGCCGTGGAAAGGCTCCGCAAAAGATTGATTACTTACCGGTAATCGGTTTTTCAAGAACCTATGACAGCACCCCTGGAGAGACGTCCCCTCCGCTGGACAGGAAACCTGAGGATATAAAGAGAGACACACCTCTCCACACGCCCAGTCTTAGAAAGAACTTGGGATGAGAAATAGTTTATATTGTTGTGTTTTGTTTTTTTTGAACCACTAGTGAAATTCCCTCACACCTTTATATATACACATTTACAAGGAAATCCTTTAATTTAGGTTAGCAATCTACCTTATGAGGGCTGATTTGCCACAAACCATAGGGAGGGTAACAGCGGGGTGCTGTCATAGGTTCTTGAAAAACCGATTACCGATAAGTAATCAATCTTTCACCCCTTCACCTATGACAGCACCCCTGGAGATGTAAAATAGAAATCAGTATTTTTAGGGTGGGACCACAGCTTGTAGCACCTTTCTACCAAAGGCCAAGTCAGAGGCTGTATGCAGTTGTAATCGGTAGTGTTTAAAGAGGCTCTGTCACCAGATTTTGCAAGCCCTATCTGCTATTGCAGCAGATAGGCGCTGCAATGTAGATTACAGTAACGTTTTTATTTTTAAAAAACGAGCATTTTTGGCCAAGTTATGACCATTTTCGTATTTATGCAAATGAGGCTTGCAAAAGTACAACTGGGCGTGTTGAAAAGTAAAAGTACAACTGGGCGTGTATTATGTGTGTACATCGGGGCGTGTTTACTACTATTACTAGCTGGGCGTTGTGTATAGAAGTGTCATCCACTTCTCTTCACAACGCCCAGCTTCTGGCAGTGCAGCACTGTGACGTCACTCACAGGTCCTGCATCGTGTCGGCACCAGAGGCTACACTTGATTCTGCAGCAGCATCAGCATTTGCAGGTAAGTAGCTACATCGACTTACCTGCAAACGCCGATGCTGCTGCAGAATCATCTGTAGCCTCTGGTGCCGACACGATGCAGGACCTGTGAGTGACGTCACAGTGCTGCACTGCCAGAAGCTGGGCGTTGTGAAGAGAAGTGGATGACACTTCTATACACAACGCCCAGCTAGTAAAAGTAGTAAACACGCCCCGATGTACGCACATAATACACGCCCAGTTGTACTTTTACTTTTCAACACGCCCAGTTGTACTTTTGCAAGCCTCATTTGCATAAATACGAAAATGGTCATAACTTGGCCAAAAATGCTCGTTTTTTAAAAATAAAAACGTTACTGTAATCTACATTGCAGCGCCTATCTGCTGCAATAGCAGATAGGGGTTGCAAAATCTGGTGACAGAGCCTCTTTAAAGAAGGTGTGAGGAGAACTCCATGTGGCAGCCTTACATATTTGGTCTAGGGATGCTTCTGCTCTCTCTGCCCAAGAAGTGGACACGGCCCTGGTGGAGTGAGCTCCGAAAAACTCTGGGGGCTTGAGCTTCTGATTTATGTAGGCTAATTGTATGGCCTGCTTAATCCACCTCGCTATAGTGGCTTTACTGGCTGACTAACCCTTATGACCCTGAAACTGGACAAAAATCTTCTGAGGATCTTAGATCCTGGGTAATGTTTAGGTACTGGACTAGGCATCTTCTTACGTCTAGGCAGTTAAACTGTTCCCTCTGATTTTTTGGGGAGTCACAAAAGGAGGGAAGAACAATATCTTAGTCAAAATGAAAGGGAGAGACCACTTTAGGAAGAAATCCTGGTAAGGTTTTTAAGATGACGATCGTCTAACAGTAGGGTATGTGGAGGGAAGGCAAAGAGGGCCTGAATCTCACTCACTCTACGGGCTGATGTAATGGCTAACAAGAATGTCATTTTGAGTGTCAGCATTTTCAAGGAGATAGAGTCAATTGGTTCAAATGGTGGTTTTATCATAGCCTGGAGAACGAGGTTTAAGTCCCAGGGAGGAACTGGGGATCTTATCTGGGGTTTAAGTCTGCAGGCAGCGGTTAGGAATCTCTTGATACAGGGGTGTTCTGCTAATTTAGAATTAAAGAAGGAACTTAAAGCAGAAATCTGAACCTTTAACGTAGTAGGCCTAAGGTTTTTATTTAGTCCCGCCTGGAGGAAATCCAATATTAAGGGGATATCTGGTCTGCTTAAAGGATTAATATCCTTGCCTGCAAAATTCAAGAATGCCTTCCAGGACCTCAGATATATTTTTGAGGTAACCAGTTTCCTACTGGCTAGTAGGGTGGAAATGACGGATTCTGAGAATCCTCTTTGCCTAAGGATTATCCTTTCAGTTTCCAGGCTGTCAGATGGAGTTTCTGAATGTCGGGGTGTATTACTGGGCCCTGATATAGGAGATCTGATATCGTCGGGAGAACCCATGGTTGGTCTGAAGACATTTTCCTCAACCACGTGAACCATGGTCTCTTTGGCCAGAAGGGGGCTATTAATATCACACTGGCCTTGTCCTCTCTGACCTTTCTTATTACTCTTGGGAGGTGGTTCAGGGGGGGGGGGCGTAACCCCTCTCTTGACTCCAACACTGGGAGAAAGTGTCTATTGCTGTTGGGTGGTCTAAAGGGTTTAGGGAGAAGAATGTTTGGGTCTTTATGTTTTGCTTGGATGCGAATAGATCTATTGATGGGGTCCCCCATTTGAGGTCAATTTTCTGAAATACTGTTGTATTCAGGCACCATTCTGATTGGCGAAGCCTTTCTCGGCTTAGGAAGTCTGCCACCTGGTTGTCTTTTCCCTTCTGATGGGACAGCCAATAAGGTCAATAGGTGGCGTTCTGCTAGAAAAAGATCTGTGAGGATAAGTCCATCAGCGAGGCCGATCTTGTACCCCCCTGCCGATTTATAGAAGACACTGTGGTCGTGTTGTCGGAATATATTTTTAAGTGTCGACCTGAAATTGCTGGTATGGATCTCTTCAAGGCCTGAAGAACTGCCGCCAGTTCCCTGAAAATTGGGGATCTTTGAACGGTCTGTTGATGGCACTGACCCTGAAGAAAAGAGGAGTCGTAATGAGCTCCCCACCCCCAAGGGCTCGCATCTGTGGTCATGTTGAGAGTAGGGGTTAACTTCCATGGAATACCCCGCATGAGGTTCTCCCTGTTGAACCATCTGAGGCACAGCTTTGCTGCGGATGAGATGTGTAGGGGCTGGTCTAGGGAGAGACTGCTCCTGTCCCACTGTAGGGGCCTGGACCTGAAGTGAGCCAATAGTACAGCTGGGATGCATGATGTCATGAGGCCCAGGACAGACATCGCTTTCCTGAAAGATGTCATATGGCCTAGGTAGATCTCTGATATCCTGTCTATCAGGGGACTGATTTTGTCTTCTGGAATGAAGGACATCTGCTTGGAGGAGTCCAGCAGAGTTCCCAGGAATACACATCTTTTTGATGGGTTTAAATTAGATTTTTTTAAATTTATGTTCCATCCTAATTTTGCTAGTATAGCGCAAACTATTTGTATTTGTAGGGCCAAGGTTTGAGATGTTTCTGCAACCAACAAAAAATCGTCCAGGTATGGGATCAGGAGGATGTAGTTCGTCCTGATGTAAGAGGTCATTTCCGCAATTCGTTTTGAAAATACCCTTGGGGCTTGTGAGATGCCAAAGGGGAGGGCTCTGTATTGTAGGTGAATTAAGGACCCGTTGAGTGTCACTGCTACCCTCAGATATCTTTGATGATGAAGACATATGGGTACGTGGTAGTAAGCGTCCTCCAGGTCTATTGAGGCCATCAAGCAATCCCTGGAGAGATTTATAGTTGACGCAATACTCTCCATGCAGAATTTTTTGTAGGTCAGATAAAGATTTAATCGTTTTAGGTTTATAATGACCCTGTGTTTTCCTGTTGGTTTGCTCACGAGGAAATGGGGGGGGGGGATAAAAGCCTTGACCTGTCTATGCTTGGAACCTGAATTAGGACTCCTTTTTTTATGAGTGACAGGACTTTTATTTCTAGGATTTTTTGCTGCTCTGGGTCCCTCAGAACCCTTGTGGGAAAATATCTGTCTGGGGGAAGAGACCTGAATTCTAGCACGTACCCAGTTTTTAGGATTCCTAGAATCCAAGGATTCGCTGATATCTTCTGCCAATCCTTGAAAAACAGGGAAAGCCAACCCCCCACCATGGACTCTATGGCGTCATTGTTGGTCCCTATTTTTAGGGTCCTTCTGGGGTCTGAAGAGAAAGGACTTATTCTTCCTTATAAATCTTGAGGATCTAAAGTCCTGTCCCCTAGGGTTAGGTCTTTTGTTATTAGGCCCTTTGGGACAAAAGGAATATTTTGTTGGCCTTGCTTGTGCAGGGAACCCCTTCTTGCTATCTGACGCTTTTACCAGAAGGTAGTCAAGCGGAGGCCCAAAGAGATAATCTCCTAAGCAGGGAATAGAGCACAGCTTCCCTTTGGATCCTCTGTCCCCTTTCCAGGTTTTCAGCCAGATAGCTCGTCTAGCAGAATTTGACAGGGCTGCTGATCTGGCGGAAAGGCGTACAGAGTCTACTGTGGCGTCTGCCACAAAATCTGCGGCCTTGGAAAGTGTTGGAAGGGAGGATAAGATTTGATCCCGAGGGGTCTTGTCTTTTAGATGAAGCTCCAATTGTGCGGGCTAAATTTTCAGAGATCTTGCCACACAAGTGGCTGCAATGCCTGGTTTAAAGGCCCCCGTAGAAGCTTCCCAGGTCTTTTTAAGATAGAAGTCGGCTTTCCTATGCATAGGGTCAGACAAGGATCCTAGATCTTCGAAGGGAAGGGAGTGTTTCCTTGAAATCTTGGCTACTGGAGCATCAAGTCTAGGGGTGTTATCCCAGTCCTTACATACCTCGTCCTCAAAGGGATATTTCCTTTTGAGGAATTTGGGAATACCTGCTTTCCTATCAGGATTTTTCCATTCTTTTAATGAGGTTAGTTATGTTCCTATGGATGGGAAAGGTTCTATTCTTCTTAGGTCCTAGGCCTTGAAACATTATGTCCTGGACAGACCGAGGTTCCTTGGGATCATCTATGTTCATAGTAGCCCTTACCGTTTTAAGGAGTAGGTCTATGTCCTCTGTTGGGAACAAATTCCTTTCTCCCTCCTCCTCACCTGAAGAATCTAAGGAGCTTCTTCGCCTAGTTGATGATCCTGCTCAGCTGAGGAATCAGATCCACCATCTGCCTCTTCTAGCCGGATAGATTCTTTTTTCCTTTTAAGGGACTTTAGGGAGTTTCTAACTTCTGCCCTCACAATATCCTTGATACTTGTGGCTAAGTTTGTAGACTCTTCTGAGATAATGTTGTCTAAACATTTCTGACAGAGCCTTATTATAGGACGATGCTAGTTTCTTTTTACATATAGCACATTCCTTGTTATGGGCCTTATCCTGTTTATTTCTAGGACAATCTCTGGCCTAAACATATGTACAAAAAGAAAGGGGAACAGTATTTAGTAAGGAAAAGTTTTTTTTTTAATCTTACCCTATATTCCTGGCGTCCTCAAGTACCGGACTGGAGGATTTGGCATCCGAGCGGTCAGTGCGTCCTGGTGCTTCTCCTGGCGTTTCCATAACGGAGGAAGACGACTGGAGACCGAAGCTCCTGCTGTTTTAGGCCTAAATAGGCCATGGATTGGCTAAGAGGCCCTCATCTACGGACGCTGGAGCGCCTCCTCCTCGCATGGGTTACCGGAACCACTGCCTTCTGGAGTGTTGGACGTGTCACCTCGCCCGAAGTGACGCGTCGCGGCGACCGGAAGTGCCCGTGAATGCGCCGGAAGACGCCAACGCTGGGCATGGTTCAGCCGAGCATGACCCCGGTAAGCAACTCCCCGCCAGAGGAAGGACCACGGTGTGGACCTTAAACCACCTCCGTTTTGACAGGCTGCAGGAGGGAGGCGATGGACCGGGAGAGGAGGGAGTACCTGTACCAGGCACAAGGTTGCTCCCTCCAAAAGGAGAATTATACCTTCCAGAGCACCCCTAGTGGAATAAGGTAAGACCTTGCTAGGGGGTCTGCAAAACCGGGGGAAGTGCTTTTCCTCAGGACAGTCCTTCCATCACCTGACCTGACTGGGTGTGTGGAAAGGTGTGTCCCTTTTTATATCCTCAGGTTTCCTGTCCAGCGGATGGGACGTCTCTCCAGGGGTGCTATCATAGGTGAAAGGGTAAAAGTCAGGACATGTCCTGTTTTTTTGCAGACTGTGCGCCCACACTTTATATGGGAGCACGGCCCACAAATGCGGGTGGCTGTCCGTGGCCGGCCGTGCCTGTAATCACGGACCGCAATTATGGGTCCAGTCGTGTGCAGGGGGCCTTAGAAATCCCATTCTCATATTCCCTACTAGGGAATTATTAGGTCCAGTTCACAGAGTTTTTTGCCACCGATTTTGCAGCAGAAACCGCGTCAGAATCAGCACCAGAAAATGTCCGAACACACCTCCCGCAGTGTGCGCGCGCAGGGGGGGGGTGTGTGTGTGTGTGTGTGTGTGTGTGTGTGTGTGTGTGTTGGTTGGTGCGCGATCTTGATCACAGCATCTGAGGGGTTAAACGGCCAGGATCTGAGTTATTTCCTATCCCGTCCGCTGCCGGCGTCAACTTTTTGGCATAGTGGGCTCAGCCCCCGAGCACATGCCATATTGTGATGGCCTACATCCGACATAATAGTGCAACAGATGGCACCGAGGGGTTAATACAGAAAAGAATGCTTAAGGCACCATGCACACAACAGTATATTTCATCTGTAATTACGGACCCATTAATTTATATCGTTCTATGTGCCGCGGACCCCTTTCGGTATTTTTACTGATGAGTGTCCGTGCTGAAAAAAAATTATAGAACGGTACTATTCTTGTCCATAGTCTCGCATGGAGGCCTATGGGCGCTTACGTAAATACGGACGGCAAAGGATGCGGATCCGTAAACCGTCCATATTTACGGAAACGTTGCTATGACATCATTTGAAGCCTCCCTCTTTTCTTTTTTTAAAGCATCCGTATATACGGATGCAATACGGACCGTATTTACGGTTAGCTGAAAATACGGTCGTGTGCATGGTGCCCTAGGACCCATGCACACGACCATATTTTCATCTATCCCAAAATACTGTCCGTAAATACGGATCCATAGTCATCCGTATATACGGATCCGTAAAAAAAGGGGGAGGATGAAAATGAGGTAATCAGCATGTTGCATAGCAGCGCTTCTGTAAATACAGACTGTATACGGATGCACATCCGTAGCCGTCCGTATTTACAGAAGCTCCCATGGACTTCTATGGGAGAGTCCTTGCCGTAATTACGGACAAGAATAGGACAAGTTCTATAATTTTTTCAGCACACACACCCATCAGTAAATATAACGAAAGGTGTCCGTGGCCAATAGAAATTAATGGGTCTGTAATTACGGTCAGTATTTACTGTCCGTAATTACTGATTAAAAATACTGTCGTGTGCATGGGGCCTTAGGACTTATTCACACTAATGTGTCCATTTTGCACGCGTAAAAAAACACAGCTTTTTTTTCTGCATTGCAGTTACATGTGACATCCGTGTACGGCGTGCCTGTTTTGTACGCGCGTATGTCATCCGTATCTCACACGGTTTTTACATAATTTAAGGTCTGTTTGACGTCTGTTTTAACGTGCGTAACACGGACGTGAAACACGCTCGGGTGAATAAGGCCTTAGGGTCCTTTTACACCAGCCCATTTTGGCCGTAACAAGCGCGATCAAAGAGACAGCTGGTTGATTGCCGTTAGTTTGCTCCTTTCACAAGGAGCTAGTATCAGTAATGTATGGGGACGAGCGATTGGTACTACGATTGCTCGCCCCCATGTATTTATCATGTCAGGAGCACATTTCCGTTTACACAGGGTGATTTGCTGCAGACAATGATAATGTTTTCTGCTGCAGAAACGATGCGATCAGCCGATGAACGAGCGTTTGCTCATTTATCGGGTGATGGTTGCCCTGCTTACACAGGGCAACGATAGGGAACGAGTGTTCTGTGAACATGTATGCTCAGATGGTGAGTCAGGGGATATTATCTTGTATGTCTGGTCCTCGTTTGCTTACAGCTATTCTCGCAAAGTCTACTGGGAACATTCAGAGAGGTGAGTAAAAGCAAGCTCTTTCTGAGCTTGGTGGTTTAAGTGGCTTGTGAACTAAGTGGAGTTCTAAAACCGGAGTTGAAAAGAGGAGTTGAAGCCCCAGTAAGTACTCTTCTTTTTCTTTGACAATTATTCGCTGTTTTGGTGTAACTTGGATAATGGATAGCAAGATTGGAGGTTTTCTTCAGTGCACAGTTTGTCATATGTATACACGACTGGAGCCGGAGTTCCAGGGTGAATATCTCTGTGGCAGATGTGAGCATGTTGTTCACCTGGAAGCTCGTATTAGAGATCTGGAGGAGCAGAATGCAACACTGAGGAGGATAGACAATTTTGAGCGGAGCTTGCTGCTCACAGAGCATGCAGTTAGTGGGTTAGAACTGGAGGGTGAAGACATGGGTGAGCAGGATCAGGTAAGTAGCTGGGTTAATGTAGTTAGGGGCAGTAGAAAGGGGTCAAAGACAAGGAAGGCCGATCCGGTTTCTGGCATTCCAAGCAAAATTGCCAGGTTGGGTGATGATGCGAGGGTGTCAGTCTCAGAAAAGGCAGCCCTAGTGGATACTGATCTCCCTAACAGCCGGGAGAACAGCCCAGCTAGTAGTCGGCGGGATGGTAATGCAGGCAAGCCAAGACAATTGATAGTTGTAGGGGATTCTATAATCAGGAAGACGGATAGAATAATTTGTCGCCAAGACCGCCTCAACCGAATGGTTTGCTGTCTCCCTGGTGCCAGGGTTCGGCATGTGGTGGAACGGGTGGACAAATTGCTGGGAGGGGCTGGTGATGATCCAGCTGTCGTGGTCCATGTCGGTACCAACGACAGAATAAATGGTAGGTGGAGGAGCCTTAAGAATAATTTTAAAGAACTAGGCTACAAGCTGAAGGGAAGGACCTCCAAGGTTGTATTCTCAGGAATACTGCCTGTGCCATGCGCATCACAGGAAAGACAGCGGGAGCTTAGGGAGTTAAATGCATGGCTGAAGTCTTGGTGTAGAGGAGAAGGATTTGGGTTCCTAGAGCACTGGGCTGACTTTTCATTGGGGTACAAACTGTATTCTGCAGATGATTTGCACCTAAATGGAAGGGGGTCCGCTGTGCTGGGGGAGAGAATTCTAGCTGGGGTGGCGGAGTATTTAAACTAGGGCTGAGGAGGGAGGTCAATGTAGAAAAAAAAAAGGGGTAGCCAGGTTAGAGAGGGGTCAGACTATATTGGTGGGGGGAGAAACAGAATGTGGGGAGAGGACTAGACAACAAGATAAGGAGATCCTTTCGTTGCAAAACATCAGTGTAAATAAAAAGGACCGATTAATGTCAAATCACATTTCTGATAATAAAAGTGAAAAACTGACAGGCAAGTTAAAGTGTATGTTCACAAATGCCAGAAGTCTAGCAAGCAAAATGGGGGAGCTGGAGGCCTTGATACTGGAAGAAAATATAGATATAGTTGGTGTTGCTGAAACATGGCTGGACTCTTCACATGACTGGGCTGTAAATCTACAGGGTTTTACACTTTTTCGTAAAGACAGGACAAATAGGAAAGGTGGTGGTGTATGTCTGTATGTGAAAAGTGATATGAAGGCGAGTGTGAAAGAGACAATAGTGGGTGAAGACTGTGAGGAGGTTGAAACCTTGTGGGTGGAACTAGAAAGGGAGGTAAACACTGAAAAAATTACTTTTGGTGTAATCTATAGACCCCCCAATATAACTGAGGAGATGGAAGGTCAGATATATAAACAGATGGAGCGGGCTGCACAGGCGGGTACTGTAGTGATAATGGGAGATTTTAATTTCCGGGATATTAATTGGTGTCATGGTTCGGCTTCAACTGCAAAGGGGAGACATTTCCTCAACCTGTTGCAGGAAAATTTTATGGGCCAGTTTGTGGAAGACCCGACTAGAGGTGAAGCTCTGTTGGATCTGGTCATTTCTAATAATGCAGATCTTGTTGGGAATGTCAATGTTCGTGAAAACCTCGGTAACAGTGATCATAATATAGTTACATTTTACCTATACTGTAAAAAACAAACGCAGGCTGGGAGGGCAAAAACATTTAATTTTAAGAAAGCCAATTTCCCCAGGATGAGGGCTGCAATTCAGGATATAGACTGGGAAGAACTAATGTCAAATAATGGAACAAATGATAAATGGGAGATTTTCAAATCTACTTTGAGTTATTATAGTGCAAAATTTATTCCTACAGGTAATAAGTATAAACGACTCAAATTAAACCCCACATGGCTTACACCTTCTGTGAAAGGGGCAATACATGACAAAAAAAGGGCATTTAAAAAATACAAATCTGAGGGTACAGCTGTAGCCTTTGTAAAATATAAAGAGCTTAATAAAATCTGTAAAAATGTAATAAAATTAGCAAAAATACAAAATGAAAGGCAGGTGGCCAAGGATAGTAAAACAAATCCTAAAAAATTCTTCAAGCATATAAATGCAAAAAAGCCAAGGTCTGAACATGTAGGACCCCTAGATAATGGTAATGGGGAGTTGATCACAGGGGATCAAGAGAAGGCAGAGTTACTAAATGGGTTCTTTAGCTCTGTATATACAACAGAAGAAAGAGCAGCTGATGTAGCCGGTGCCAGTGCTGTTAATATATCAGTTGATATACTGAATTGGATGAATGTAGAGATGGTCCAAACTAAATTAAATAAAATAAATGTGCACAAGGCTCCGGGACCAGATGGGTTACACCCTAGAATTCTTAAAGAGCTTAGTTCAGTTATTTCTGTCCCCCTTTTCATAATATTCAGAGAATCTCTAGTGACTGGTATAGTGCCAAGGGACTGGCGCAGGGCAAATGTGGTGCCTATTTTCAAAAAGGGCTCTAGGTCTTCCCCGGGTAATTATAGACCAGTAAGCTTAACATCCATCGTGGGGAAAATGTTTGAGGGGCTATTGAGGGACTATATACAGGATTATGTGACAATAAATAGCATTATAAGTGACAGCCAGCACGGTTTTACTAAGGACAGAAGTTGTCAAACTAACCTAATCTGTTTTTATGAAGAGGTGAGCAGAAGTCTAGACAGAGGGGCCGCTGTGGATTTAGTGTTTTTAGACTTTGCAAAGGCATTTGACACTGTCCCCCATAGACGCCTAATGGGTAAATTAAGGACTATAGGTTTAGAAAATATAGTTTGTAATTGGATTGAGAATTGGCTCAAGGACCGTATCCAGAGGGTTGTGGTCAATGATTCCTTCTCTGAATGGTCCCCGGTTATAAGTGGTGTACCCCAGGGTTCAGTGCTGGGACCACTATTATTCAACTTATTTATTAATGATATAGAGGAAGGGATTAATAGCACTATTTCTATTTTTGCAGATGACACCAAGCTATGTAATATAGTTCAGACTATGGAAGATGTTCATGAATTACAGGCAGATTTAAACAAACTAAGTGTTTGGGCGTCCACTTGGCAAATGAAGTTTAATGTAGATAAATGTAAAGTTATGCATCTTGGTACCAACAACCTGCATGCATCATATGTCCTAGGGGGCGCTACACTGGCGGATTCACTTGTTGAGAAGGATCTGGGTGTACTTGTAAATCATAAACTAAATAACAGCATGCAGTGTCAATCAGCTGCTTCAAAGGCCAGCAGGATATTGTCGTGTATTAAAAGAGGCATGGACTCGCGGGACAGGGATGTAATAATGCCACTTTACAAAGCATTAGTGAGGCCTCATCTAGAATATGCAGTTCAGTTCTGGGCTCCAGTTCATAGAAAGGATGCCCTGGAGTTGGAAAAAATACAAAGAAGAGCAACGAAGCTAATAAGGGGCATGGAGAATTTAAGTTATGAGGAAAGATTGAAAGAATTAAACCTATTTAGCCTTGAAAAAAGAAGACTAAGGGGGGACATGATTAACTTATATAAATATATTAATGGCACATACAAAAAATATGGTGAAATCCTGTTCCTTGTAAAACCCCCTCAAAAAACAAGGGGGCACTCCCTCCGTCTGGAGAAAAAAAGGTTCAAGCTGCAGAGGCGACAAGGCTTCTTTACAGTGAGAACTGTGAATTTATGGAATAGCCTACCGCAGGAGCTGGTCACAGCAGGGACAGTAGATGGCTTTAAAAAAGGGTTAGATAATTTCCTAGAACAAAAAAATATTAGCTCCTATGTGTAGAAATTTTTCCTTCCCTTTTCCCTTCCCTTGGTTGAACTTGATGGACATGTGTCTTTTTTCAGCCGTACTAACTATGTAACTATGTAACTATGTAACTATGATGTGGTATTAGCATTGTGCAGTTCTATGCAAAAAAAAATAATTCAAAAATGTTTCTACTTACTACATTATGGCAATGTTCACACGGAGTATTTTGGGGGAGGAATATCTGCCTCAAAATTCCGTTTGGAACTTTGAGGCAGATATTCCGCTCCCTGCACGCCGTTTTTCGCGCCGTTTTTCACCCGCGGCCATAAAACAGCGCGAAATATGCTTTCTCTGCCTCCCATTGAAGTCGGAAGCGCCCAAAGATAGGGCATGTCGCTTCTTTTTCCCGCGAGGCAGTTTTACTGCTCGCGGGAAAAAGACGCCGACGCCTCCCATTTAAATCAATGGGAGGCGTTCTCGGGCCGTTCTTGCCGAGTTTTGCTACGCGGTTTCCGCGGCAAAAAACTCGGCAAAATACCCAGTGTGAACATAGCCTTAAAAAGGGTTTTCCCATCAGGACAATCCTTCTCCATCCACCATAAGGCTGTTTACACAGGATAGATACGTTGTGTAAAAGCACACAACGTATCAGCCCTGTGTGCTGCAAGGAATTCCGGACTAAAAACTGCACCAAATTGTGGTGGTTTTCCGTCTGGAATGTCCACTGTAGAAAACTGCATAGAAAAAAATAAAATATATACCATGGTGACGCGTCCCTTAGACGTCCTGATGCTCTGCAGCCCTGGGAAGACGTTTCATCCCATGTGACCGCTGCAGCCTATGATTGGTTGCACCAGTCACATGCGATAAAACGTCATCCCGGGAGGCCAGCCTGGACGAAGAAAGAGACTTCTGGGTAAATAAAGATATTTTTTTTTTGCTGCAGAATCGCTGCAATTCCGCTGCAAAAAGACCAAAGCTGCTGTTTGTTGCAGGATTTACCTCCCCATTGAATTCAATATGGAGATCCCACAACAAATAGACAGCATTTACACAAATACAATTGATATGCTGCGGATTAAATACATGCACCCCATGTTAATTTCTGAGCGATTTTTGTTCAAATCTCATCTACTCTGCAGCTACTGTATTACGCTGTGTATTTTCCGCAACAAAATCTGTTGTGGAAAATCTGCAACATTCACGTTACGTGTGAACTGACCCCAGTAGGGCACATAGAATTCAGAAGCCCCTCCGCCCCTCCTCTATTAGGTTATATTCAGAAATAGAGGTTGTAGCAGTTTATTACCAAGAGTATCGCAAAATCATGGCAAAACACTTAGTTTGTGAAATCACATTAGTCGCAGCAAAAAGACACAACATGACCGCTACGATGTGTTGGAACAATCTTGTACTATACGGTCACTCATACATTCAAATAGGTATTGTGTAAAGGTGCCTTTCCATGGACAGATTTTTCAATCTAAAAGCCATTGCTGTGGATGTGATGGACATAAATATTGAGAGCCATGCACTAGGAAGCAATGCCAATCATGAATGTTGCTACAAGTGGCATTTGCAGATTGTGCTGCTGATAAAGATGCTTTTACAGCGGCACAATCAAGATCAATGATAAAAAATTTAAAAAAGGGTGCCCATACACTTTAGGGCCGGTTCGCATCAGTGTTGCCCTTCCGTTGAGGTCAGGTTAACCCCTCAACGGAAAGTCGACTGTGCTTTTGGTTCCGTCAAAACAATGGAACCTTGTCACAACGGTGACAAACGGAAACCTTTAGCAACACTTCCGTCACCATTGAGATCAACGGTGAGGGAAACGGAAGCTACGGTTTCAGTTTGCCTCTCCATTGAGGGGTTAACCAGACGGAACCCCTCAACAGAGGGGCAACGCCGATGTGAACACAGCTTTAGATAGCCGTCATCTGACACCTATTTCCTCACGACGCTCACGAACAGTTAGTTAAAACAAGTCGTCTAAATCGCTGAATCGTACACATTATTGAAGGCTATAAACCCAAAGAAAGTAGTTAAAATACATGACTCTCCCTTTTTTTAACCAAAGGGGGTCTAAAATCGGATAACTTTAGACTATGATAGCGTTCCTGTGAAATTCCAACTGATCTTGCAGCTCTCGCATTTTATAGTAACACACCCTAAACACAACTAATTTATGATATGGTACCTCAGTAGCATTTAAAGGGGTTTTCCAGCTTCTGACAACTGTTGACCTATCCACCGGATAGGTCATCAGTACATGATCTGCAGGAGTCCGACATCTGGGCCCCGCACAGATCAGCTGGTCCGGTGCTTCCGTGCACCAGACCTACAAGCCGGAAGCTGTTAGCTCTGGCCACGGAATAGCGGCCGAGCAGCAGGTCTGCTCCTATTCAAGTGAATAGGAGCAGACCTGGAGTTCTGCAGCATGGCCGCTATACTATGTACGGAGCCAACTACGTCTGGGCTCCGTCCATAGCATTATGTGCCACAACATCCGGCTCCCGCAGGCCACCGGAGCAGCTTATCGTTGCGGGGTCCTGTTGTCTGACCCGCACCGATGACATACTGATGAATGATCCGGTGGATAAGTCATCAGTTGTCAGAAGGTGGACAACCCCTTTAATAAGAAACTAGAAATGACCTGGTGAAAGCAGCCAATCTGGACAATGATCATGTTGAAGGACTGCATGTGTGGCTAGCTGAACAGGTTATATTGTAACTAAACACTAATCTTCTTCACAATGGGACTCATGTATGAATAATGTCGCTGGGATGAGCTTTGGAACAATATGAAGACCAACTGCTGTGAAGCAGGCATACGCTCTACGCAGCGTCAAAACGGATGTACAGTTTTCTAAACACAACATGGTCTTCAGCCATTAATACATTTATTGTGCCAGTTGCAACTAACAAACCACGCCACTTTTGAAAGATAGATTAGAAACGGTCGAAGCTAATATGGCGCTGCCACTGACAGGTTTTTAGAACCCTCTTATGTCAGTTTTATTGATGCATGAGGCACTTGCAGAACTGCCAGATGTAAAATACAAAGATATCAGAAACACAACGTAGCATCTTTTCCTGGGGCACGACACCGTTCCTGAAAGGTTTCTTTTAGTTAATAATTGTATTCTTCATGAAATAATAATTCTGTAGCACATTTTCTTAGAGCTCTGCTTTGTGACTGTCCTCTTTTATTCCTCCTAAAAAGTCAGAAATATATTAACATCTGGCTGTTAGCGGTGTAAGACTAAGTCCACAGGTAGCGCAAATATTTCAGATTTTCCGCAATGGATCTCATTGCGAAATTTGCAGTGAAATACAGTAGAAGAAAAGTCTATGACATTTGAACAAATCTCATCCACACGCTGCGTAAAAAAAAAAAAAAAAAAGAAGACTAGAGATTATACTTCCCCAGAAATCTCTGCTTCATTGTCCAGTCCAGCCTCCAGGGATGACGTTTTCTCTCAGGTGACTGCTTCAGCCAATTACAGGCTGCAGCGTTCACATGGGATGAAACATCAGAGGGACGTGTTGCCATGGCTACGGCCAAGTATCTGTTTTTGTTTTTTTTTACCTGCTATTTTCCGCAGCTGACATTCCGTCCCAAAAAATTGTGCCACAGTTTGATGAAATTCCCTGCAGTTTACTTTTACGCAGCATATCTGCCCTGTGTGAACATAGCCTCTGAGCGAGACTGTGTGGTGACACATCCCTTTGACAGAGGGAATGGTAGCACCCAGTTGTAAATGTATTTATAAGAACAGAGGAACAGCACAACACAGTTCTAAGAAAAGATGGTCTACTATCAAATACACATCTCTGCACTGTTCAATGGCACTTCAAGGGTGAAAATACAAAAGGTAAAGGTCTTCTGACATGAAGGACTCATACATATGGCTGAGCCATGTGCACAGAGGCAGCACGGATAGAGCCCTTAGGCCCTGTTCACACTGCGTTTTTTGCAGGCAAAAAATTCTGCCTGGAAAAATCAGCTTCGCGTTTTTGTTTTTTTTTAAGTGGCTTTGCACCACACGCGTTTTTTGCCGTGATTTTTGCCACAGTTTTTTCCCTATTTCCTCAACAGACAAAGTGTAAAACTGCGAGTGTTTTTTTGCCGAAAAACGCGTTCATTTCCGTCTCATTGATTTCCCGCGAGCGTTTTTTTATTCTTGTGGGGAAAAAACGCCTCCAATTTCGGCCATTTTTTGCAGCCGTTTTAGCCGCCGTTTTAGCCACAGTTTCGGCGGCAAAAAAAACTGTGTGAACAGGGCCTTACAATTCTATATGAACCCTAGACACCTTGTGTGTCTCTGTACAGTACTCTGTAGGATTCATATGGAATCCAACATAAAAACCTTGTGTGTATGAGATTGTTGGTATATTGAGGCTATGTAGAGACTCACAAACGTCCAGGGCCGCCAGGTTGTTTGGAGCCGTGTGCACGAGGACCATCAGGAAGAGGATCATCTACCCACCAAGGCCATCAGGACCATGAATGACCCCACTAATGCACAAATAAACACCAGAAATATTGGAAAATCTCTATGTGCGACAGTAAGCACATCTGACTGGATTTACTGGTTTCCCTTAGCTTGAGCAAAACCGTTCCATATGCAAAAATTCTTAAATAAAGATAACACAGGTGAGAGCTTGTAAAGGTAGGCCGCAGAGAATAATTTGCACAATATTTTTTTTATTGAAATGGGTGGAAAAAATGACTTTTTTTCATCAATTGCTTTGAGGGGAAAAAAGCAGCAAGAATACACATTGTGAAGGACGGTGGCAGATTCAGAGTTCAGTGGCTGAAACGATCGGGCAGACTGGAACCCTCTGAGCAGGCCATACAATCCGCAAATAAGTCAGTAAAACGGCATGTCATGAGTTTTTGCAGCCCAGATTCGTGCAGGACACGCAGCGCCTCCGCACAGGACACGCAGCATAAATTTACATGCTGCAGAATTGAAAAACGCACCGCAGAGCTCTTTCCGCACGGTTTATGTTTTTTTTCACAGCGTGGGCATGAGATTTTCTAAATCTCATTCACTTTGCTACTACTGTAAATGCTGCGGAATTTCTGCACAGAAAAATGCGGAGTTTTGCGTGCACAAAAGGCACTTAACAGCTCCGTGTGTCATCACGATATGATGCGTGGCTGCGTGATTTTCGCGCAGCCGCCATCATTATGACACTATGTTTGTAAACAGAAAAGCACGTGGTGCTTTTCTGTTTTCATTCATAATTTTTACTGCTGTTGCGCGAATCACACGCGTCCCACGGAAGTGCTTCCGTGTGGTGCGCGTGATTTTCACGCACCCATTGACTTCAATGAGTGTGTGATGTGCGAGAAACGCAGAAATATAGGACATGTCGTGAGTTTTACGCAGCAGACACCCGCTGCGTAAAATTCACGGACTGTCTGCACGGCCCCATAGACTAATATAGGCCCGTGCGAGGCGCGTGAAAATCACGCGCGTTGCACGGACGTATATCACGTTCGTGTAAATCCGCCCTTAGGCTTATGCAGGAGTCACACTGGTGAGACCAATTAGGCAATCAAGGTTGGACTACATACCAACGGGGCGGATACGCTGCGTAAAAGCCCACAGCGTAACCGCTCTGGCGGCTACAGGGAGTTCCGGCTGAAAAAACGCACTAAACTATGGTGCAGTTTTTCAGCCAAAACGTCCGCTGCAAAAAACAGAAGAGGAACAAAACAAAAAAAAGTACATACTTTCCGTTGCGGAAAATCAGCACTATTTACTCTACATGTGAACTCGCCCTAATGGTATCTAGAGTGGCAGGAATCAAAGAGAAGCTAGACACAAAGCCTGATTCACACAGTGCAGTTCGTAAAGCCACAGCCCAGAGTGGATCGTAATAGAAGGGGAAGCGTATAGGAAAGGTTCTACTTCTCTATCAGAATACACTTCTGGTTGTGCCTTTAAAAACTGCAACGTGTGAGTATACTCTAAAGTCTCATGCACAGACCGTGATTATGGTGCCGATGGGCCGCGGAATCTCATCCGCAATTCACGGACCGTGCACACATTGATTTCAAGGAGCTCCAGCCAATACATTTTGCATCAGTATTTGGAAGCCAAAACCAGGAGTGGAAAATAAGAAGGGCAATGGAAAGATATGTATCCATTCCGTGTTTTTAACCCACTCCTAGTTTTGGCTTCCAAAAACAGACCAAAACAATCCCATGTAAAAGAGGCCTAAGCTCACACTGTGCGTTTTTAACATGCGTTTTTTTCGTTTTGGTGGTCTCAATGGGAGCTCACCTAGAAAAACAAAAATGCATGTTAAAAACGCAACAAAAACGCAGTGTGAACCCAGCATAAATCCAGCATTAGAGCTGTCCAACAGCACCAGTGGCTCAAGAAGAAGAGGAGCTAGTGCCAGGAACACAGGAGTCTCCGGGTTTGAATCCTGACACAAAGTTAGGCCGGATTCACACGAGCGTGTGCGTTTTGCACACGCAAAAGGTCCATAAAAGCTCCGTGTGTCAGCAGCGTATGATGCGCGGCTGCGTGATTTTCGCGCAGTCGGCATCATTATGACACTGTTTTTATGTTTGTAAACAGAAAAGCACGTGATGCTTTTGTTTTAATTCATATAGTTTTGACTACTGTAGCGGGCATCACGCACGGCGCATAGAAGTGCGTCCGTGTGCGGCTTTCACACACCCATTGACTTCAATGGGTGCGTGACACGCGAAAAATTATTATACGTATTATACGTTCGTCTGAATAAACCCTTAAGAACATGATAACCCTGCCACTTTATAATGGTATCTCAAACAATCGTAATGTCCTATTACATACACTATTTAATTGGCAATTACCTGTTTTTATACTTTGTTAAAAGAGAACCTCACCTATGAGAAGGATCCACCTTTCCTATAAATAGTGTTTTTTGAAGAGGTGAGTAATAAAGTACTTGACTTTTACTTGATTAGCCAATGAGGACAGGAAACACTCTGGTCTATCTACACCTTAGCATCATAGTCCCATCAAAGCAAGACTAGACATCATTCATCTTCTAAAGAAAATATCACACCCTGGGACAAACAAGGGCTGGGACGAGTGCTGCTTTAATTAAGTCCCCCACCCCCCTGTTTTAACATGTGGTGAAATGTAGTGTAACAGCTTACCTTATCTATTTTACCTGTAGCCGTTTTGTGCCGGGCCGCCTGGGGGTTACTCCTTAGGGCTCATCCAGACGAACGTGAATAACGTCCGTGTGCTGCACATGGAAAATCATGCGCAGCACACGGATCCATTGGTTTCAATGGGGCCATTCACAAATGCAGGAGTTTTCATGCAGCGAGAGTCAGTTGCGCGAAACTCACTGCATGTCCTGTATTGGTGCGTTTTCACGCGCCCATTGATGTCGGGGGGTGTGTGAAAACCACGCACATGGCTGCACATCCGTGTGCTGTGCGTGATTTGCGCATCTAATTCAATTGAAAACAATAAAAAAATAATAATATATGTGCTCTGCGAGTGTGTGAATAACGCATGCCACACGCAAAGCACACTGATGCATAAAGCAACACACGGACCAGATTCACACGCGTCAATCTGATACGCTCGTGTGAATGTAGCCTAACTCTGACCCTTACAGCGTCTGCTGTAGAAACCGGAGGTCAGGGTGTCAATGCAAGTCTAGGAGACTCACATCGAGGCCCTCAGACTTGCATTGAGACACAATTTCAGTTTCTACAGCAGACACTGTAGGTTTCAGAGTCAGAATAAAGATCACGTGACCCCCAAAAGTAAGAAAATACACTCAAAAGGCTGGTATATAAAAACTACAGCCAATTCCCAGGCAGAACATAGAAATATATACATAATGCCAGGGATGACACTCCAGATAAGCAAGCAAAAGTATTTAAAAGTTTTCCCACAAAACACATTTATCCCCCATCCACAGCATAGGGGATACCTGTGATCGCTAGGAATCCGACCACTGGGACTCCCAGCGATGAGAAGAGCCGGGGACCCAAAGTCCCCCGAAGTACTTCAGGAGAATGGAGCACCAGTGTGCATTCTCGGCCATCACTCCATTCATTTCTATGGTATGTCTCCGCCAGCTGCATAGGAATGAATGGAGCGCTGGTCAAGCATGCGCACCAGCGCTCAATTCTCATGGAGCACATCAGGGGACTTTCGGTCACATGCTCTCCTCAACGTGGAAAATGTGAATATAAGTAAATGACCTTAAGGCTGGGTTCACACGAGGTCATTATGTCCGTAATTGACGGACGTATTTCGGCCGCAAGTACCGGACCGAACACAGTGCAGGGAGCCGGGCTCCTAGCATTATACTTATGTACGACGCTAGGAGTCCCTGCCTCTCTGCAGGACAACTGTCCCATACTGTAATCATGTTTTCAGTACGGGACAGCAGTTCCACGGAGAGGCAGGGACTCCTAGCGCCGTACATAACTATGATGCTAGGAATCCAGCTCCCTGCAGTGTGTTCAGTCCGGGACTTGCGGCCGAAATACGTCCCGTCCATTACGGACCGAACATGCTCGTGTGAACCAAGCCTTATACTGACAAGTTGGTAAACCCTCAATTCAGCAGCTATATTTTTTTCTGGGAAAGATAGGCTACAAACAATGTGACCACCATGACACAGGATGTCATCCATCAAATGGCAAAGTCCCTAGGTGCACAGTGATATAGAGGTGGGAGCTTCATATCTAGCCAGATTTGCCATTCAGGTGCCTGGGAAAGCTGGAACCCTTATAAAAGCTGTAATGGAGGCCATAGCTTTACCACAAAGAGGAATAGCTAAAGAACTAAGGTCTTATGCACGCGGGTATTCGGAATTCATTTCACACAGATCCTGTGCTGCCAACAGAATTCAATGGGGTCATGTACAGACGCTCCATAAAAACCCCACACATAATGTATGTATTTATTTGCAGCTGTCAGAATTCTAAGGAAAGTTGAAACAGCCCCCCCCCCCTAACTCTGGTTGGAATGGCTGTATAGTGGCCACCCTTGACTATTACCAATTTAACCCCTTCTGCACATATTTGAAATATCCCTATTCAGTGCTCTCTTCTCATGACTTGCTGCACCCACTTTATCGTGTTATCCAGCTCAAGAGTTATTCAACCAAATATGAAAGGTTAATTAAGGCGCTGCCACTTCAAACCTGCTGCATCACTAGTATTTATGGAGGTAACCACCCTGTTTTGGCCGCAAGCAGAATGTCCAAACTAAGGGGGTGGCCTCAGCCGTACGATGGGGAAGTTTAGCATATACACATTTTTAGGCATAACTGCTTTACAAAGAATGGCATTTGTTCCAAGCACCATATACAAGTCCTACAGAAAACCTAGCTACCAACACAAACAAATGCATTTCAAGTTTGCCTTCCAGTTGCATCACACGTCATGGATTCAAAGTTTTTCACCAATATTCTGAAAAAACAAAGCTATGAACAATGCCAGGTACAACCTCGCGCTGAGCAGCTGCATGAGCCTTGTAAGGCCAGGTTCACACACACAATTTAGATCCAGTTTTTTTTTGAGCCAAAGCCAGAAGTCCAGTAGGAAGGAAAGGTGTAAAGAAAAGACAGATGCAACTTCTCTCTTTTGTGTTTGGCTTGAAACATTGAGCCAAAAACTGCATGTGTGATCCTGGCCTAAGGGGGATAAACTGCACATAACACTACGCATTCTCATTTGTGTACTGGTGTTTTCAGGGATGCCAGTATTACCAGATATGCCCATTGTATCTCAGCAAATAATCATCCTATAGAAATCGCGCACAACCTTGCTGTGCCACGTTGTGAGATTATTGGTAAAGGGACACAATAAAAGTTTGACATAATGTGCAATTCACACTAAATGATTGCCAAC